>NC_064826.1:122540548-122849072 GCF_024166365.1 Elephas maximus indicus
CACCACCAAGTTTGTCCAACCAGAGGCTTAAGAGCATCAGGTGGTAACCGAAGCTTTGACTTGAGTCACCAACAGGTCCCATGGGGCAGCAATCTTCCAGGGTCATTTCCCCAGTTTCTGAATGTATGGATGGAGTAGATTGCCTTCTCCCACGGGAGCACCCCTGAGCCCCTGACTCAATAGATATAATAGAGTAAATATGTGATAATAGGAAAAGCCAAGCAGAAGCTATTGGAGTTCCCCTCCTGGCTTAGGAAGGAAATGAAAAGTAAATGAACTCTGTGTCTCCTAAGGTTTGAGATTGATGGAGTTGTGTTGTCTGTGGCTCCTCCACTGGGATTTTCCTGTGAGCAGTTGCCCCCACATAGCATGACTAAGGTGTGTGGCTAGGGGAAGTGAGTCAATGAGAAACCAGCAGACTCAGCACAAATGTGGCACAGCTGGTGGTCCCAGGGATGACCAGTCATGAAAGGCCAAAGCCAGAGCATGTTCAGAGAGTCCTTTGAGGGTGGTGTGGAAGAGGTAAGACACCTGATCAAGGGCATTGGGAAGAGGAGTGACTTCGCAGAGTCAGAGACAAAATGTGAAAGGACAACAGGAGACAGGGTCTTCCAAGCAGATGAGTCTGTTCTTCTGTGACTGGAAAACTAACTTACATAACCCAATGTATGGCCACTACTAACCAAAATGTCTCCGTTTTTCCACCCTTTGTCCATTGCGATAGGATAAAACTCTTGAGCTGTAGACAAACTAATGATGTTTATGTATGTCTAATTGATTAACATAGTTACATTTTAAAGCTCATATTATATAAAGTAGTATTTAAGTTTATAAATGTTACTTTTTTTCATTTCACAGTTAGCAAAACAATTTCATCCCTAACACCTCTATGTGGATCCTGGGCCCTAATGTCTCTATCACCTCAGAGCTTCCAAGTGGGTCATCTAACAGGTTTCTTGAAAACCTCATTTCTTGAGAACAGAGAAACAAAAAGCCTTGAGAATTCACATTCCCTGTGTACCATCAAAAAGGTCTCAAGAAAATCAGTTTTCAGATAGTGCACTTATTGTAGGTGGAAATGGGGGCCCGCTTGATCTCTGTGTGGAGGTGCTAGGCTGGTGCCACACCTGAAGTCCTGTTGATAGAGACTGGGAACAGCAAATGATCCTGGGATTTGTGACATGCTCAGCAGATGAGGTTGTAGACAGAGAAGATAAAAAGGTTGCTTTGGTTTAAAAAAAAAAAAAAAAAGAGGGATGAGAACTCTGATAGACTGAAAGGAACTTAAGAGTCAACACAATACAATTGAAACCGACTCTAAAAAGGTATATGATGACAATTACAGAAATTGAACCCTGATAGATATTGGATGTTTTTAAGAAACCATTGTTTATTTTTTCAAATGCGATAGCAGTATGGTGGTTATCTAAAAAAAGCCCTTTTCTTACAGATTCATGACATCTAGAACTTAAAAAAAGAACTTACTGCAGAATAATCCAGTGGCAGGGTTGGGAAGGAGACAGGGAGGAAGTGTGTGTGTGTTTAGCTGGTGTAAAGAGGAAACAAGACAGGCCAAGGGTGATAAGTGCTCAGGCTGGGTGATGTGAACTTGGGGGTGGATTATACCATTCTCTCTGAAGAGGATGACATCTTCCATAAGAAAAAAATGAGAAAAAAGAAAAGAAAAGAAATGTTGCCAATGGTTTGTTTAAACTGATGTTATATAGAGAACATTTTGTAGTATGTGAAATGGTGTAAGAACTAGGTTATTATTCCCTCTTCCCTGAAAGATTCTTTGGAAAAGCAATGACTCTTGGTATCGGTGTGTAGATTAGTGACTTGGCCATGCGGCATGGCTTATAAACGGTCAATCCAGGATTAGGTCTTAGGCAGGTTCACTCTAGAGCTCTGGCCCTGGTCAGCTCTGCAGCTATGAGTCACGGCCACCCTGGTCAGAACGTAGGCTGGCTGATGTCACAGCCCACTCATCTGTCTTGATCTGGTCCGGTCATGTAGTTAGTAGGTTAATGAGCAGAAGCGAACAGATATGCAGGAATGTGGCCACCTGCCTTGACATGGGCATTGTCAGTGTGATTGGAAGAAGGCACAGAGAACACAGCTAATCTGGAGAGTTAACAAGTGGAGGAAAGAGAATTGCTACTGTATTTTTTGGAAAACGTGTATGAGTCAGCTTAGCTGCACTAACAAACAGCCCCTCCAAATCTCATGGGTTTACAATAATACACTTTATTAATTACGGTCATTGCATGTGGGTGTCTCTGTGCCAGTGACACTGAATTCACATCTGCTGCAGATGGCAGAATCTCGCCTCCACAGAACGTGTCAGGACTAGGCCCTCAGGAGGCCCCCTGTGAGCACACAGCGTCCTGGGGGCAGAGGACTCAGCCCCAGCCCCAGCTGTGGTCTTCTCTCTGTCAGGCACAGGGTGGGTTAGCAGAGAGAGGAGATTCACCTCGGGGACCCAGATCATCAGGATCCTGGGGACCCAGAGTTCTGCCCCCTCCTCAGAGAGGTATTGCCTTCTACCCATGGGCGGAATTTCTCATCCCCACCCAGCCTGGGGCAAGAGTGAATGGCTGGCCAGGTCCCCCTGTCCCATGACTGGCCACATTCTCTGCATGGTCAGAGTTCTATAACTGCCTTCTTTAAGTTGTTAGCCGTTTAACTGTTTAACTGGTGCTCTAGGGGCTCACAGCCTGGTTGGACAGAAGCAGACACAGTATGACAATGAGCTCAGCAGCCCTCAGCTCCTGTCCTTTCTGTGCCCCCAGCGGAGAGGACCCCTAACAGGGATTTCCAGGCCGGCGTCAGGGGAGTTCCTGTGCTTCTGTGGTCTGAACACAAACATCGCTGGTACTAAGGAGCTAAGTGAGCACGTCCAAGACTCTCTCCACCTAGGATGGGTTTCAGAACCCCACGGAGGAGGCTGCTGGCTGTGGAGCTGAGCTCCTACTTTGTGGGGTCGGGGCCCTGGAGCCCCTGCCTGCTTGCCTGTGCCCAGGCTCACCAGTAGTTTCTGCTGCCCACGCAGTTGTTAAGCCACTTGCAGTGATGATCGAATCCCGCAGTGCATTTGTTGCAGGCGCTACAGTGTTTTGCTCTTGCACTCCTGGAAGAAAGGATTCAGGAGGAGTGTGCGTCACCCTGCACTTGAGGGCCAGGTTGGGCCAACCAGGGTCCCATCTGCAGCGGCTGTGCAGGTGATGAGGGGATGACCCACTTCTTGGCCCTCCTTCCTCAAACCCCAGCACAGACACTCTCAGCTCTCAGCTCTCCTGAACTAGGATCTGGGAGGAGAGAATGAGGACCTTGGAGCAGAATCAGGGACCGCTCTGGGCAGAAGCACCCATCGGTCCCTAGAGTGGTTGGGGGGGCCACCCTGAAACCCTGAGAGCCTCGCTGCATCAGTCTCAGGCATGAGAGTTCTGGGCAGCCTGGTGCCTCCAGTGGAAGTGATGATGCCCTGTGTTTCCAGGGCCTGGAGCTTGGGCTCATACCCTACCCCTGAGCCCTTCGGGCTTCCTGCATCCCAAATCAGTCGTGCTGACCCCCAGTACCACACCCCATAGACTCCCATGGTATCTGGAGACAGACCCAGCTAGGCCACAGGCTCATGATACCCTGTACCTCCTCACCACGAGGGTTCCAGCAACCCAGGGAAGACAGCCTGCTCCCTCCACCTTGGCTCTAGGAGAGAGAGAGGAACCTGTCCCACACAGGAAGACATTGAGATAGGGGAACATTTTCTAGGGTCCCCTGCTCCTCATTCAAGAGGAAGCACCTCTTTGGGATGGCACAAAAATGTGTGACCCCCACAAAGCAGACCTTAAACTTTCTGAGCCTCAGCCTCCACATCTGTAAAATGGGGACAATGGTGGTATCCACTCATGAGGGGCAGTGAGACTTTAAATGTGAAAGTCTCTAAAAAGGGGGGACACAGTGTCTGTGCCAGGCAAGAGTCCCCTAAATGTCAGCTCTGGTCCCTCACAGGGCCACTGCACAGGATGGCAGTGCTTCCAGAGCACTGGACATGACCAGGACATCACAGGGAGGCCAAGAGTTGGGGGACTCTCACAGTGACCCCACAGAGGTGGCAGTAGCAGGACTCAGTGAAGAGCGAGAGCTTAGACTGGTCAAAGATTGTCCAGGGTCTCCTGTAATTCTTGCAGCGAACATTGGGCTCTGCTGGATCGATGGTAATTGTAGGCACAAGAACTACTAGATGGAATAGGAGAAGCCCACCAGTCACCTGCAGGTGTGTCAAGGAAACTTGGCCTCTGGCTTTGGTCAGGCTCGACTCTAGGGGCCAAGGCTGAGGTGGCAGGAGGTGCTGGGGCCTGTCTGTCTGTCCAGGCTGTAGATGGAGCTCCCTCCACGTTCGACTCAGTATGAGCATCTCAGTGACATCTGGGTCTAGTGACAGCCCTCCATTCCTCTTCCTGTGGTCAAGAATCCCCAACCAGCTGAATCCCCACATGGTTTGGAGTGGCAAACTGCCCACCCAGACACATGCTTCGTCCTCAAGTCTTGGATAGAAATCAAAGGCCTCGACCTCCACTCCCACCTTACCAGCAGGCGATTCCTTCTAGGACTCAAGACAGCAGTCTGTTGAGCAATGGTGCTCTAAACTGAAATGACCGACCAGGACAGTGACAGGCTATTCAGATGAAGGTCTAGACTCCATCTGCATTAGTAACACCAGGGACAGGCCACTGTGACACAGAGGCATGTCCTGTCACACTGCAATGTTAGAGTGGAGTGTCTTTCCCTGAGGGGACCTCATGCAGGGGTGGATCGAGGAGAGAGTTATTTCAAGAAGAAATGAACGTATGCATGCTTCTATGAATGAATGAAGGGTTAAAACAGCCAATTCAATGAGACTTTTTAGGACAACAAGCTTTCGAAACTGTGGACGCCTGTGTGAGTTGGTCCGGTGTGACCAAGACTATGAAATGGATTGACACTGTGAATGGTGGTCCTGGGAGTCATAGGACTGATCATTCTATGTGTTTCTGTGAATCTGGATGGAAGGTGGTTTCATTTGGAGGAGCTTGGTCCCTGGAAAGCTCCTCTAAGTGTCCTTGGGCAACCCTCTTGGCAGGGACATGCTGACCAAAGGCACCCCTGATATTTCTGTACCACCTTCCCTTGGCCCCAATCAGACCCCAGGCCTGTGAAAATCACCTCTTCTTCTGCTTTCCCCAGGGAGGAGGGGGGCAAGGGGGGAGGCTGGGCATTGCATCCCAGCATGGTCAGTCCAAGACAGAGAGACTGGCTGTGACATGGGTGCTTCTCACACAATTGTTCTGGAAGAGAGCGAGGGCAGCTTTGACAGAAACCCTGATGTCTCCTGTTTACTTTGTCCTTCAGCCTCCAGGGCCTGGTTGCCGTGGATTAGGGGTCAGTGCAGACCCTTCTGCTGCTCACATGTCACTGCTCGAGGCAGTCCTGTGACCGAGAAGGAACCTGCTCGCTGGCCCATGGGCTCCCTCAGATCCCCTGTGTGTGTGGTCACGGGACACTGGGAGCATGTCCAGAGTGGCAGGACAGTAGGACTGGGCGGGCTGGATGGGCAGGAAGTCCACTGTGGGCCCCAGTGTGGCTCCTTCTGCAGTGCAGAGGGGTGGGACAGGGTTGGCTGGGCAGAAGCATCAGTGGCTGCTTGCAATGAGATGATGGGGAAGAATGGAGAAAGGGTGGATTGGGGGTAGAAGTGAGGTTCCTGGGAACAGAGGGGCAGCCATTGCTGGGTAGATGGGTGAAGCAGGGCAGGGTGCCTAGGGGTTGGGGTCCTTCACTCGGGGCAGCTGAAGAAGGATTCTGGGAAGCTGTCTGTGCCCTTTGTCTCCAGGACCTGTAGCAACACCACCTTCTCCTAGATTTCAGGGCTTCCACACTCCGCTCCCTGGGCCCACAAGGAGACTGGCCACCCTACCTCTTGCTCTAGAGACCTGTGAGGCTGCATCAGGGGCCACAGAGCCTAAGTGCTGGTGGGCTGACAAAGCCTGTGTCCTTTTTAGGCGGGGCTTGATGAGCAAACCCTGCAGGACTGCCCATGGTCTGGCTCCCTAGCTGTCCCCACACCCGAAGGTCACAGCCGTGGCCATGAGGAGACCCTGAGGACTCCCACTGAGGCACAGAGAGATGGCCTGTTCTGCTGAGTATCAGCTCGGAGGCGGGTCTGTGATCATCTGTCTGCTTCTGTTCCATGTTCCACCAGCCCTGGGGATCCCAGCCGTGGTCCCTCTGAAGTCTGTTCAGAACAGGGCTGCGTCTTGAGCCTGACCAGACCCCACCTCCTTGGGGCACGGCTGGACTGTGGGTCTGGGTGGTCACCTCTCCTACCCACCCTGTTCCTGCCTCAGATGGATGTTGGTGCCCCCCAGTGGCCAGGGCATTGTGGGAGGGGCTCCTGGTCTCTGGGACTGCGGGGCATCATGAGAGTGGGAGGACAGTGGGGTGACACTGGGCTCTGGAGTCCCAGATCCATGGTAGGAGTGATTCTGTTGGAAACTGAGCCTGAGTCCAGTCACTGAGGACTTGGCGCTGAGCCTCCCTCTGGCAGGGAGAGGACTCAGGCCTGGGCTCCTGAGGAAACTTGACTCCAGATGTGTACAGGGGTATAGGTAGCAGGTCGACCAGGGCAGCTCTAGAGAACCCCGTGGGACAGAGGACTATGATAGGGGTCAAAGGAGAATGGTGACAACGGAGTGAGAACTGGGAGTTATGAATCCCACAGCCCCAGGGTGATGTCAGAGGAGAGCCTGCGTGCAGGGCAGGGAGTGTCCTCGTTGCACATGGGGGCCAGAGGTGAGGCAAAGCCAGAAGGAATGTTGCTCTCCCACCAGTCCCCAGGTCGCTGTGGAAAATGGCCCTACCCATCTCATCATCTGCTCAGAGAGTTCTAACTACAACGGAGGAGGGGGTCTTCTCAGTGCAGAGCCTTGGGAGGAGGTGTCCCACGCAGGAGAGATTGTGGCAACTTGGAACTGGGACCCAACCACGACTGGGGGGATGAGGAGCCCTATCCCCTGGTGCCCCCTAGAGACCTGAGAAGGGTGACCTCCCCTCCAATCTGGGAGAGCCCTCCAGTCTAGGCAGGTTGGAGTTGTCCTCGGACACGATGCAGTCATCCCAGTGTGACCACAGGCAAGATAGACACTCAGTGTGTGAGAACTGGCTGGGAAAGACATCCTGTGGGGCCACAAGGGTTCTGTGTGACATGTGGTAAAGGGCGGGGGCCTAGTGGAAAGCTCAGCTCGTGGGGTGATTCATCCTAGTCTTCACGGGACAATACAAATGTGCCTCAGTGCTCCATCCACTGTGGAAAAGGTGGCTGTCTCTTCCCTCTCCTCAGGCTCCTTGTCCCCAGCCCAGTCCCCTCCTGCACCTCACCCACATCATGCTCCCTCTCCTGTCACCCAAGTTCAGGATCCGGTGAGGGCAGATGAGGAGCAGTCCCTTCACACGAAAGTGTGTCCTTTCTACCAGGACGCGAGCCCACGAGCTGCCCAGAGAAGGGCATGCTGTTGGGGCTGTCCTGGATAAGGGACATTTGGGGCATTGAGGTCAGAGGCCAGGTGGAATCACACCTGCAGGTTGGCTCTGCACACAGAGAATGACAGAGGGCCCTGCAGCAGCTGGGGAGGTGGACTGGCTAGGTGGGATAACTAGGGACACACAGCTCTGGGTCTGAGGCGGTGGTCCCAGCACCAGCTCAGTTAGAGGCACCCTCTGCACCCCTCCCCAGCTCTTAGAAAATAGGTGGCCGGGGTAAGCCTCACCAGCAAAAAGGATACACTGTATGCAACAAACTGTTTTGGCTGTGGGAGGCTTTGCTTATACTTTGTAGCACTCACCAGTGAGCAGCCCACCCTCATCTGGGGTCTGAGCACTAGAATTCTGGATTCCTCTGGCACCAAGCCGCCATGCTCTCTGGACACCCTGCCCCGCCTGGACTGGCCAAGGTCCTGCGAGCAGTTGGCTTTCTCTGTGCTCCCTCTCCTCTGTTCTTCCAGCCCAGCCCAAGCTTCCTGGGGGATGGTTCAATCTTTTTTCCCTTAATGCCACCCTCATGAGCTCTCTCCACAGTGGTCCACCCATCCCACGGGAAACTGGACAGCTTCTGCGTAGTTATTTTCTGTGTGCGTGTTTGGTCCTGGTTGGGCTTTAGGAAGTCCAGAGATTAAAGGTGCCAGGACACAAGTCAGAAGTAAGACATTCAGTGCCAGGATCTGCCATGCCATTCTCACCTCCAGACAGGTCCAGATGACCAGAGCAGGGAGTGACCCTTCCCACACAGGTCCAGAAGGTCAGAGCAGTGAATGACCCTTCCCACACAGGTCCAGATGTTCAGAGCAGTGAATGACCCTTTCTGTACAGTTCCAGAAGGTCAGAGCAGGGAGTGACCCTTCCCACACAGGTCTAGAGGGTCAGAGCAGGGAGTGACCCTTCCTGCAGTGGTCTAGAAGGTCAGAGCAGGAATGACCCTTCCCTCAGAGGTCCAGAAGTTCAGAGCATGATGTAACCCTTCCCACACAGGTTCAGATGACCAGAGCTGGGAGTAACCCTTCCCACACAGGTCCAGAAGGTCAGAGCAGTGAGTGACCCTTCCCGCAGAGATCCAGGAGAGTCAACACAGGGAGTGACCCTTTCCATAGAAGTCCAGATGGTCAGAGCTGGGAGTGGTCCTTCCCGCAGAGGTCTAGAAGATCAGAGCGGGGAGTGATACTTTCTGCACAGGTCCAGATGGTCAGAGTAGTGAGTGACCCTTCCTGCAGAGGTCCAGAGGGTCAGAACAGGGAGTGACCCTTCCTGCAGAGGTCTAGAAGGTCAGAGCAGGAATGACCCTTCCTGCAGAGGTCCAGAAGGTCAGAGCATGCTGTGACCCTTCCCCCACAGGTCCAGATGACCAGAGCAGAGATTGACCCTTTCCACACAGGTCCAGATGGTCAGAGCTGGGAGTGACCCTTCCCACACAGGTCCAGATGACCAGAGCAGAGATTGACCCTTTCCACACGGGTCCAGATGGTCAGAGCCGGGAGTGACCCTTCCCACACAGGTCCAGATGATCAGAGCTGGGACTGACCCTTCCCACACAGGTCCAGATGGTCAGAGCTAGGATTGACCCTTTCTGCAGAGATTCAGAAGGTCAGAGTAGTGAGCGACACTTCCCTCAGAAGTCCAGGAGATTCAATGCAGGGAGTGATCCTTACCACAGTGGTCTAGAAGGTCATAGCAGGGAATGACCTTTCCTGCAGAGGTCCAGATGGTCAGAGTTGGAATTGACCCTTCCCACAGAGGTCCAGATGGTCAGAGCTGGGACCACCCTTCCTGCACAGGGCCAGACAGTAAGAGGTGGGAGTGACCCTTCCTGCAGAGGTATAGAAGGTCATAGGAGGGAGTGGCCCTTCCTGCGCAGGTCCAGAAGGTCAGAGCAGTGGGTGACCCTTCCCAAACAGGTCTAGACAGTCACAACAGGGAGTGGCCCTTCCCGTGGAGGTCCAGGAGAGTCAACGCAGGGAGTGACCCTTCCTACAGATGTCTAGAAGGTCATAGCTGAGCAGGACGCTTCCCGCACAGGTCCAGATGGTCAGAGCACATGCTGACCCTTCCCACAGAGGTCCAGAAGGTCAGAGCAGTGCGTAACCCTTCCAGAACAGGTCTAGATGGTCACAACTGGGAGTGACCCTTCCCACACAGGTCCAGATGGTCAGAGCAGGGAGTGACCCTTCCCGCACAGGTCCAGAAGGTCAGAGCAGGGAGTGACCCTTCCCCGCACAGGTCCAGAAGGTCAGAGCAGAGAGTGACACTTCCTGCAGAGGTCCAGGAGCGTCAACGCAGGGAGTGATCCTTTCCGCAGAGGTCCAGATGGTCAGAGCAGAGAGTAGCCCTTCCCGCCCAGGTCAAGAAGTTCAGAGCAGGGAGTGATTCTTTGCACACAGGTCCACACAGTGAGAGCAGGAAATAGCCTCTCCAGCACAAGCCCAAACAGCGAAAGCAGACTAAGAACCTTCCTCATCGGTCCAGGCCAAAGAGGAAAGTGACCCCTCCCTGGTTGACATGGCAGCCGTGGAATCCCAGGACGCCTCCTAAAGCACTGTCCAATCGCAGGAATCACCCTGCTGCAGAGCTCAAGAGGCCTGAAATACATGGAAAATGGGGAGGGGCAGTGAGCGAGAGAAGGAAGGAGTTAGGAAGTGAAAGGCGAAGGAAGGTGAAAGAAATGGAGGAACGTAGGGGTTGGGGGAGAGAAGAGGAGAGGGATGTGGATGGAGGAGAAGGGAAGACAGAGTGGAACAGGAAAGGGAGGGAAGCGGAAGACAAAGAGGAAAGAAGGGGAGGTTTTAGGAAGGGGTGACGGGGAGAACACCTCCTCCCTTCCCACACCTTCTCCCTGCAGTGAACTCACCTGGCCAAACCCCAGCCCAGGTGGGAACTTACTCCTGCCACTTTCATCTACCTGATCAGCTGATCCTGGCTGGGGAAAAACACACCCTGCGACATGGCAGAGGTGACTAGTATCCATCTAGTACCCATCCCCTTTTTTCTTAGGAAACAATCTGGGTGTTATTTGCAAACATGTCATTCCCACCTGCAGTCAAAGTGGCCATAGACGTGAGCATATGTCATTGGGAGGGCCATCTGAGAAGCTCTGTGAAGGAAATAACTCGATAAGGAGAGTAGGTGCTCCTTCATGCCTGGCTTGATCATACTTCCTGCCTAGGATAGAGATGTGATGGCAGGAGCTTCAGCAGCCATTGTGACACTAAGAGTTGACCTTGAAGATGGAGGCATGCAGGAAGGATGGAAGACCAGAGACAGAAGGCATGTGGCCCCATGTCGCAACAGCCCCGGACTGCCTGCCTCTGAGCTTTTTTTTCATGAAGAAAACAACCCCTCACTTGTTGAAATCACTGCATTGGGTCTCTGATTCTAACAGTCATGGTCCCATGTTACCTCATGTCCACAAACTACATATGCCCTTTGGGGACTGACAAGCAAGCACTGAAGCTCTGTCTCAAGCAGGGCTCCAAGAACAGACTTGGAAACTTGGGTGCCAGGCTTCTTCAGGTGCTCTTCGGACCCACACCCTGGGCGAAGTTGGAAGAGCAGGGTGGGAAGAAGTGGGACTTCATTGTGGCTACAACTGTACCTCCTGTGACCATGGGAGCTTGGAGCAGGATGGGCATGTCCCTACTGTGGGAGGAACTGATCAATGTGCTCTCTCTCCCTCTAGGAAGGGGGTACAAGTCCTCAGGCAACTCCTAGCTTCTGTGGGGACTGTCCTGGAAGGGGGATATTGAGAAAAGGAAGTTGGTGCAGGGAGGGAGCCATACCTGGGTCCTCTCGAAAGACCATAGGATCAAGTCCCTCCCAGAGCTTGGGTGTATGGCAGCCATTCTTCACTTATGCTCTGAACTTGCCACCTCTAGCCCTGAGGGTTCTGCCCTGAAATTCCTGCCTCTGTCCCCAACACCAGGTCCTCTGCCCACCAGCCCAATAGCTGCCCCCACTGTCTATCTTGTTTGAAGCTAAACTCCTGCCTGTTTTATCCCACCCAAGGTCTTACTCTTCCCAGGTCCCTCTGGGGTGCTATTCTCCACCTCTCCATCACTCCTGTCAGTGATACCCAAAACTCCCCAACCTCCCTTCCTTGACAGAAAGCTCTTTCTGGGCCATGGCAGTTTGGCAGGACTGGACCTTGCATGCCCTCCAGGAATGCTGCCCTGGGGCTTGGACAGGGGCATGTCCTCCTCCCTCACTGGCTGCTCCTACTGCCGCCTCTTCCTCACCTGGGGAGGTGGAGCCTCAGGTATATTCTGGCCCTTTCTTCTTTCCCAGTCTCTCACTCCCCACCTCTGGCCCTGTCACCTCTGGAGGTTTCTGCCCCCTGACATACCCATGACATCCCATCTGACCTCAGTAGCCCTGAACTATCCCCTGACTCGGATGTACACATACTGGTCTACCTCAGCCCTCCTAACAGTGATTAAGGCCCCTGACTTGGCCCTTGTCAAATGGAGCTCTCCATGCCCCATCTGACCTCTGTAGCCCTGATCTCTCCCCTGACTCAGATGTCCACATACTGGTCCATCTCAGCCCTCTTCATGGTGATAAAGGCCCCTGACTTGGCCCTTGTTAGATGGAGCTCTCCATGCCCCATCCTGCTCCTTCAGTAACCCTTCCTGTCTCAGGAGATGGGACAGAGCCATGGAGGGGGGGCCCTTGGCTGTTCCAGGGGCCTCTGTTCTCCATTTTTGGAGAAGACCCTGGAGGCCCGTGGTGGTCAAAGAGGCCTTGAAGCTGCCTCACTTGAGGCTATGGCTGGTGGAGAGAAGGTTTTGACCCCTCAGTGCTGAGATGGGCCTCAGTGGGCCCGGAGGGCTGAACTTGTGTCCCCTGGAGAAGGTACCACTGCAAACGAATCGCATTGTTGAGTCTGGGGAGTGATTGCGCCCTGTGTCTGGCCTTGGATCTCCTTCTGCCACCCTGTGGTGTCTGTCCAGGTTGCTCAGGAACACGCTACCAGGACAAGGGCCCAGGAGAGAGCTGAGTGGGTCTAACGATCAGCTGCAGCAGAGGGTCTTTTGCAACTCTCAAACAAGCCCATGAGGTAACGAGCCATTTTCAACCTCTTTAAGGCCCAGGGAATTCAAAACCAGATTGGGTGGTACCAACCAGGTAAGGACTTCTCTGCACCTTCTATATGCTCCCTCCTGCAGACTTCACCCCTTTCTCTCCTGAGATGACCAGAACCTGACCCTTCATGTGCTGCGAGTGGGGTAAGAAGGATATGGGACAAAAGAAGTCGGTGCAGGGTAGGAGCTAAGCCTGGGTCCTCTCCCATGGCTCAAGTCCCTCCCAGACCTTGTATGGCAGCCCCTGAAGAGCAGTAAGGGTTTACATCCTCAGAACTTACTCTCTTCCTTTCTCTGTACGCTTCCCTCCCTCCCTGGCACCCTCCTCCCTTGTAGTCTGGGGACTGAACTCAGGGACTCAGTGAAGGGGGCACGTGCAGACCTTGGACAGACCTGGAAGACCACCTTCACCACCTCACGTGCTGACAAATTGAGTTTCCAGTGGCTCCAAGGCTGGACGGGGCTGGTCCGGCAGGAAACCAGGTGTCCTGCTCATGCCTGACAGCATACCAGACTCTGAGAAGGCACCATTAAAGCACCTGGATGTGAAACAGAATTTTCCTTTTCAAAAACCTTTCTACAAATTAAAATCACTAAGTAATATAGCTAATGATTCATGCATATGGGCCTTTACCACTTTAATAACTGTTTATGCTTTTGTGATAGGTCCCTGGGTAGTGCAAACAGTTTGCACTCTCTTCCTAAGCTAAAGGTTAGTGGCTCATACCCATCAAGTGGCACTCCTGAAGAAAGGCCTGGCAACTTACATCTGAAAGGTCACAGCCATGAAAACCACGAGGAGCTCAGTTCATTCTGTAATACATGGGGTCACCATGAGTCGAAATTGACTCAATGACAAGGGTCTTTTTTTTTTTTTTAATGATTTATTAAGAAAATCAGTGGAGTAGAAAAGCTTACTGTCAGACTGTATCATTCAGTGATCACACACAAGACTTTCCATGGCCAAAGTACCACGAGCAACACACCACGACTGCCTGTAATCACCTTCCCTGAACCCAATTCAGGTGGAAGATAAATGTTTCCAGGTCTAACCTGATATCTAAGGTCAAAACTTCCACCAATCAATCCATGCTTTCAACCATCCAACCTGCCATTGAATCCAGCCACCCAACCATCCATCCATCCTGATTCATCAATCCATCTTTAAACTATCATCTAATGATAGATATATCCATCTATCCTTCCATTTATCTCTTCATCTGTTCTTCCACCTACTCATTTACCAATCCATCCACCCAATTATCCATCCATTATTCATTAATCTTTCCATCCATCCATTCATCCATCTGTCTGTCCACGCATCCATTTGTTTATCCATCGGTCTGTCTGTTTATCCATCTGCCTGTCCATCCATCCAGTCATCTGTTCAAAAAATTTTAATGAATACTAACCCTGCAAGGCATTCCACTGTTCTCCGAACTGTGGGAGTAGAAAGAGGCTTAATACATGATGCCTGCCTATAAGCAGGTTAACACTGAGAGGAAACAAAGATATAAAGGCAGTGACAGTTCAAGATTACAGGGCACAAGTGCTAGGAGCAGCATGAAATCACAATACTTTTTCTGAGTTCTGAGTTCAGAACAAGGGAACATTGCTGAGGAAGCAGGATACAGTAGTCATGGAAGGAATCCTGGAGAGATATGTCCTAACCCAGGGATTTGGGTAGCTGAAGAGTGCTCAAGTTGACAGATGTGGTGATTTTGAAATATGTCTACAATTTCTTTGACCTCTTTCTCTCAAAAGTAGAGCCTAACCCCTCTCCCATGGAATGTCTTCCAAGGCTAGGTCATAAGACACGTTGCTACCTCCAGTTGGCTTCCTGGATCACTTGCTTTGGGGGAAGCCGGTCACCAAGTAGTGAGGACACTGAACCACTCCAATGGAGAGGTTCCCATGGTGAGGAACTGGGACCTCCTGCTAAGAGCCATAAAAGTGAGCCACTTCAGAAGCAGATCCTTCAGATGACGCAGCTCCAGCCTCAAGAGACCCTGAGTCAGAAGCATCCAGCTGAGCTGATACAAAATGCCTGACTCACAGAAACAGAGATAAAATAAATAGTTGTGGGTTCAACCCACCAATTTGGGGGGTAATTTGTTATGCACCAAGAGATAACTAATACAGATAGTTTGAAACAAAGCAAGGTGTCCTGATTGGTACATTATCTAATCAGAGGATCTCTTAATGGAAAGTATCTTAAAAATGACTAGGTGTCAGCCTTACCTGAAGCCTAAATCTCCCTGTATCACTCCCCAAAAGTCACACCCTGATCGCCTTCACTGATGCAGCAACATTCCTCCATGCAGAAGCCCATCCTTCGAGCTGAAACTCCCCCCAAATGGAAGCTTCCAGAAACCTGTCTCCCTATAATAATGTGTAAGCATCAGTATTTGCTACTCTCTGAACATAGGCAGATGATTCTACTGAAAGTCCTTCAAATATGTGAGAACTGGTATTATTTGGACTCCTTTGCCTCAGGATAAAGGACCCTGGTCCACCAAGTGCTTGCCACAGGGAGTGGTTTATCACTCTCCCTTGGTTGCCTGTAGAATACGGTCCTGATCAGACATTTCAGGGGAGCAGCAGTTACCAGTACAGAAAAAGTGTGGTCACTTCTTCCCTGGTCTGAGGGAGCCTTTGCCTGTGGTTGACCTTTTAGTCTTCACAGCAAAGGATTAAATCTTATAAAATGTGAAGTCACTGGCCCTTCGCGTGAGTTGTTCTGACAGGCGTTGTTAGGGTGGCTTTAGAAGGCACCTGCACCCTCAGGATTCTATGATGCCATGTCACTCCATGTTGTTCGGGTGCCTCCCTATCTGATATTGGCCCAGGCTTTTAGTTCCACCTTGACTGCTGTGTGGCTGGGTTCCCTTCTCCCTTCCCTCCTTCTCCTGACCTGCCCATCTGTGCAGGCCAGGTGGTGTTTAGGGTAAAAGTCTCCAGGTGGACATTCCAGCCACATTCCTTTGAGAATGAGTGACAAGGCAGGAATGACCTCAGCATCAGGTAAGGGAGGAAGGAGGGACCTAAGGAGAAAATAACTCCCTGCCTTTATGGCTGCAGAAGATGGGGCTGCTTGCCCTGGAGGAAAGAGCCATGGAAAAAGAGAGGGTCTCAGCATAAAGGACCTGAGGATCCCTTCTGAGCACAGAGACTTCAGGAAGTGAGGGCAAGAGAATTGGTGATTGGAACGATGATGAAGATCTGGAACTGGGGCCAGGAAAAGAGTGTAGGGAAAAGGACAACTCTGAGCAGTTGCTGTGAGGATTTCAGAAAAAAAGCAAGGTGAGGTGGGACTTTAGGACACTGAATAGTTTCATGATTGGATGTTACCTTTGGCAGCTCTTGGAGGAACTTGGAGTTTACATTGCTATCTACTTCAATGCCATTGGACTTGGCTTCTTCTGCAGGCAACACCTTGTTGGGACGGGCTCCGAGGTGGCCCTGCTGTATTTGATTACACAACATGTCTCAGCCTGCAGAAATTCCTGGTTCCCTCACATCTGTTACACGGTTCCCAAGGACGTTGCTGGGAACAGGTCCTAGGTTTTTCTGAGCCATTCCTCTCAGCAGAGGTTGTAGGAACCTCTGGGCTAACATGTGCCTTGGAAGGGCAGAGCAAAGCTGCATTGGGTGGGCTCAAGGAGAAGCAGATTCCTGGGGACCTGAAGAGGATAGGAGGGGCTCAGCTCCTGCCTCTGCAAGACCTCACAGCTGGCTTCCCCTCTACCACTCTCAGGGCTCAGCTGTGCCTGCCAGCCCCCTTTCCTGTGCCAGGACCTTCCTGTAACTCCGTTCCCCTGAATTGTACTGGCAGTGCCCCCTGGAGCCCAGATTAGGATGGCTTGGGGATTGGTCTGCAAGGTGGTGTGCACAGGAGGGTTTGATTCACGGTTGGCAGGTGCTGAGAGGGACCCTTGTTGGTGCAACAGCCTGAACCCTGGGAAGCAACTAAACTCTACACTCATTCGCAGACTTACACTGTCTCCGCTGGGTCTTTGGAGTGAAGGAGACAGGAGTGGACTTTGAAAATGGGCAGAGGACACCTCTGGTGGGCCCTAGGAAGAGTATGGAGATGACCACAGAGAGGATGTCAGCTAGAAAGTGTGGTTGCCCAGAAAGCGTAAGCAGTTAGAGTAACGGCTCCAGTGTAAAGTAGTCACCACAGAGCATCTGCCTATCTGAGAATGTTCTCCACTGTTTATGCTGGACTCTACCTCAAGGATTCTCTGACACACAGGTCAGTGAACTCAGAGAGTACCACCTCACCTGCTTTCAGGACTCTAGGCTACAGCCAGGGGCGCTGTTCACCAACTGATCTCCTAGCTGCCACCCCTCTAGTCTCTATTCTCAAAGTGGTGAAGGCAATCCACTGAGTTGAGCCTTGGCTCATAACCCTACAGATTCCCGTGGACATCCAGAATCAAAGTTTATATGACTCACAGCCTTTATTTTGCTCTTTTTCCTGAAGAAAACCATTGCAGAGTACATGGGTCTAGGTTGACAGATATTTTCTCTCACCCTTTTGAGAGTATTATTTCTTTGTTCTGCTGTTATCATTGAGAAGTCATATGTCCACCTAACTGCTGCTCCTATTCAGCTGATATATTGATTCTTCTGGGTTGTTTTTAAGGCCAGTTTGTCTACGGTGTTCTGCCTTTCAGTAGAGAGTGTGAGTTTCTGTTTTTTATTTATGCTGCTTGTTTTACGTGATGCATCCTATACCAGTGGAGTCAGGTCTTCTTCTTGAAAATCCTCAGTATTATCTCTCACAATCCTTTATTTCTCACATTCTCTTTATTCCTTTCTTCCTGGACTCCAATTAGACGTATTTTAGATCTCATGCTATCCTCTATCTCTGTTAACCTTTCTTCCATATTTTCCATTTCTCAGCTTCTCTGCTCATCCGTCATCATTTCTTCATAGTATCTTCCTGTTTACTAATTCTCTTTTCAGCTGTTCAGTTGTCTTAGGCTGGCTTCTCCAGACAAATGAAACCAGGAAAGCATATAAATATAAACAGAGAGAGACAGAGATTTACATCAAGGAAATGGTTCATGAGGTTGTAGAGGCTTCAACGTCCTGAGTCTGTGGGTAAAGATAGAGGCTTCTCCTGATGCACTTAGCTACAGGAGTTGGTGAAGCTAAGATTGGCAAATCAGAGAGCAGGGGTCTTGTTCAAAGGCTGTGAAGATCAACAAATCCCAAAGATTGGCAGGCAAGACTGCAGGTAAGCTGCTAGCTGAAGTCCTAAGAACTGGAAATCAGATGAACAGCAGTCAGCTGCAAAATTTAGAACCAACAAAAGCTCACAAGCCTTGTGAGAATATCCACTTCTATTCAAAGCAGGTCACAGGCCCAAGGAAACTTGCTTTAAACTGACTGGTTACTCACAGCACATACCATCATGGAGGTGATCACGTAATATCAAATCTTATCATGGAAGGACTATGAAACTACTGAGAATTATGGCCCAGCCCAGTTGACACAGAACTTTTACCATCCCAGTAGTAATCTTCTGTTTAGTCTATCTGCTAAGTTCATTAACAGTTCTATATTTTTATTTACAAAACTTCTATTTGGCTCTGTTATGTATCTTCTTTATCATTTTTTAAACTTCTCTCTCTCTCTCTTTTTTAGTGATGATTCCATATCATATCTTTAAATACATTGTTGATTCTATTTAATATTATGATTCGATAATTGTAAATTTAAGTTTCTGTGTGTCTAAATCTATTCAATAGTGTCCCTGTTTATTCCTTGCTTGCTGAAAGTGAAGAGGACTTGAAGCATTTACTAATGAAGATCAAAGACCACAGCTTTCAGTATGGGTTGCACCTCAACATAAAGAAAACAAAAATCCTCACAACTGGACCAGTGAACAACATCATTATAAATGGAGAAAAGATTGAAGTTGTCAAGGATTTCATTTTACTTGGCTCCACAATCAACAGCCGTGGAAGCAGCAGTCAAGAAATCAAAAGATGCGTTACATTGGGAAAATCTTCTGCAAAGTTCCTCTTTCAAGTGTTGAAGAGCAAAGATGTCACCTTGAAGACTAAGGTGCGCCTGACCCAAGCCATGGTATTTTTCATCGCATCATATGCGTGTGAAAGCTGGACAATGAATAAGGAAGACCAAAGAAGAGTTGACGCCTTTGAATTGTGGTGTTGGTGAAGAATATTGCATATATCACAGACTGCCAAAAGAACGAACAAATCAGTATTAGAAGAAGTACAACCAGAGTGGTCCTTAGAAGCAAGGATGACAAGACTGCGTCTTACATACTTTGGACATGTTGTCAGGAGGAATCAGTCCCTGGCGAAGGACATAATGTTGGCGGAGTACAGGGTCAGTGGAAAAGAGGAAGACCCTCAACAAAGTGGATTGATACAGTGGCTGCAACAACGAGCTCAAGCATAACAACGATTCTAAGGATGGCTCAGGACCGGGCAGTGTTTCATTCTGTTGTGCATAGGGTCGCTATGAGCCAGAGCCGACTCCACGGCACCTAGCAACAACAACAACAACTGCTTTTTCCTACTCATGGTGGTTTGCTTTCTTGGTGATCTTCGATGGTGAGCTTATTTTAGTTGATCTTAGCCCATGAAAAGTATAGGTTGTTAACTTAGACCATTTTATTTTAGTTTATTTCTGCCACATGCCAGCAACTCTCCTACCCTGAGATCATATTAGTCCCACTGCAGTGTCCCAGGTTAATCTTGGAATGTTGCACTCAGCTCTCTCACCTTGCGTGTGGCTGGAGGCCTGGTTTCAGAGAAGACCCACCTTTCTCGAGTTATCCCCACTGTCTATCAGCTCACCGTCTTTCTTCAGCCTCTGAAGATTTTCTCACCTCTAGGAACTCAGCACACAACACAAGTACATGTTTATCCCAGAGCAGGGAGAGGTTCACAAGCAGCCCAGAAGTCCTTTCTTCACACCTGACTTCCTAAGTCTTGTTCCAAGTTCATGCTGCAATGGCCCCACAGCATGCAGCTCAATGCCTGGCTGGCAGCACCTGCCACTCTTTCTGTCACACTATCTTGGGGAATCTCCTTGCCAGGTACAACTCCCAGGGGAAGTAGGAGGCTTATGTTCGTTCTAGGGCTCTGAGGACAAGGACCACACCTGCTCTATATATACCTGGTGTACCAGATTCTCTCCCAGCTCCCAGAAAACAGGACAAGGTGATAAGTAAGTAAGTGTTGAACAGAAGAGATTTCCGAAGGAGCTCTTTAACGAAGTGTGAAGGATGAGCTGTGTTTGAACCTGGATTCCCTAGAAAACAGAGTCTGAGGCTTGGATGCTAACACTGGTGGAATGAAGTCCCAGGGAAGCAGGGATGAGGGGAAACAGGTGTGAGGTAGGGAAAGAGAGAAAATATAAGGCAGGGTGTTATGGATTGAATAGTGTCCCTCCAAAATTTATATTGAAGTACTAATCACTCGTACCTGTAAACATGACCTTATTTGGAAATAGAGTCTTTGAAGATGTTATCAGTTAACATGAAGTCATGTTGGACAAGGGTGAGTCCAAATTCAACCTGAGTGGTGTCTTTATAAAAGAGGAAAAGAGACACAGCAACACAAAGAGAGGGAAAATGGCCATTTGATGATGGAATTATGTTGCAGATGCAAGCCAAAAAATCCCTGGGTCTACCAGGAGTTGTGAGAGAGAGACAAGAATGGATCTTTGTCCAGAGCCTTCAGAGATAATATGGCCCTGCAAACACCCTGCGCTTGGACTTGGAGCCCCAGAACTGTGAGACAGTAAATTTCTGTTCTTGTAAGTCACCCAGTTTGTAGCACTTGGTAATGACAGCCCTGGGTCACTAACATAGAGGACATTGCTGAGCGGGGAACAGCTGTGTGATAAGCAGAGTGGATTGCTTGGCCTCGTAAGATGTCTTCAGAGGGGTCATATGAACTACATGTCTCCACAAAGGCTTCCTTGGAGGAGGTAGGGAGAAGAAATCATCGATAAACTCCCGTGTGCTATCGTTGTGTTTATTGTGCGTCCACCCCAAGAGCCTCTGATCTCTGCCCATCTGTGGGTGCCCTGGGCCTCCAGTAGGAAGTAGAGAAGCTGATCCTCAAGGCCACAGTGGCTGCCTCTTTGGCCTCAGTTGGAGCATGTGGAGCGAACTGGGGAGGGGGCAGATGCGGAGCACCCCCACCTGCTGCCCTGTAGCCCACAGTTCCTCAGAGGCCTGGCTATTCAATAGCATGTAGAGGGACTTCAGGGTCTCAGTGGCCACAGGGAAGCTCCGGGACAGGAGGAGGAGACGTGCAGCCTGGCCCCTACCGCAAGGCTGCATGGAGCTCCCAACACTCCCTCCAGTGAGGAGCTAATCTTTCCCTGTGCCTCAAGAAGATGGTAGTCCAGGCTGTGCTCCCAGAGGGTCACAGTGATAGAAAGCAGAGAACTGTGACTAAGAAAACCCAGGAGGCGTATAAACTGGATGTAGTGCCTGTGTTTTCTCAGCAGCCGTGGTAAAAATCCCACCTCTCCATCAAAGCTGGGGTCCTAGCCCAGACCACTCAGACTCTGGGCTGTATGGTTCTCCTGGAGGAGTGGGAAGCAAAGGGGAGAGCCTGAGGCTGCAGAAGAGGGGCAGCAGCCAGGAGTGAAGGGGGGATGGCTGAGAGACAGGAGCAGTGCTAAGGGGGCTGGGGCCCACTGCTTGGTTCAGCAAGGGTGTGGGAATGCATTTTATGCACTGGCAGCGGGCACAGGCTAGCAAACCAAAGCAACCCTGTTGATGTGGAGTTAATTCCCATTCATGGCCATCCTGTAAGACAGAGTAGAACTACCCCATTGTGTTTCCAAGGAGTGGCTGGTGGATTCGAAGTCTCGAACTTTTTTGTTTAGGAGCTGAGCTCTTAACCAGTGCGCCACCAGAGCCACCCCCTGGAAAAAGCTGCCTTTTGCCACAAATGGGTGTTGGACAGAACCCCTCCATGTAGGGAGGCTTCCTGGGGGTGCCCTGGTGTGAAAGGGAAAGGCCCAGAGGCCAACCACTGCCTCGCTTGAGTTTCTCCAATCTTCTCTCTGTGGAATCCTGCTGCATAGGTTAGGGAAATGCAGACGCTATTTCTGTCCCTCAGACAGTCGCTATGCACATCGGTACCTTGAAGGGTCTTGGATGTTCTTACGGATTGAATCGTGTCCCCGAAAAATGTATATCACCTTGGGTGGGCCATGACTCCGGTGTTGTGTGGTTGTCCACCATTTTGTCATCTGCTGTGGCTTTCCTATGTGTTGTAAAACCTACCTTGGTGATGTTACTGAGACAGCACTAGAGGCAGTTATGTTAATGAGGGAGGACTCATTCTAAAAGTTTAGATTATATTTTGAGTCAATCTGTTTTGAGACATAAAAGAGAGAAGTGAGCACTAAGTAAGAAGAGCCAGGAGTGCATGTCCTTTGGACCCTGGATCCCTGTACCAAGAAACTCCTAGACCAGGGGAAGACTGATGACAAGGATCTTCCCTTAAAGCTGACAGAGACAGAAAGCCTTCCCCTAGAGCTATCACCCTGAATTTGGCCTTTCAGCCTCCTGGATGTGGGGAATAAATTTCTCTTTGTTAAAGCCGTCCTCCTGTGGTGTTTCTGTTATAACAGCACTAGATAACTAAGACAGATATCTACAGGTAATATACTTGACCTTTTTCTTTTCTGTTTATGAAGATTTAAAAACAAACAGTGATTATAGAATTCATGCATGAATTCTGGTAGAGCCAGATGCTGGACCCATGACCTGAGCTCGATCAATCAGGTTTCTCTCCTGAGTCTTTAAAAACTGAGCTGGTGATGCAAGAACCCTGGGATCAGGCAGAGCCTTTCAGTACAACCAGGGAAGCCACACAATGGTGGGTATTTGCTCCTTTTCCTTCTTCCTTCTTAATCCTCGGTGACTCCTTTGGTCTCCCCTGTTTATGAGCCTGGTCTCCAAGCTTCCCGTCTGTCTTGAAAACACTGAGGATCCACCAATTAAAATACATTTGCTTCGGTTATCCAGAATTGGCTCTATTTTTGCATCCAGGAAAATTAAATGACATTGAAATTGATACAGAAGAATGGCTCCAGGCAACAGACCTGCAGCCAAGGTAATAAGACAGTGAAATTCCATTGATATTCCAGATTCGTATCTAGGAGCCCTGTATAGTTTACCAATTGGGAATGAGAAACATTTGCTACTCCAGCGCAGCAGATTCCTGAATTTCTATGCCTTCTCTATTCCCTTCCATTCCACCGTACAAATTGGTCAGCTATTTTCTGAGTTCCTCTCTTTCTTCAATTATCTTGTCAAATGGAGCCAACTTTAACCAAGACATGCTGTTAATATTTTCATTTCCAGTCTATTCTCTGGAGATCCAAGCTTCCTAGGTTCATTAACTACCACCTAAGGTGACAATTTGTCTAAAGTTTTAATGCGTAGCATGAATGGTCACTCTTCCAACTTCCAAAATCAGAATACTTATACCCATCATTTGACCCCCATGGCAATGCAATGGACACACGCCATCTCCGGCATCAGTTTCTGTATCAATCAAGATGCGCTAGGCTGTGTCAAACCTCTAATAAGAAAGTTACTTTTACTGCTCGTCCTGTATGTGTGTTGGAGGTCCCTGGCTGGTGCAAACTGTTTGCATTCGACTGCTAAACTAAAGGTTGGCAGTTCAAACACACCCAGCAGTGCCACAAAAGGAAGGTGTGATGATATGCTTCTGTAAAGCTTACACCCAAGAAAACCCTATAGGGCATCTCTACTCTGTGATACATGGGGCCACCATGAGTTGGAATGAACTTGAGGGCAATGGCTGGGGTGTGTCTATTGCAGGTTGCTGGTGGCTTTGCTTTGCGTTTTCCCACTCCAGGACCCAGGCTGATTGAGCAGTGTTGACCTTGAACATTGCCATATTCAAAAGCAGAGGAAAAGAGAGTTCTGGAGGGTCACCCACTGGCAATTAAATGCTCTGGCCCCGAAGTTACACACATCATCTGCTCATAACTCTTAGTCCAGTATTAGTCATGTGGCCCCACTCAACCCCAAGAGCGACAAGAACTACCATGTTTCCTGAAGGTAGAGAACAGGAAATACTTGGTGAACAGCTAATTCACTTGCATGTGAGCTGCGTAATCAAGTGTACTCTAGGTCTGATGAACAGAGGTCCAGCTTCACTACAGTTGCAGCCCCACACTCATTCCCAGACTTAGGAGGCCCCTGACCAGCTTTGACAGCACAAATACATACTGTGCCCCTTTCTCCTAGTCTTCCACAAAGGAACCCTTGGTGATTTTGTCAGGTAATTATACCAGGTAAAGGGGAATCTGCCAGGTTTCAGTTAAAATTGATCCTAGTTCTAAGGTAAAACCAATTCCTTGATACCTGCACCACCAAGTTTCTCCAACCAGAGGCTTAAGAGCATCAGGTGGTAACCGAAGCTTTGACCTGAGTCACCAACAGGTCCCATGGGGCAGCAATCTTCCAGGGTCATTTCCCCAGTTTTTGAATGTATGGATGGAGTAGATTGCCTTCTCCCATGGGAGCACCCCTGAGCCCCTGACTCAATAGATACAATAGAGTAAATATGTGATAATAGAAAAAGCCAAGCAGAAGCCATTGGAGCTCCCCTCCTGGCTTAGGAAGGAAATGAAAAGTAAATGAACTCTGTGTCTCCTAAGGTTTGAGATTGATGGAGTTGTGTTGCCTGTGGCTCCTCCACTTGGATTTTCCTGTGAGCCGTTGCTCCCACATAGCATGACTGAGGTGTGTGGCTAGAGGAAGTGAGTCAGTGAGAAACCAGCAGACTCAGCACAAATGTGGCACAGCTGGTGGTCCCAGGGATGACCAGTCACGAAAGGCCAAAGCCAGAGTATGTTCAGAGAGTCCTTTGAGGGTGGTGTGGAGGAGGCAAGACACCTGATCAAGGGCATTGGGAAGAGGAGTGACTTCGCAGAGTTAGAAACAAAATGTGAAAGGACAACAGGAGACAGGGTCTTCCAAGGAGATGAGTCTGTCCTTCTGTGACTGGAAAACTAACTTACATAACCCAATGTATGGCTACTCCTAACCAAAATGTCTCAGTTTTTCCACCCTTTGTCCATTGCGATAGGATAAAACTCTTGAGGTATAGACGAACTAGTGATGTTTATGTATGTCTAATTGATTAAAACAGTTACATTTTAAAGCACATATTATATAAAGTAATTTTTAAGTTTATAAACGTTTCTTTTTCTCATTCTACATTGTGCAGAACAATTTTATCCCTAAAACCTCTGTGTGGATGCTGGGCCCTAATGTCTTTATCTCCCCAGAGCCTCCAGTTGAGTCATCTAACAGGTTTCTTGAAAACCTCATTTCTTGAGAACAAGAAAAAGAAAAAGCCCTGAGAATTCACATTCCCTGTTTACCATCAAAAAGGTCTCAAGAAAATGAATTTTCAGTTGGTGCATTTATCATAGGTGGAAATGGGGGCCTGCTTGATCTCTGTGTGGAGGTGCTAGGCTGGTGTCACATCCAAAGCTCTGTTGACGGAGAGTGGGAACAGCAAATGACCCTGGGATTTGTGACATGCTCAGCAACTGAGGTTATAGACAGAGAAGCTAAAAGGGTTGCTTTGCTTTCAGAGAAACAAAAAAGAGGAATGAGAACCCTGATACTCTGAACGGAATTTAAGAGCCTTCACAATAGAATGGAAACAGACTCTAGAAATATATATGGTGACAATCAGGGAAATGGAACCCTGATAGATACTGGATGTTTTTAAGAAACCATCGTTTATTTTTTCAGATGTGATAGCGGTATGGTGGTTATCTAAAAAGAGTCCTTTTCTTACAGATTCATGACATCTAGAACATACTGCAGAATAATCCAGTGGCAGGGTTGGGAAGGAGACAGGGAGGAAGTGTGTGTATCTTTAGGGGGTGTAAACAGGAAACGAGATAGGCCAAGGGTGATAAATGCTCAGGCTGGGTGATGTGGACTTGGGGATGGACTATACCATTCTCTCTGAAGAGCATGACATCTTCCATAAGAAAAAATAAAAAAAGAAAGAAATGTTGCCAATGGTTTGTTTAAACTGATGTTATATAGAGAGCATTTTGTAGTATGTGAGATGGTGTAAGAACTAGGTTATTATTCCCTCTTCCCTGAAAGATTCTTTGGAAAAGCAATGACTCTTGGTATCGGCGTGTAGATTAGTGACTTGGCCATGCGGCACGGCTTATAAACGGTCAATCCAGGATTAGGTCTTAGGCAGGTTTACTCTAGAGCTCTGGCTCTGATCAGCTCTGCAGCTATGAGTCACAGCCACCCTGGTCAGAACGTAGGCTGGCTGATGTCACAGCCCACTCATCTGTCTTGATCTGGTCCGGTCATGTAGTTAGTAGGTTAATGAGCAGAAGCGAACAGATATGCAGGAACGTGGCCACCTGCCTTGAGTAGTCTGTGTGCCATGGCATTGTCAGTGTGATTAGAAGAGGGCATGGAGAACATGGCTAATCTGGAGAGTCAGCAAGTGTAGATGAGGAAAGAGAATTGCTGTTGTATTTTTTGGAAAACAGTGTATGAGTCAGCATAGCTGCACTAACAAACAGCCCCTCCAAATCTCATGTGTTTACGATAATAAACCCAGCCCAACCCAGTGCCGTCGAGTCAA
Organism: Elephas maximus indicus; assembly: GCF_024166365.1. Classification (NCBI taxonomy): domain Eukaryota; kingdom Metazoa; phylum Chordata; class Mammalia; order Proboscidea; family Elephantidae; genus Elephas; species Elephas maximus. The sequence goes on from NC_064826.1 coordinate 122,566,896, forward strand.
TTCCGACTCATAGCGACCGTACAGGACGGAATAGAACTGCCCCATAGAGTTTCCAAGGAGCGTCTGGTGGATTCAAACTGCTGACCCTTTGGTTAGCAGCTGTAGCTTTTAACCACTACACCACCTTAATACACTTTATTAATTACGGTCATTGCATGTGGGTGTCTCTGTGCCAGTGACACTGAATTCACATCTGCTACAGATGGCAGAATCTCGCCCCCACAGAACATGTCAGGACTAGGCCCTCAGGAGGCCCCCTGTGAGCACACAGCGTCCTGGGGGCAGAGGACTCAGCCCCAGCCCCAGCTGTGGTCTTCTCTCTGTCAGGCACAGGGTGGGTTAGCAGAGAGAGGAGATTCACCTTGGGGACCAGATCATCAGGATCCTGGGGACCCACAGTTCTGCCCCCTCCTCAGAGAGGTATTGCCTTCTACCCATGGGCGGAATTTCTCATCCCCACCCAGCCTGGGGCAAGAGTGAATGGCTGGCCAGGTTCCCCTGTCCCATGACTGGCCACATTCTCTGCATGGTCAGAGTTCTATAACTGCCTTCTTTAAGTTGTTAGCCGTTTAACTGTTTAACTGGTGCTCTAGGGGCTCACAGCCTGGTTGGACAGAAGCAGACACAGTATGACAATGAGCTCAGCAGCCCTCAGCTCCTGTCCTTTCTGTGCCCCCAGCGGAGAGGACCCCTAACAGGGATTTCCAGGCCGGCATCAGGGGAGTTCCTGTGCTTCTGTGGTCTGAACACAAACATCGCTGGTACTAAGGAGCTAAGTGAGCACGTCCAAGACTGACTCCACCCAGGATGGGTTTCAGAACCCCACGGAGGAGGCTGCTGGCTGTGGAGCTGAGCTCCTACCTCGTGGGGTCGGGGCCCTGGAGCCCCTGCCTGCTCGCCTGTGCCCAGGCTCACCAGTAGTTTCTGCTGCCCACGCAGTTGTTAAGCCACTTGCAGTGATGATCGAATCCCGCAGTGCATTTGTTGCAGGCACTACAGTGTTTTGCTCTTGCACTCCTGGAAGAAAGGACTCGGGAGGAGGATCTGTCACCCTGCACTTGAGCTCCAGGTGGGGTCAAATGGAGTCCCACCAGCAGGAGCTGTGCAGGTGGGAGGCAATGGCCCATTTCTGGGCCCTCCCTCCCCAACCCCAGCCAGGGCACAGACACGTCTGAGGTCTCCTGGATGAGGCCCAGGAGAAGAACCAAGGACAGCTCCAGGCAACAGAACCCATGGGTGCTCCGGTGGGTGGGTGGCCTCCCTGAATCTCCTCACACCTCCCTGAAGTCAGCGTTGGGCATTGAAGACACAGGTCAGACAGGTGCCTCTGGCACCGAAGGTGAAGCTGCCATGTGGTTCCAGGGCTTGGGGTTGGACTCAAACCCCACACTTAGGTCCCCTGGACCCCTTGTGGCACATAGCAGGTGTATGAAACCCCAGCTGTCCCGAGATCCCCAGGAAAACTGGAGAACCTCTATCTATCTAGGCTAGAGGTTCATGATTCCCTCTACCTTATGTCCATGGAGCCAGAAATCCAGGGAAGACCACTCGCTCTTCGTCCTTGGCTCTAGGTTGTCGAGAGGAACCTGTACTGCACAGAGCACATTCAGCTAGGGGAACACAGTCTAAGGGCCACTGCTCCTCATTCAAGAGGAAACGTCTCTTTTGAATTGCATGAACAGGTGTGTGACTGTCACAGTCCAGCCTTGAAGCTCTCTGAGCCTCAGTTTCTGCATCTGTAAAATGGGGACAATGGTGGTTTCCACTCCACAGGGGGCAGTAAGACTTTAAATGTGACAGTCTCTAAGAAGTGTGGCAGCAGCGGTTCTAATGCTGTGCAAGAGTTTGGACTGGTGGAAGATGGACACGGGCCTCCCGTAGTTCTTGAGCTGAAAGTTCAGTTCTGCTGGATGGATGGTAACAGCAGCGACATGGACTACCAGATGGAGCAGTAAGAGCCCATCAGTCACCTGCAGGTGTGGAAAGGGAACTCGGCCTTGTCCATGATCAGCCCAGATGGGAAGTCCAGGTCAGAGGTAGTGGGCAGTGCTGGGGTCTGTCTGTCTGTCCAGGCTGCAGACCGGAGCTCCCTGCGCGCTGAACCTTGTGTGAGCACTGTGGTGATGGTGGGGACTGGTGACGGCCCTCCTTTCCCTTCCTCTGTTCACGGAGTCCCACAACCTGCTGACTCCTCCCTTGGCTCAGAGTGGCAAACTGTCCCCTCAGACACAGGCTCCATCCTCAAGACAGAATCAAGGCCTTGACCTCGACGCCCACCTTGCCGGCAGGTGATTCCTTCTACACAGAAGACAGAGCAGTCTGCTGAGCACTGGCACTCTAAACTGAAATGACCGACCAGGGACAGTGACAGGCTGTTCACATGAAGGTCTAGGCTCCAACTGCATTAGCAACACTGGGGACAGCCCACAGTGACACCAAGGCATGTCCACATCACCCCTGCTGTTGGTGTGTCTTTCCACAGAGGGGGCCTGATGCAGGGCCAGTTAGGGAGACAGTTCTTTCAGGAAGAAGAAATGGACATATTGGTGTGTGCATGAATGAGTGAATAAATGCTTGAAACACCCACCACAATGAGACTTTTTAAGATAACCAACTTTAGGACCTGAAGACACCGGTGCGGGTTGCCTGCTGTGACCACAGCTCGGATGTGTGGTGTCAACATGGTGAGTGGTGGACCTTTGACCCCCAGCTCCCCTGCTGCTTTTTTCTCTGAATCTTGACTTGTGGCCATTTCCCTGAGGAGCGCCTTCCCTGGGGAACTATTTCCCAGTGTGTTCTGGCCATAGTCTAGTGAGGACACACTGACCGAGGCTCCCATGACCCTGAACTCTTTGTACCTCCCACCGTCCCATGGCCCCACTCTGGCCCATGTAGCCTTTCCTTCAGACCGTGAGCTGCACAAGGGCAGAGGTTGGTGGCCCAGTCCACCCTGGACGGACCAGACATCCACAGCACTGGCCATCTAGATCCCCGGGGACACAAGGGTGTTCAGGGGGATGGCATGGAGAGGGCCAAGCATGGAGCCCCTACCCCAGCATGGATAGTCCAGGTCCTCCCAGGACCTCAGGAGGGAGGACAGGGTAGGACACTGGGTCTGGGCCCCCTTTGTGCCTGGGCACTCCTTGGGCCTGAAAGGAAGCTCTTTTTCATGGGGGTCACAGGCTCTGCCTAGCATGTCTGACCTGGGGATGGGAAAGGGGGCCGAAGGAGGGCCCTGGTCCTCCAATAGCAGGGAGAAGGGACATGCTTCCTCTCCCTTCAGGGCTCAGAGATGAAAGAACACCCTTAGGATCCTGCCCTCCATCCCTCCCTCGCTCCCTCTCCCACACAGGATCCCTATGGGACCAATCAGAATTGGGCAGCATGGGCCTAGCTGGCTTCTGGCTGCCTGATCCTCACTAGCCCTGTCCTGGCCTTCCAAAGAGATCTCTGACATCTGTACCCAGGGTCCTCCAGGGTGTGGCTCACAGCCCCCTCGGCAGGATCGTTCACCAAGATTGTGTTGCCGGTGGCGTGACTGAAGCTGCAGTAGCGCAGTTGCCCTGCCTTGAGGGTCTCCCCTGAGTGGCAGTTGGGCTTCTGAGGGGAGAGGTGGAGCTCATCTGCCCCTGAGGTCACGGGGCCCTGTGGCCACTAGGCTAGACAGGTGACTCTGCATGGAGCCTCCCCCTTGGTGTCTTCTGACAACTCGTTGTATGGGAGGGGGTCCACCTGTCTGATGGTTGCTCCTCCTCCAGCTGACTGCTGACACTGATGGTGGGGGAGGCAGAGCTGGGGGTTTCCGGCTCCTCCTGAGGAGACTCTGGGGCTTCTGTGAGGACACACTGTGGGTGTAGAAGTGGAGTGAGCGCAGGGCATGAGGCTCCCCTGGGCCAGGTCCCTGGGTGGGAGCTTTTCATTTGGAAGTGAAGATGAATTCTTTCATTTTCCATTCCTAGAAGAATTTTTGGCAATTCATTTTTGGTAGGATCAATGACACACCAAGGATTTGAAAAAAATTGAAACCTGCTGTTACCTGCCTTTATTCCGTATTTCCTAGAGCCCTGTGCTGCTCTGCAGTAGCCACTGCTCACTTCCTGCTTCCTGAGAAACAGGAGAGCCAATCCGGAGCGTGAGCATTAGCAGTTGTGCTGGACTCTGCATGGGAAATACTTTTTAAAGCTTTTTGAAAGTATTTATTAATTTTGCTGTTGTTGAGAATATGCAGAGCAAAACATACAGCAATTCTACTATTTCTACATGTATGATTCAGTGACAGTGATCACATTCTTCCATTTGTGCAACTATTCTCATCCTCCTTTTCTGAGTTGTTCCTCCCCCATGAACAGTTACTCACTGGCCCCTAAGGCTCCTGCCTAATCCTTTGCTGTTGTCAACTGGATGCCATCTGGATAGTTCTTAGAAGAGTATAATGCTCAAGGCAGAGTTTTGTTTTTTTTAAACCGGTTAAGCTAAACTACTGTTTGGTTTCAAGAAGATCTCAGGGTACATTTTTGGTTCAAGGTTTAAATATTTTCTCATGGCAATAGTTTCAGGGGTTCACCCAGCCTCCATGCCTCCAGGAACCTGGAGTCCATGATAATTTGAATAATTCTGTTCTGCGTTTTGCCCCTTTTGATCAGGATTCTTCTATATAATCTTTGATCGCAGTGTTCATTAATGGTAGCCAGGGACCATCTTCTGTCTCATGACGAAGGAGGCAGTTGTTCATGGAGGCAGTCAGCAGAACCTTCCATAGCTTCCTCCTCTTCCTGACTCTCCTTTTTCCTCTCTTGCTCCAGGTAAAAAGAGACCAGTCGTTGTGCCTTTGATGGCAGCTTGCTAGCTTTTAAGCCCCCAGGTACTGTGCAAGGAACAGGAGGTAGAACAGAAGCAGTAAACACATTATTAGGCCAATCAACAGGGATGTCCCATGAAACCATGACCACAAACCTCCAAACCAAGGAATCAAAGGTGTTTGGTTGTACACAAGAATCCTCAGCAACTCTTTTTTTCTTGGTGGTGTTGTAAGTATATCTATCACATAACTTTTGCCAATTCAACTTTTTACAAGTGTACAACCTATCAATAGCACTTAAAATAATTGGCCGTGGAACTCTACCCTTAATCAATAAGATTTTTCCATCACCGTACATTGAAACTTAATACTCCATTAGCAATAACCTCCCTTCCCCCTCACCCCCACCCTAGAAACCAGGAGTGATCTTTGGTCTTTAGACATTGGCCTTTTCTTGTCTTTTTATAGAAGTGAAATCATACAACATTTGTCCTTTTGTGACTGACTGACTTCACTCAGCATAACATCTTTGCACCCATTCGTATTGTACCAGGTATCAAGACTTGATGCCTCCTGCGGGCCAAGTACTCTCCCACTCTGTGTATGCACCACATTTTGTTTATCCATTACTCCTCTGATGGGCAATTAGATTGTTTCCACCTTTTGTCTAATGTGAATATTGGTTTATAAGTCTCTCTTTTGAGTGTCTGCTTTCAAGACTTTTGAGTAGATATCTAGCAGTGGAATTGGTGGGTCATACGATATTTCTATTTTTAAACTTCTGAGGACTGCCACACTGTTTTCCACAACGGCTATGCCATTTTGCATTCCCACCAGTGGTGGAAAAGGGTTCCAATTTCCCACATCGTCACCTCATGCTATTTTCTTTTTTTATTCTTTTGTATCTTAACAATGCTAGTGATAGTGCAATGGCATCTCATTGTCATTTTGATTTGCATCTCTCTGATGGATAATGACACTGAACACCTTTTCATGTGTTTGGTGACTCTCTGAATGTCCTCTCTGGTGAAATACCTACTCAAGTACTTTACCTATTTTATGATTGGGTTATATGTCTTCTTGTTGTAAAGTTGTTGAAGTTTTAAGTATATTCTGGTCATTAGAGTCTTATTGGATATGTGGTTTCTGAAGATATTCTCCCAGTTGGTAGCTTGTTTTTCACTTTTTTTGTAAAGTCTTTTGATGAGAAATGTTTTTAATTTTTATGAGGTCCCCTTTATTTATTTCGTCTTTTGCTATTTGTGGTTTTGCTATATGTGATGGTCCAGTCCATTCTTCAAAGCTAGGCCCAACAGCCAGGTCCCAGCACGTTCTTCTAAGAATTTTATAGTTTACTTTGCACATTTAAGTCCTTAATCCTTTTCGAATTTGTCTTTGCTTATGGTGTGAGGCACGGTCCTGTTCATTTTTCTGCCTGTGGAAATCCAATTTTCTCAACACCACTTATTGGAGAGACTCTTCTTTCCCCATCAAATGGAATTATCACCCTTGTCAAAAATCTGTTGAGCATAAATGTGTGGGTTTATTTCTGGACTCTCAGTTCTATTCATTGGTCTGTGTGTCAATTGTTATTCCAGTACCAGGCTGTTTTGATTTATTGTAGCTGCATAGTAAGTTTTAAAATCAGGAAGTGTGAGTCCTTCTACTTAACTTTTCTCTTTCCTCATCGCTTTTGCTATTTGGGACCTCTTGCCATTCCATATAAAGTAGAGGACTGGTTTTACCATTTCTGTAAAGAAGGCTGATGGATTTTTGATCAGAATTGTTGTGAATCGCAGATGACTTTGTGTAGTATTGACGCCTTAACCATATTAAGTCTTCCAATCCATGAACATGGAACATCTTTCTATTTATGTAAGTCTTCTTTAATCTGTTTCAGCAATGTTTTAGAATTTTCATTGTCTAAGTAAAAAAAAAAAAAATTTTTTTTTTTTTTATTAAGTCCTTTAGGTCAGTTTTTACTATAGTTTCTTTTACAGACAGTTCCTGGATTGTGAATGATTTCTGTTCCTAAGTCTGTCTTTAAGTTGAGTTTTTATGTACATGAGAACAGTGAAGTGCTTTTGTATCTAATATCTATCAGATGTATATGGTTGTCGTAGTCATGTAGTGCTTCCATAACAGAAATACCACAAGTGGATGGCTTTAACAAAGAAAAATTTATTCTCTCACACTCTAGTAGGCTATAGGTTCACATGCAGGGTGTCAGCTCCAGGGGAAGTCTTTCTCTCTCTGTCAGCTCTGGAGGAAGGTCCTTGATATCAGTCTTCCCTTGGTTGAGGAGCTTCTCAGTGCAAGGACCCTGGGTCCAAAGAATGTGAGCTCCTGCTCTTCTTTCTTGGTGGTATGAGGTCCCCATGTCTCTTTGCTCCATTCTCTCTTTTATATCTCAAAAGGGATTGGCTCAAGACACAATCTAATCTTGTAGATCTCATCAACATAACTGCCACTATCCTATCATCCTGATAGGATTTACAAGGCATAGGAAAATCATATCAGATGCGAAAATGGTGGAAAATCATACAATAGTGGGAATCATGTTGATACACGTATTTTGGGGGGACACAATTCAATCCATGACAATGGTATACCTTTCTATGCCTAAAAACATAAAGGAAACGCTTCCAGATACACTAAAACATCTTTAACATAATAATGCCTTAATAATATTTAGATGGACCTTGCAAAGTAGGGCCCATTTGTTGCTTCCTTCACAGTTGAAGAGATGCCTACAGGCTAAGCGTTACCTAAAATACTCAGAAGATTGTGTTCTGTAAAATCTTTGAGATGAATTAGATTCTTCTTTTTTTTTTAATAGTTTTTATTGTGCTTAAGTGAAAGTTTACAAATCATGTCAGTCTCTCACACGAAAACTTATATATACCTTGCTACATACTTCCAATTACTTTCCCCCAAATGAGACAGCCCTCTCTCTCCCTCCACTGTCTCTTTTCGTGTCCATTTCGGCAGCTTCTAACCACCTCTACCCTTTCATCTCCCCTCCAGGCAGGGGATGCCAACATAGTCTTAAGTCTCCACCTGATCCAAGAAGCTCACTCCTCACCAGCATCCACCTCCAACCCATTGTTCAGTCTAATCCATGTCTGGAGAGTTGGCTTCAGGAATAGTTCCCATCCTGGGGCAACAGAAGGTTTGGGGGCCAAGACCACCTGGGTTCTACTAGATTCTTTATTGTAGACTCTGAACTGCAAAATCTGTACCACTAGGCCACATTTCTGCTGTTTTCAACCCTCCTTAACTAAGGCAGGGAGGGTTGGGGTGTGAGTACAATGGTCCTGAGACCAGATGCATCATTCTCCTAACACCTCTTCACCAATCTTGTCATCCCCATGCACCAAGTATGAGGCCCCTGCCTCCCAGTGGAAGGGTGAAAGTGTCGATAAACATGTGCTATAAGCGAAACTTGGGCTCAAGGTTTCGAAGGGAAGACTTAGGGAAATCCAAGTCTGAATTTCTCCACGGACCCACAGAAACCCTACGGCTATCAAAGATCGGAAATCTAAGAACTCACCCCCTCCCAGCCACCAAAAGCCCAGGAACTACTACAATAGTGAAAGGTAAAGGAAACAGAAGCCCAGAGAGGTGCTGCAATGACCTTGGGCTGCACAGCTTGGAGGCCCTGGGGGGTACGGCGTGGGGAAGAGGTGGGGATGGGGTGCCTCGGTGGCCTGGCTGTGTGCACAGTGCGGCACACTGGCCAATTGTACTAGGAGAAAACACAGAGTGTGGCGTGTGAGTCCAGCTGCTGGCTGCCACCCCCTGCAAGTCTGCCCTGCTGAGCCCAGTAGAGGTGGCATGCAGATAGTGGGGTCTGCTCTTTCACAGCCCCAGGATAGGTGAATGCATGTAGGCACTCTGCTCAATGCTGTGGGCCACGTCTAGGGCACCATGTGGCAGGAGCCTGCCCACGGCCAGCGGCCGGCCAAGGACTCACTGTGGCATGTGCACATGTGGGAGAAGCAGCCTGTTGTGGGAGCTCAGGGACCTAAACACCAAGTCAGTTTTTTCCCAGTCGGCTTTAGGAGGGTTGGTTTGTTAGTACCTCTTGTAGGTAAGTCGGACTTTGTAACCTGGGGACTGCCTGTATTTTGATGTGCAGTCCATCATTTTCAATTTGGAGGTGCTCATTTTCTTTGTTTTATTTGTGAGAGAATCTTTGGGGCCTGGGATGCTGGCGGGTTCCTCAGAGGGAATTTTGCCTGGCATATGGACATGACCAGTCCAGAACCAATCTATATTAAATTCTCAGCTTGAGGACATTTGGATCATCCCCCTAAACCAAAGTCAGGGTCATCTTGCCATTCCAAACACTCAGCAGTGATTTTTCTCTCTGCCTTTCAGCTCGGAGCTTAGAGACAGTTGACTGGTTCTGAGTCCTCTGGGCATGGAGATGTGAGTTACTTCTAAGTCAACAGTCCAGTGAGGGTGTAGCCATGTGGGGGGTTCCAGGTTGATGAAAGATCGTTAACTGGCTCCCATTTAGGATAAGATCTGAGCTTTGTCTTCTCTTTCTGATTCCTGTGAAGCTGGGGAAACCCAAGCTCAAGTTGACCAGGTTTGGCAAATGCCTCAGGACAGCAGCCAGCAGCAGTAGCCAGTGGGTTTCTCTCTGGATTTTCTCTTCGCCTCAGTCCTTGGCCGGAGACTCCTTCACCGTTTTGGCAGGCCCTGGAGGCTTTTAAGAATACTTCTATGCACACACCCACGTGCACACTCTGGACACACACCTGCACAGATACACAATGCTCATTCATTTTCAGAGTCATGGTCCGTCTTAGCAACATACCTGTGACATGATTCCTAACTGCAGGCTCTTGGCTTCATTTTGCTAATCCTGTGCTACCCTTTTGCCTTTAATCCCTTATGCTATCTGGTTGTATCTTATGATCCTTCAAATCTACCTCAATATCTTCCAGAATTATGTAAAAATCAAATAACGAACTCTCTAAGAAGATAGGTCATCTAGTCTAGAAATAGGAGTTGTTGATTCCTGGACTACAGGCATATTGAAAAGATTAAGTTAATACACCCAACAAGCGCGTGGTGTGCTCTTAAGAGACGCACAAGTGAAGGCATTGGCATAGTGAACATGAGTTGTTTCAAAGCTGAGCGTTGAATATTTTACAAATGAGAGTAAACCTTTTCGAGAGTGCTCTGGGAGGATAATAACATGCAAACAATGAAGGTAGCTAACTGAGCTACCTGTAACTTTCAGGGGGCATGATGTGGTGTCCTGATTCTGTACATTGGATCTTCTTGCTTCTTTTACTCTTGATGTTCATTATTGAGTTGGCCACCATTGCTCACAGCAGGGTCCAGGGTGTAATGACCACATCGGGTGAAATGGGCCAACACTAGGTCCTTTGGGGATGTTTGCCACTCAGCGCCTTGGCCAGGGGTCCCGGTGTACGCTCAGGCATCACTGGTTTTCACCACTTCACTGTTGCCCTCAGAGAGGGCCGGGGAGAATGCATGGGACTCCAGTGCAGCCTGCAGAAGTTGCTGTGAGCTCAAGTTGCAGCTCCTCAAGTTTGTTCTCCATAAACTGAGGCTTTTCTCTGCAGCATCCATCTGCTCTTGCTGTGCTCCCAAGATTTTCATCGTCCTGCCTCCTGTGCAGTGTCTTACAGTCCTTCCCCATCTCACAGGTACCACCATAGTCTTCACTGGTTTCTCTTTGCATCTTGGCCATCTTCCACTTAAGGATTTTGGTTCCAGTTTCCTGTAGACCCTGTGTTGTGCGTCTCAATCATTGTTCACCAGGGGAAAATTCGCACAGGCCTGCCCCTCTGAGCTTCCACAGTGATGCTCCCGGCCAGTTCTGCAGCGTTTGCACAGATACACGTCAAGCCCCACCCTTCAGGCTCATCTTGCAGGTGCTGCTCAGAGCTTCCCAGATACTCATGCTGGGATGCTGGGAGGTGACCCTTACCTGGGCTGAGTTCTGAGTTCTGGGGAATTGCATGGGCACAGGAGACCTGAGCTTATCACGGTATTGATGTTTTCCCCCACATAGAGGGCTCTTCCTATGCAGAGGGTGCCTCTCAGGATGCAGAACACCCTATCTTGTTCCCATCCAGCTGTCTTTGGGTGAGATGCCTTTTCTGGAAACTGAGAAGAAGGTACTGAGAGAGAGTGGGGTGACAGTGGGGGAGCTCACTCTGCCTCAGAACACGAACAGCCTAGGGAGAGCACTTAGGTCCCTTTTTTGGGCACAATCCTGTCTGGAGTTCCTCAGCTGAGGCGGGTTATGGGGAGAATGAAGATGATGTTCCCCGGTCTCCAGGTCGTCAGGCCCACTCTATCTGAACGGTAACATGTGGCTGGAAGGTTCTCAACCTTGTGAGTGTGTGTGTGCACTTATGTGTATGTGTGTGTGCTTACGTGTGTATGTATATGTGTGTTACTTGTATAGGTAGAAAATGCTACTTTCCATGTGCTAACGTGTGTTTAGGTTCTAATTGGAAGGACATGATGTACACGGAGAAATCAGTATTGGTAATTTGGGTCCCTTTTCTAGAGGTCTCCTGAGTATCTGGAAACTGGGTATGACCTGTGAGCACCACTCTAATCTGGAATGTTGTTGTTCAAGCTCAAATTGTGGGCAAGGGCATCTGATCATGGTTCCCCTGGAGGTAACTTTACAACTCTGCCAAGAGCAGGGTCAGCTCAACTACAGATGTCACTTGCTTCTCGAGAGGCATGTTCCTGTCACTCCAGGGACCCTGCCCTGCAGCCTCACTGCAGTGAATAGCTAGTCAGCAGGGGAACTAATGGACACTGTGCCAGCTGTGGCTGCCGCCTGTAGACCTAGAGTAGAGCACTATCCTCATCCAGCTTGCAGGCTGGCTTCCAGCTCAGTTCCATTCATGGCAGAATGGGGCTCTCTGCACAGAGACATCCTGGGTGGTGGGCAGTAGGAGGAAGAATCAGGCTGGCTGTAGGCTTAGGCTGTGACTGGTTCAGCCACGCCCAGTGTCTCCAGCACTGATCTCTCACACCAGGCTTGGTTCTGGATGACTCAGGATGTGACACCAGTATTCTGAGTATGTCCCTTTCAGACATGGTGTCTCGCCCCCCTACCTGAGAGTCTCTCATGGGGGCCTTTCCACTGCGGTCCTCAGGTGATACTGAGACCACATTGGTCACACACAGAACTGACTGCCAGCACCCTGGTTTGGGCTTGGCCAGGTGCCATCAGGAACATGCACGTTTCCGCACAGAAGACCTGCTCACCTGAATCGTGTTCACGAACCTTGTTGACGATGCAGTGATTTCACTGGGTACTCGAACCAATGGTTCTCCCACGGGGCCAGCTCGTTCCCACTCTCTTCACAGACGGAATGCAGCTAACAATTACTAACTTTTGAAAACATTCAAAACCCTCAAATCTCTTCTGCCATGACTCCCAGGAATGTTCAGGATGAGTTATTGAACAACGCTTTCTGTAGAAATGGGGCATCTTAGGAGTAAATGTAACTGGTTCCAGGATTTGCAGAGACAAAGATGGTTCTCTTTGTTGTGAGAGACTTTGCTCAGTAAAGTCCCACTTATTTTCAAATGGAGTTCTTTTCAAAAGTGTAACTAATGAACTAAGTGTCCCTTCCATAGAGTCGTCCTGGATTCCATGATGATTCTGTGTGGGAGCTCAGTATGGCGTGAACCTCAGTTTTGTGGCTCAGACTAGAAGTTGTGGTAGATTGAAAGTAGGGTAATTGTATAATTTATCACTGAAATGAAGATGCGTTGAGAGTCAAGGGGGTACTTAAAGATCACACCAGGACAATAGGTGTCAACTGGGATGGCTCCAGGCAAATGGAACACAAGCTCTCCCTGGTTACAATGGCAGCAAGGGAAAACTAAGGCCTCTTGTTCACGGATTGGAATGAGGGAAAGTTTCAGTGCCTGAGTCTGGGTCAGCTGGCTGGAGTCATGTTAGAGAGTCTCCACAAAATGTGTCTCCAAATTTTTGATAGAAGTGCAGTCAAGGGAAAGACTTTGCTTATATGTCGCTGTCACCAAAGGTTGTGTCAACCCCCTTCCCTTTTTTCAATGATTGTAACCGGGACTGTGGTGAGATGTAACCCCTACCACAGTGAGATGGTGTCCTCCTAAACTTCAAAAACCCTGCCCCCAAACCAGCTGAACTTGTAGTCAGCTGTCCTTGAGAATGGCTGTAGAGGAGGGTATGCTTATAAGGAGTCAATCTCCTGGCTTGACCTGCTTCTCCTCCAGCTGACTGCTGGCGCTGATGTTAGTGGACATGGAGCTTCAGGGCTTTTGGCTCCTCCTGCGGAGACTCTGGAGATTCTAGGATGACACACTCTAGATGCCTTAGTGCGGTGAGTTCAGGGATATGAGGCTTGTGTGACCCAGGCCTCTGAGCAGTATCTTGATGGAGGAGAAGGCCTTCAAGTTGAAGGACTCGGACTGCATGGATGACTCCATTCCTGCAGAACAAAGGTAACATCCCTGTGAGAGGCTGCAAGGAAGATGGCAGAAGTGGGACCCCCATCCTAAGACATCATCTCAGACCAGACCTTGGTCCATGGGTGTGGGGTTCACTTGATGTGTGATGAAGACTACTTTGTGGCTCTCAGTGTCATTTTATCATTATGGAATGAGAATAGTTCCCTTCCTTGTACCTGAGCAGACGAGGGCTAGTGTCCTGGAACAGCTCCCTAGTTCTATCCAGACCCCTGCTCTCAGCTGGATACCAGCAGGCTGCCCTCCTCCTGAGCAATGCCTCCCTCACTATACTCAGGCCCCTGTGTACAGGATGCTCTCCCAAGCACCCTGACGGGGAGGTCACATTCCTTCCCTCCATTCCCATTCCTGTGACGACATCCTCTTCTGCTGACCACCACCCAGGGGATCACATCCCCTCCTCCCTGGTGACACCTGGAGAGTCATATCCCCTTCCCTACACACACTCCCATTTCGGGGATCGCAGGTGGAGATTAAACACATGGTGTCAGAATGTGTGTGTATTTATGGGACTTTCTTCTTTTGCTGCATGTGGCAATTCATTTCAGACACTCATGCAATTCAGTCTGCTGAGCTGTAGCTCCCTGTGTCACATGGGGTCATCTTTGATTATTTGAATGCACCAAAGTTCGCTTTTCCAGTCTCCTGTGGTGGGCATTTTCATTGTCCCCGATATGGAGCCATGACGCCCAATGCTATGACAAATATTCTTGTTTTTCATTTTCCAAACTTTCATACTAACTTGTAGAATTGTCTATTTCACCCTCATCGTCATTCTGTCTTTTTTCCCTCAGCATTTTATTTTAATTTTTTATTGTACTTTAGATGCAGGTTTACAGAACAAGGTGGTTTCTCTTTAAACAGTACACACAGTGTTCTATGACACCGGTTGTCAACCCCAGGACATGTAAATACTCCCCCTTCTGGACCTTGGGTTCTCTATTACCAGCTTTCCTGTCCCCTCCTGCCTTCTAGTCCGTACGCCTGGGCTGCTGTGCCCTGTTAGTCTCATTTCGTTTATGGGCCTGTTTAATCTTTGGCTGAAGAGTGAACCTCGGGAGTGACTACTTCATTACTGAGCTAAAAGTGTGTCTGGGGGCCGTACTCTAGGGGTTTCTCCAGCCTCTGTCAGGCCAGTAAGTCCGGTCTTTTTTTGTGAGTTAGAATTTTGTGCTACATTTTTCTCCAGCTCTGTCCAGGACCCTCTATTGTGATCCCTGTCACAGCAGTCAGTGGTGGTAGCTGTGCACCATCTAGTTGTACCGGACTGAGTGTGGTGGAGTCTGTGGTAGCTGTGGTCCATTAGTCATTTGGACTAACTTTCCCTCATGTCTTTAGATTTTGACATTCTCCCTTGCTCCTGAATGGGAGTCTCCTGGGGAGTATCTTAGATGGCACCTCACAAGCTTTTAAGGCCCTAGAGGCTGCTCACCAAAGTAGAATGCAGAGCTTTTTCTTTACAGACTGTGTTATGCCAATTGAGGTAGATGTTCCCTGAGATCCTGGTTCACACAGCCCTCAGCCCAGCAATTTAGTCCCTCAAGGAATTTGGATATATCTGTGGAGCTTCCTTGACCTTGCCTCGGACAAGTTTGCTGGGTTCCCCGGTATTGTGTGTACTGTCTTACCCTTCTCCAATGTTACCAATTAACTTTTGTCTATTTAGTGTTTTTCCACTCCCAGCCCCCTCCCCATAACCATCAAAGATTGTTTCTTTTTGTGTGTAAACACTTTCATGATTGTTTAAAAATTATACTTTAATTGAAAGTTTATGATTCCAGTCAGTTTCTTATGCAAAAACTTATACACACATTGTAATATGACCCTAGTTGCTCTCCCCACAGTATGATAGCACACACCTTTTGTCCACCCTTTATTTCCCATGTCCATTCAACCAACTCCTGTCCCCCTCTGCCTTCTCATCTCACCTCCAGACGGAAGCTGCCCACAGTCTCATGTGTCTACTTGAGCAAAGAAGCAAAGTCCTCACCAGTATCATTTTATGTCTTACAGTCCAGTCTAGTCTTTGGCTGAAGTGTTGGCTTCAGGAATGGTGTTAGTTTGGGGCAAGCAGAGAGTCTGGGGGCTATGCCCTCTGGGGTGCCTCCAGGCTTAGCCAGACCATTAACTCTGGACTTTTTATAAGAATTTGAGGTCTGTCTCCCACTTTTCTCCTGCTGCATCAGGGATTCTCTGTTGTGTTCCCTGTCAGGACAGTCATGAGTGATAGCTGGGCACCATCTCGTTCTTCCTGTGTCAGGCTAATGGAGTCTGGTTCATGTGGCCCTTTCTGTCTCTTGGGCTCATATTTCCTTTGGGTCTTTGGTGTTCTTCACTCTCCCTCGCTCCAGGTGGGTTGAGGCCAACTGATATATCTTAGACGGCCACTTGCTTGCTAGCTTTCGAGATGCCAGATACCACTCACCAAAGTGGAATGCAGAACGTTTGCTTAATATACTTCCTTATGCTTATTGACCTAGATGTCTCCTTAAACCAGGATCCCCAGGCCCCCACCCCTACTACTCTTTCCCTCGAAGTGTTTGGTTGTATTCAGGAAGCTTCTTAGCTTTTGGTTTAGTCCAGTTGTGCTGAATCCCTCGGTGTTCTGTATTGTCCTTCCCTTTACCTAAAATACTTCTTATCTACTACTTAATTAGGAATACCACACTCCCTCCCTTTCCATCGTCGTTACCATCAAAGAGTGTTTTCTTCTGTGTTGAAGCCTTTTGTTAATTTCTTATAACAGTGGTCTCATACAATATTTGTCCTTTTGCAACTGACTAATTTCACTCAGTATACTGCCTTCCAGATTCCTCCATGGTACGAGATGTTTCATGGATTCCTCGTTGCTCTTTATCGATTTGTAGTATTCCATTGTGTGAATATATCATAACTTGTTTATCCATTTATCTGTTGATAAGCACCTTGGCTGTTTCCATCTTTTTGCTGTTGTCAGCAGTGCTGCCATGAACATGCGTGTGCATGTGTCTATTCGTGTGAGAGCTCTTATTTCTCTAGGATCTATTCCAAGGAGTGGGATTGCTGGATTGTATGGTAGCTCTATTTCTAGCTTTCTAAGGAAGCGCCAACTTGATTTCCAAACTGGTCGTACCATTTTACATTCCCACCAGAAGTGTGTAAGTGTTCCAGTCTCCCCACAACCTCTCCAACATTTATTATTTTGTGTTTTCTGGATTAATGCTAGCCTTCTTGGGGTGAGATGGTATCTCATTGTAGTTTCGATTTGCGTTTCTCTAACAGCTAATGATCATTTATTTCCTCATGTATCTGTTAGTTGCCTGAATGTCTTCTTTGGTGAAGTGTCTGTTCATATCCTTTGCCCGGTTTTTAATTGGGTTATTTTTCTTTTTGTTGTTGAGGTTTTGCAGTATCTTGCAGATTTTAGAGATTAGATGCTGACCAGATTTGTCATAGCCAAATTTTTTTTCCAGGTCTGTAGGTTGCCTTTCTCTTCTTTTGGTGAAGTCTTTGGATAAGCATAAGTGTTTGATTTTTAGGAGCTCCCAGTTATCTAGTTTCTCTTCCGGTGGTTTTGCATTATTCGTAATATTTTGCATACTGTTTATTCCATGTGTTATGGCTCCTAGCATTTTCCCTATTTTTTCTTCCACGATGTTTAACGTTTTAGATTTTATATTTAGGACTTTGATCCATTTTGAGTTAGTTTTTGTGCATGGTGTGAGGTATGGATCTTGTTTCTTTCTTTTTTTTTTTTTTTTGCAGAATGGATATCCAGTTATGCCAGCACCATTTGTTAAAGAGAATGTCTTTTCTCCATTTAATGGATTTTGGGCCTTTGTCAGCTGCTCACAGGTGGATGAATTTATGTCTGGATTCTCAGTTCTGTTCCATTGGTCTATATATCTGTTGTTGTACCAGTACCAGGCTGTTTTGCCTACTGTGATGGTATAATATTTTTGAAATTCAGGTAATGTGAGGCCTCCTACTTTGTTCTTCTTTTTCAGTAATGCTTTATATATGAGGGGCCTCTTCCTTTTGTATATGAAGTTGGTCGTTTTTTTTTTTTTTTTTTATCTCATTAAAAAAATGCCATAGGAATTTGGATCGGAATTGCATTGTATCTACAGATCGCTTTGGGTAGAAGAGACGTTTTCACAATATCGAATCTTCCTATCCATGAACAAGGTATGTTTTTCCACTTATGTAGGTGTGTTTGGTTTCTTGCAGTAGTGTCTGGTAGTTTTCTTTGTATAGGTCTTTTACATCTCTGGTTAGATTTATTCTTAATTATTTATCTTCTTGGGGGTACTATAAATGGTCTTGATTTGGTGATTTCTCTTCAACGTTCTCTTTGTTGTTGTAGAGGAATCCAGCTAATTTTTGTATGTTTATCTTGTATCCTGATACTTTGTTGAACTCTTCTATTAGTTCCAGTAGCTTTCTTGTGGATTCTTTGGGGTTTTCTGTGTATAAGATCATATCATCTGTAAATAGAGCCTTTTCATGAATTTTTACACTAGTGGTCTCATACAATATCTGTCCTTTTGTGATTGACTTATTTCACTCAGCATAATGCTCTCCAGATTCATTCATGTCATGAGATGCTTCGCAGATTCATCATTGTTCTTTATCATTGTGTAATACCCCATTGTGTGTATGTATCATACTTTGTTTATCCATTCATCTGTTAGTTGGCATCCAGATTGTTTCCATCTTTTTGCTATTGCGAACAATGCTAAAATGGACATGGGTGTGCGTATGTCTGTTCGTGTGACAGCTCTTGTTTCTCTAGGATAGATTTTTAGGAGTGGGATTGCCCGATCATATGGTATTTCTATTTCTAGTTTTCTAAGAAAACGCCATATTGTTTTTCAAAATGGTTGTATCATTGTGCATTCCAACCAGCAGTGTTTAAGAGTTCCGATCTTCCCACTGCGTCTCCAATATTTATTATTTTCTGTTTTTTTAGTCATGCCAGTAATGCCAGGGTGAGGTGGTATCTCACTGTGGTTTTGGTTTGCATTTCTCTAATGACTAGTCATCTAGAGCCTTACTCATGTGTCTGTTGACTGCTTTAACGTTTTCTTTGGTGAAGTGTCTGTTCATTTCCTTTGCTTATTTTTTAATTGGATTATTTGTCTTTTTGTTGCACGGGTGTTGGATTTGCGTTTAGATTTTAGGGGTCAGGCCTTTGCCTGAATTATAATAGACACAATTTTTCTGCCCATCTGTAGGTGCTGTTTTCACTCTTTTAGTGAAGTCTTTTGATGAGTATGTGTTTAATTTTTAAAAGATCCCAGCCATCTATCTCATCTGGAGTTTGTGTGTAGCTGGTTATGGTTCGTATCCTGTTAATGCTGTGTATTAGGGCCTCTAGGGTTGATCCCGTTTTTTGCTTCTATGAACTTTACAGTTTTGGGCTTTATATTTAGGTCTGTGATTTATTTGAATTAGTTTTTGTATATGGCATGAGGTATGGGTCCTGTTTTATTTTTTTGCAGATGGACATCCAATTTTGCTGCACCATTTATTTAAAAGACTGTCTTTTCCCCATTTGATGAACTTTGGGTCCTTGTTGAAGATCAGGTGACCATAGGTGGATGGATTTACATCTGGGTTCTCAATTCTGTTCCATTGGTCAATATGCCTGTTGTTGTACCAGTATCAGGGTGTTCTGACTACCGTAGCTGTATACTAGATTCTGAGATCAGGTAGTGTGCGTCCTCCCACTTTATTTTTCTTCAACAGTTTTTTACTTATCTGGGGCTTCTTCCTTTCCGTATAGAGTTAATGGTTAATTTTTCCATTTCTTTAAAGGGTGTTGTTGGTATTTGGATAGGAATTGCTTTGTATTTGTAAATTGCTCTGGGTAAATTGTCTTTTTTACTATGTTGAACCTACCTATCCATGAGCATGGTATGTTTTCCCATTTATGTAGATCTCTTTGGGTTTCCTGCAGTAGTGTTTTGTAGTTTACTTTGTATAGATCTTTTACATCCCTGGTTAGATTTATTCCTCAGTTTTGTGTGTGTGAGTGTGTGTGTTCTGCTACTCTGCTGAAACTTTCTATTAGTTCCAGTAGTTTTCTCGTGATTCCTTTAGTTTTTTTATGTAAAGTATCATAAAAACCCGGTGCCGTCGAGTCGATCATATCATCTGATAATAGGGACAGTTTCACTTCTTTATTACCAGTTTGGATGCCCTTTATTTATTTATTTTGCCTTATTGCTCTTGCTAGGACTTTCAGCTCATTGTTAAATAGGAGTGGTTAAGAAGGGCACCCTTGTCTTGTTCCTGCTTTCAAGGGGAAAGGTTTCAATTTCTTTCCATTAAAAATGATGTTGACTGTTGGCTTTACATAGATGCCCTTTATTATGTTCAGAAATTTTCCTTCTATGCCTATTTTATTGAGAGTTTTTATCTGAACCTGTGTTGGTCTTTGACAAATGTCTTTTCTGGATCGACTGAGATGATCACATGAATCTTTTCTCCCCTTTTATTTATGTGGTGGATTGCATTCATTGCCTTTCTAATGTTGAACCATCCTTACGTATCTGGCATGAATCTTACTTGGTCATGAGGTCTTAATTTTTTGATATGATGCTGAATTCTATTGGCTAGAATTTTGTTGAGAATTTTTGCATCTATATTCATGAGAGATACTGGTGTGTAATTTTCATTTTTTGTGCTGTCTGTGCCTGGTTCTGGTATCAGGGCTATGCTGGATTCCAAGAATGAATTCAGAAGTATCTCTTCCTTTTTCATATTCTGAAATAGTTTGAGTAGTATGGTATAATCTCTTCTCTGAATATTGGGTAGAATTATCCAGGAAAGCCATATGGGCCAGGGCTTTTTTTGTTGGGAGTTTCTTTTTTTTTTTTTTTTTTACTACTTTCTCAGCCTCTTCTCTTGTTATGCATCTGTTCAGATTTTCAACATCGTTTTTTGTTAGTTTGGATGCAGAGTGCATTTCCAGTAATTTGTCCATTTCCTCTAGATTTTCAAATTTGTTGGAAACCTAGTGGTTACAATCATTTTTGTTTCAGTCGAGTCTGTTGTAATGTTCCCTATTCCATTTCTTACTTGGGTTATTTACCTCCTCTACTGATTCGCTCGTGTCAGGTTGACCAGTAGTTTGTCGATTTTGTCAACTTCTTCAAAAGAACTGAATTTGCTTTTGTTGATTTTATTTTCTGTTCTCTATTTCATTTATTTCTGATCTGATCTTTATTATTACCTATCTTCTGGTGGCTATGGGCTTTTTCTTTTTCCTGTTTCCTTTCTATTTGTTTCAGTTGTGTAGCTAATGTTTTGATTTTGTCCCTTTCTTCTTTTTTGACCCGTGTTTCTATTGGTATAAATTGACCTCTGAGGACTGCCTTTGTTGGGTCCCAAAGGTTTTGGTATAAAGCGTTTTTATTCTTGTTAGGTTCTAGGAATTTTTTTAATTCTTTATCTGATTTCTTCTATTTTCCAGTGTTTTTAAGCAGGTTGTTATTCCATTTCCATGTAATTAATTTTTTTTTCCTTTCTTTCCCTCTTGTTAATTTCTACATGGTTGGCACTGTGGTCAGAGAAGATACTTTGTATTATCTCAGTGTTTTGGATTTTGCTGAGGGTTGCCCTGTGGCCTAAGAAATGGTCCATTCTGGAGAATGTTTCGTGTGTGTTGGAAAAGAATGTGTAGCTTGCAGCTATTGGGCAGAGTGTTCTACATATATCTGCAGAATTCCTATCTAGATGTTCCGTCCTTTACTGAGAGTGGTGTGATGAAGTCTCCTACTGTTATTGTGGAACTGTCAATGTCGCTTTTCAGTGGTGTTAGAGCTTGTTTTACGTATTCTAGAGCCCTGTCATTTGGTGTGTAGATGTTTATCATGGTCATAACTTCATGATGAATTGTCCCTTTAATCATATATAGTGCTCTTCTTTGTATTTTATGTTGAATTTTGTTTTAAAGTCTATTTTATCTGAGATTAGTATTGCCACTCCTGCTCTTTTGTGGTAGCAATTGGCTTGATATATCTTTTTTCTTTTCTTTTCTTTTTTTTTTATTGTGCTTTAAGTGAAAGTTTACTAATCGAGTCAGTCTCTCATACAAAAATTTATATGTACCTTATTACATACCCCTAGTTGCTGTCTCCCTAATGAGACAGCACACTCCCTCTCGCCACCTTGTATTCCTCGTGTTCATTTGGCCAGACACTGCCCCTCTCTACCTTCCCATCTCCCTTCCAGACAGGAGCCGTCCACATAGTCTCATGTGTCTACTTGAGCCAAGAATCTCACTCCTCACCATTATCATTTTCTGTTTTATACTCCAGTCCAAACCCTATCTGAAGAGTTGGCTTTGGGAATGGTTCCAGTCTTGGGCTAACAGAACGCCTGGGGACCATGACCTCCAGGGTCCTTGTAGTCTGAGTCTTTTTATGAGAATTTGAGGTCTGAATCCCACCACTCTCCTGCTCCATCAGAGATTCTCTGTTGTGTTCCCTGTCAAGGCAGTCATCGGTTGTAGCTGGGCACCATGTAGTTCTTCTGGTCTCAGGCTAATGGAGCCTCTGATTTATGTAGCCCTTTGTGTCTCTTGGGCTCATAATTACCTTGTGCCTTTAGTTTTCTTCATTCTCCTTTGCTCCAGGTGGGTTGAGACCAATTGATGCATCCTAGATGGCTGCTTCCTAGTGTTTAATAGTCCAGTCACTACCCACCAAACTGGGATGCAGGATATTTTCTGAATAGATTTTATTATACCAATTGACCTTGATGTTCCCTGAAACTATGGTCTCCAGACCCCCACCCCTGCTACTCTGGCCTTCAAAGTGTTTGGCTTCTTCAGGAAAATTCTTTGCTTTTGATTTAGTCCTGTTGTGCTGACCTCTCCTGTGTTGTGTGTTGTTTCCCTTCACATAAAATAGTTCTTGTCTACTATCTTTTAAAAAAAAAAAAAATTTTTTTTAATCTAATTAGTAAATACCCCTCTTACTCCCTCCCTCCCCTCCCTTATAACAGGCAAAGAATATTTTCTTCTGTGTTTAAACTATTTCTCGAGTTCTTATAATAGTGGTCTCAAACAATATTTGTCCTTTTGCAACTAACTTCACTTAGCATAATGCCTTCCAGATTCCTCCATGTTATGAAATGTTTCACAGATTCCTCATTGTTCTTTATCGATGCATAGTATTCCATTCTGTGACTATACCATAATTTATCCATTCATCCTTTGATGGGTACCCTTGTTGTTTACATCTGTTTGCTATTGTGCGGCCATAAACATGGGTGTGCATATACCTGTTTGTTTAAAGCCTCTTATTTCTCTAGAATCTATTCCAAAGAGTGGGATTGCTGGATCGTACGGTAGTTCCATTTTTAGCTTTTTAAGGGAGCGCCAAATCGATTTCCAAAGTGGTTGTACTATTTTACATTCCCCCCAGAAGTGTATAAGTGTTCCAGTCTCTGCACAACCTCTCCAACATTAATTATTATTATTATTTTTTGATTTATGCCAGCCTTCTTGGTGTGACATGGTATCTTATTATAATTTTGATTTACATTTTTCTAATAGCAGCTGACCATGAACATTTCCTCAAGTATCTGTTACCTGCCTGCATGTCTTCGTTGGTTACGTGCCTTTTCGAATCCTTTGCCCATTTTTTAATTGGGTGATTTGTCTTTTTGTTGTTGAGTGTTTGCAGTATCATGTAGATTTTAGAGTTCAGACACTGATCACAGCTAAAAACTTTTTCCCAATCTGTAGTTAACGTTTTTACTCTTTTGGTGAAGTCTTTGGATGACCATAGGTGTTTAACTTTTAGGAGCTCCCAGTTATCTAGTTTCTCTTCTGATGTTTGTGCATTGTTAATAATGTGCTGTATACTGTTTATGCCATGTATTGGGGCTCCTAGCATTGCGTGTAGTTTTTCTTCCATGATCTTTATCTTTTTGGATTTCATATTTAGGTCTTTGATCCATTTTGAGTTAATTTTTGTGCATTGTGTGAGGTATGGGTGTTGTTTCATTTTTTTTGCAGATGGATATCCAGTTATGCCAGCACGATTTGTTAAAGAGAGTGCCTTTTCCCCATTTATCTGACTTTGGGCCTTTGTCAAATATCAGCTGCTCATATGCGGATGGATTTACATCTGGATTCTCAATTCTGTTCCATTGGTCTATGTCTCTGTTGTTGTACCAGTACCAGGATGTTTTGACTACTGGGGAGATATCATAATTTCTAAAATCAGGTGGTTCGAGGACTCCCACTTTGTTCTTCTTTTTCAGTAATGCTTTCCTCATCCGGGGCCCCTTTTGGTGATTTGTTTCTCCATCTCATTAAAAATTGTCGTTGGAATTTGGAACAGAATTGCATTGTATCTATAGATCGCTTTGGGTAGAACAGACATTTTCACACTGTTGAGTCTTCTTATCCATTATTATTTTTCCACTTATTTGGGCACCTTTTAGTTTCTTGCAGTAGTGTCTTGTAGTTTTCTTTGTGTAGGTCTTTTACGTCTCTGGTTAGATTTATTCCTAAGTATTTTTTCTTCTTGGGTGCTATGGTAAATAGTCTTGATTTGGTGATTTCCTCTTCGTCATTCTCTTTGTTGGTGTAGGAAAATTCAACTGATTTTTGTACGTTTGTCTTGTATCCTGATAGTCTGCTGAACTCTTCTATTAATTTCAGTAGTTTTCCTGAGAATTCTTTAGGGTTTTCATGTCATCTGCAAATAGGCATATTTTTCGTCTTCCTTACTAATCTGGATGCCCTTTATTTTGTTATCTAGCCTAATTGTTCTGGCTAGGACCTTAAGCCCAATGTTGAATAAGAGGGTCATTAAGGGAATCCTTGTCTGGTTCTTGTTCTAGAGGGGAATATTTCAGACTCTCTCCATTTAGGATTGTGTTGGCTGTTGGCTTTGTATAAATGCCCTTTATAATGTTGAGGAATTTCCCTTCTCTTCCTCTTTTGCTGAGAGGTTTTATCATGAATGGGTGTTGGGCTTTGTCAAATACCTTTTCTGCGTCAGTTGATAAAATCATGTGGTTCTTGTCTTTTGTTTTATTTATATGTTGGATTACATTAATTGTTTTTCTAATGATGAACCATCTCTGCATACCTGGTATGAATCCCACTTGGTAATGGTGAATCATTTTTTGATAAGTTGTTGAATTCTATTGGCTAGAATTTTGTTGGAAATTTTTGCATCTAAGTTCATGAGGGATAAAGGTGTATAATTTTCTTTATTTTCTTTGTGGTGTCTTTACCTGGTTTTGGTTTCAGGAATATGCTGGCTTCATAGAATGCTTTTGGGAGTATTTCATCCTTTTCTATGCTCTGAGATACCTTGAGTTGTAGTGGTGTTAACTCTTCTCTGAAAGTTTTGTAGAACTCTCCAGTGAAGCCGTCAGAGCCAGGGTTTTTTCTTGTTGGGAATTTTTAAATTAACTTTCAATCTCTTCTTTTGTTATGGGTTTATTGAGTTGTTTTGCTTCTGTTTGTGTTACTTCTGGTAGGTAATGTGGGTTTCTAGAAATTCATCCATTTCTTCTAGATTTTCAAATTTATTACAGTACAATTTTTTTTGTGTGTGTGGTAATCTGATATGATTCTTTTAATTGCAATTGGGTCTGTTGTGATATCGTCCATCTCACTTCTCATTAGACTTATTTGCTTCCTCTCCTGTTTTTCCTTTGCCTGTGTGGCCAGTGGTTTATCAATTTTGTTAATTTATTTAAAGGACCAGCTTTTGGTCTTGTTAAATCTTTCAACTGTTTTTCTGTTCTCTGTTTTGTTTAGTTCTGCTCTAATTTTTATTGTTTGCTTTCTTCTGGTGCCTGAGGGTTTCTTTTGTTGCTTTGTTTCTATTTGCTCACGTTCTAGGGATAATTCTTTGATTTTGCCACTTTCTTCTTTTTGGATGTGTGCAGTTATTGTTATAAATTGTCCTCTGAGCACTGCCTTAGCTGTGTTCCAAAGGTTCTGACAGGAAGTGTTTTTCGTCTCATTGGATTCCATGAATTTCTTTATTCCTTCCTTAATTTCTTGTATAACCTAGTCATTTCTGAGCAGGGTACTGTTCAGTTTCCAAGTGTTTGATTTCTTTTCCCTGCTTTTGCTGTTATCATTTTCTACTTTTATGGCTTTATGGTCAGTGAAGATGCTTTGTAATATTTTGATGTTTTGGATTCCTTTAAGGCTTGCTTTCTGATCTAATATGTGGCCTGTTCTAGAGAATGCTCTATGTGCATTGGTTGCAGTTGGGTGGATTGTTCTGTATGTGTGTATGAGGTCATTTTGGTTGTTTGTGGCATTTACCACTTCTGTCTTTATTGAGCTTCTTTCTGGATGTTCTGTCCTTCACTGAAAGTTGTGTGTTGAAGTCTCCTATTATTGCGGAGCTGTCTATCTCACTTTTCAATGCTGTTAGTGGTCCTTTTATGTGTCTTGAAGCCTTGTCCTTTGGTGGATAAATATTCAATATGGTTATATCCTCCTGGTATATTGTCCCTTTAATCATTATATAGTGTCCTTCCTTATCCTTTGTGGTGGATTTAACTTTAAAGTCCCTTTTCCAGAAATTCATATTGCCATTCCTGCTCATTTTTGATTGTTGTTTGCTTGATCTATTTTTTTCCACCCTTAGAGTTTTGGTTTTTTTTTTTGTCTTTGAGTCTGAGGTGTATCTCTGGTAGATGGCATATTTACAGATTTTTTTTTTTATGCATTCTGCCACTCTCCATCTCTTTATTGGTGCATTTAGTCCATTTACATTCAGTATAATTATGGATAAGTATGAGTTTAGTGCTATCAGTTTGATCTCTTTTTCTGTCTGTTGTTGACAGCTTCTTTATTCTACTTAATTTTTTGTGCTGAGTAGTTAATCTTTATATATTGTCTTTTCTTCTTATTCATTTTTGTTGATTCTGTCTTTGCTGAGTACTTCCTTATGTTTTTCTTGTATTTTATTTTGATGTGTACGTTTGTTTAGTTTCCTTTACGTTTACCTCAACGCTTACGCTTGTTTCCCTAAATTTAAATCTAAATTTTATTTCTTTATATCGCCTTGACTTCCTCTCCATATGAAAGATGGAGTCCCTCTTTATTGTTTTAATGTTGTCATCTTTTACATAATGACATCGTTGTTTCCCTGATTTGAACGTTTTTTAATCTTCATTTATTTTTGTGATTTCCCCATCTGGGTTGATATCTGGTTGCTCTGTCCTGTGTTCTAGTCTTGGGTTGATACCTGATATCATTGATTTTCTAGCCAGAGAACTCTCTTTAGTATTTCTTGTAGTTTTTGTTTGTTTTTTACTAATTCCCTAAACTTCTGTTTACCAGATTATGTCTTAATTTTGCCTTCATATTTGAGAGACAATTATTCTGGATAGGTGATTCTTGACTGGCAATTTTTTTCCTTCAGTGCTTTGTATAAGTCAACCCATTGCCTTCTTGCCTGCATGGTTTCTGCTGAGTAGTCTATGCATATTCTTATTGACTCTCCTTTGTAGTTGACTTTTCATTTATGCCTAGCCACTCTTAAAATTTTCTTTTTATCTTCGGTTTTGGCAAGTTTTATCATAGTACGTCTTGGTGACTTCCTTCGGTGATCTACCTTATGTGGGGTTTGATGAGCATCTTGGATAGATATCTTCTCCTTTTTCACGATATCAAGGAAGTTTTCTGCCAGGAAATCTTCAACAATTCTCCCTGTATTTTCTGTTATCCCTCTGTGTTCTGGTACTCTAATCACTCACTGGTTATTACTCTTGATAGAGCCCCACGTGATTCTTTGGATTTCTCCATTTTTTTAAAATAATTTTTATTGTGCTTTAAGTGAAAGTTTACAAATGACGTCAGTCTGTCACATATAAACTTATATACACCTTGCTAAAAAAAAAAACTCCCATTTAATCTCTCCCTAATGAGTTTTTTTTTTAATGAGTTAGCCCGCTCCCTCCTTCCAGTCTCTCCTTTCATGACCGTTTTGCCAGTTTCTAACCCTCTCTACCCTCCCATCTCCCCTCCAGACAGGAGATGCCAACACAGTCTCAAATGTCCACCTGATACAAGTAGTTCACTCTTCATCAGCATCTCTCTCCAACCCATTGTTCAGTCCCTTCCATTTTTGATGACCTGTCTTCAGGAATCATTCTTGTCCTGGGCCAACAGAAGGTTTGGGGACCATGACCGCTGGGATTCTTCTAGTCTCGGTGAGACCATTGAGTCTGGTCTTTTTATGAGAATTTGGAGTCTGCATCCCACTGTTCTCCTGCTCCCTCAGGATTCCCTGTTGTGCTCCCTGTCAGGGCAGTCATTGGTTGTGGCCGGGCACCATCTAGTTCTTCTGGTCTCAGGATGATGTAAGTCTCTAGTTCATGTGGCCCTTTCTGTCTCTTGGGCTCATAGTTATCCTGCGACCTTAGTGTTTTTTAATCTTCTTTGATCCAGATGGGTGGAGAGCAATTGATGCATTTTAGATGGCCACTTGTTAGCATTTAAGACCCCAGACGCCAAACTTCAAAGTGGGATACAGAATGTTTTCTTAATAGAATTTATTTTGCCAATTGACTTAGAAGTCCCCTTAAGCCATAGTCCCCAAACCCCCACCCTTCCTCTGCTGACCTTTGAAGCATTCAGTTTATCCCGGAAACTTCTTTGCTTTTGGTCCAGTCCAGTTGAGCTGACCTTCCCTGTATTGAGTATTGTCCTTCCCTTCACCTAAAGTAGTTCTTATCTACTATCTAATCAGTAAATAACCCTCTCCCTCCCTCCCTCCATCCCCCTTCTCGTAACCACAA
Organism: Elephas maximus indicus; assembly: GCF_024166365.1. Lineage (NCBI taxonomy): Eukaryota > Metazoa > Chordata > Mammalia > Proboscidea > Elephantidae > Elephas > Elephas maximus. The sequence continues at coordinate 122,595,004 of NC_064826.1, forward strand.
ACGAATGTGTTCTTCTCAGTTTATAGTATTTCTCAAGCTCTTATAATAGTGGTCTTATACAATATTTGTCCTTTTGCATCTGACTAATTTCACTCAGCGTAATGCCTTCCAGGTTCCTCCGTATTATGAAACGTTTCACAGAATCGTCACTGTTCTTTATGGATGCATAGTATTCCATTGTGTGAATATACCATAATTTATTTAACCATTCATCCTTTGATGGGCACTTTGGTTGCTTCCATGTTTTTGCTATTGTAAACAGTGCTGTAATAAACTTGGGTGTACATATATCTGTTCGTGTAAAGGCTCTTATTTCTCTAGGGTATATTCCGAGGAGTGGGATTTCTGGGTTGTATGGTAGTTCTATTTCTAACTTTTTAAGAAAACGCCAGATAGATTTCCAAAGTGGTTGTACCATTTTACATTCCCACCAGCAGTGTATAAGAGTTCCAATCTCTCCACAGCCTCTCCAACATTTATTATTTTGTGTTTTTTGGATTAATGCCAGCCTTGTTGGAGTGAGATGGAATCTCATCGTAGTTTTAATTTGCATTTCTCTAATGGCTAATGATCGAGAGCATTTTCTCATGTATCTGTTAGCTGCCTGAATATCTTCTTTAGTGAAGTGCATGTTCATATACTTTGCCCACTTTTTGATTGGGTTGTTTGTCTTTTTGAGGTTGAGTTTTAACAGAATCATATAGATTTTAGAGATCAGGTGCTGGTCGGAGCTGTCATAGCTGAAAATTTTTTCCCAATCTGTAGGTGATCTTTTTACTCTTTTGGTGAAGTCTTTAGGTGAGCATAGGTGTTTGATTTTTAGAGAAACCAGTTATCTGGTTTCTCTTCGTCATTTTTAGTAATGTTTTGTATTCTTTTTATGCCTTGTACTGGGCTCCTAACGTTGTCCCTATTTTTTCTTCCATGATCTTTATTGTTTTAGTCTTTACGTTTAGGTCTTTGATCCACTTGGAGTTAGTTTTTGTGCATGGTGTGAGGTATGCATCCTTTTTCATTTTATTACAAATGGATATCCAGTGATGCCAGCACCATTTGTTAAACAGGCTATCTTTTCCCCTATTAACTGACACTGGGCCTTTGTCAGATATCAGCTGTTCATATGAGGATGGACTTATATCTGGGTTCTCAAGTCTGTTCCATTGGTCTATGTGCCTGTTGTTGTACCGGTACCAGGCTGTTTTGACTACTGTGGCTGTATAATATGTTCTTAAATCAGGTAGAGTGAGGCCTCCCACTTTCTTCTGCTTTTTCAGTAATGCTTTGCTTATCCGAGGCTTCTTTCCCTTCCATATGAAGTTGGTGATTTGTTTCTCCATCACATTAAAAAATGTCGTTGGAATTTGGATTGGAAGTGCATTGTATGTATAGATGGCTTTGGTAGAATAGACATTTTTACTATGTTAAGTCTTCCTGTCCATGAGCAAGGTATGTTTTTCCACTTATGTAGGTTCCTTTTAGTTTCTTGCACTAGTACTTTGTAGTTTTCATTGTATAGGTCTTTTACATCTTTGGTAAGATTTATTCCTAAGTATTTTATCTTCTTGGGGGCTACTATGAATGGTATTGATTTGGTGATTTCCTCTTCGATGTTCTTTTTGTTGATGTAGAGGAATCCAAGTGATTTTTCTATGTTTATCTTATAACCTGAGACTCTGCCGAACTCTTCTATTAGTTTCCGTAGTTTTCTGGAGGATTCCTTAGGGTTTTCTGTGTATAAGATCATGTCATCTGCAAATAGAGATAATTTTCCTTCTTCCTTGCCAATCCGAATGCCCTTTATTTCTTTGTCTAGCCTAATTGCTCTGCCTAGGAGCTCTAGCACAATGTTGAATAAGAGCGGTGATAAAGGGCATCCTTGTCTGGTTCCTGTTCTCAAGGGAAATGCTTTCAGGCTCTCTCCATTTAGAATGATGTTGGCTGTTGGCTTTGTATAGATGCCCTTTATTATGTTAAGGAATTTTCCTTCAATTCCTATTTTGCTGAGAGTTTTTATCATGAATGCGTGTTGGACTTTGTCAAATGCCTTTTCTGCATCAATTGATAAGATCATGGGGTTTTTGTCTTTTTTTTTAGGTGGATTACATTAATGGTTTTTCTGATATTAAACCAGCCTTGCATACCTGGTATAAATCCCACTTGATCGTGGTGGATTATTTTTTTGATATGTTGTTGAATTCTATTGGCTAGAATTTTGTTGAGGATTTTTGCATCTATGTTCATGAGGGACATAGGTCTGTAATTTTCTTTTTTTGTGATGTCTTTACCTGGTTTTGGTATCAGGGATATGGTGGCTTCATAGAATGAGGTAGGTAGTATTCCATCATTTTCTATGCTTTGAAATACATTTAGTAGTAGTGGTGTTAACTCTTCTCTGAAAGTTTGGTAGAACTCTGCAGTGAAGCCATCTGGGCCAGGGCTTTTTTTTTTTTTGGAGGGGGGAGTTTTTTGATTACCTTTTCAATCTCTTTTTTTGTTATGGGTCTATTTAGTTGTTCTAGTTCTGATTGTGTCAGTTTAGGTAGGTAGTGTTTTTCTAGGAATTCATCCATTTCTTCTAGGTTTGCAAATTTGCTAGAGTACAATTTTTCCTAATAATCCGATATGATTCTTTTAATTTCAGTTGGGTCCATTGTGATATGGCCCATCTCATTTCGTATTCGGGTTATTTGTTTCCTTTCCTGTATTTCTTTAGTCAGTCTGGCCAATGGTTTATCAATTTTGTTAATTTTTTCAAAGAACCAGCTTTTGGCTTTTTTAATTCTATCAATTTTTTTCTGTTCTCTAATTCATTTAGTTCAGCTCTAATTTTTATTATTTGTTTTCTTCTGGTGCCTTATGGATTCTTTCATTGCTCGCTTTCTATTTGTTCAAGTTGTAGGGACAGTTCTCTGATTTTGGCTCTTTCTTCTTTATGTATGTGTGCATTTATCGATATAAATTGACCTCTGAGCACTGCTTTTGCTGTGTCCCAGAGGTTTTGATAGGAAGTGTTTTCATTCTCTTTGTATTCTATGAATTTCTTTATTCCCTCCTTAATGACTTGTATAACCCAGTCTTTTTTGAGCAAGGTGTTGTTCAGTTTCCAAGTATTTGATTTCTTTTCCCTGATTTTTCTGTTATTGATTTCCACTTTTATGGCCTTGTGGTCTGAGAAGATGCTTTGTAATATTTCAATGTTTTGGATTCTGCAAAGGCTTGTTTTATGACCTAATATGTGATCTATTCTAGAGAATGTTCCATGTGCAGTAGAAAAAAAAGGATACTTTGCAGCTGTTGGGTGCAGTATTCTGTATAGGTCTATGAGGTTAAGTTGGTTGATTCTAGCAATTAGGTCTTCCATGTCTCTATTGAGCTTCTTACTGGAAGTCCTATCCTTCTGTGAAAGTGGTGTGTTCAAGTCTCCTACTATAATTGTGGAGGTGTCTATCTCACTCTTCAGTTCTGTTAAAGTTTGTTTTATGTATCTTGCAGCCCTGTCATTGGGTGCATAAATATTTAATATGGTTATACCTTCCTGGTCAATTGTCCCTTTAATCATTATGTAGTGTTCTTCTTTATCCTTTGTGGTGGATTTAACTTTAAAGTCTATTTTGTCAGAAATTAATATTGCTACTCCTGCTCTTTTTTGATTGTTGTTTGCTTGATATATTTTTTTCCATCCTTTGAGTTTTAGTTTGTTTGTGTCTCTAAGTCTAAGGTGTGTCTCTTGTAGGCAGCATATAGATGGATCATGTTTCTTTATCCAGCCTGAGACTCTCTGTCTCTTTATTGGTGCATTTAGTCCATTCACATTCAGCGTAATTATAGATAAGTATGTGTTAAGTGCTGTCATTTTGATGCCTTTATGTGTGTGTTGTGGAGAATTTCATTTTTCCACTTACTTTTTTGTTTCTGAGACTTTTTCTTTGTAAATTGTGTGTTCCTCATTTTCATAGTAGTTGAATTTATGTTTGCTGAGTCATTATGTTTTTTTGGTTTTTATTTTGAGTTATGGAATTGTTAGACCTCCTTTTGGTTACCTTAATACTTACCCTATTTTTCTAAGTAAAAACCTAGCTTGTATCATCCTATATCACCTTGCTTTCCTCTCCATATGGCAGTTCTATGCCTTCTGTATTTAGTCCCTCTTTTTGATTATTGTGATCTTTTACATAATGACTTCAATGATTCCCTGTTTTGAGCATTTTTTTCTTTTTAAAATTAATCTTAATTTGTTTTTGTGATTTCCCTATCTGAGTTGATATCAGGATGTTTTGTTCTATGACCTTGTGTTGTTTTGTTATCTGATATTATTGATTTTCTGACCAAACAATTTCCTTTAGTAATTCTTGTAGCTTTTTTTTTGGTTTTTGCAAATTCTCTAAGCTCGTGTTTATCTGTAAATGTTTTAATTTCACCTTCATATTTGAGAGAGAGTTTTGCTGGATATATGACCCTTAGGTGGCAGTTTTTCTCCTTCAGTGCTCTATATATGTCATCCCATTGCCTTCTTGCCTGCAAGGTTTCTTCTGAGAAGTCTGAACTTTTTCTTATTGATTCTCCTTTGTAGGAGACCTTTCTTTTATCCCTGCCTGTTTTAAAAATTTTTTTCTTTATCTTTGGTTTTGGCAAGTTTGATGATACTATGTCTTGGTGATTTTCTTTTTGGATCAATCTTGTATGGGGTTCAATGAGCATCTCGGATAGATATACTTTCGTCTTTCATGATGCCAGGGAATTTTTCTGCCAACAGATCTTCAACTATTCTCTCTGTATTTTCTGTTATCCCTCCTGTTCTGGAACTCCAATCACATGCAAGTTTTTCTTCTTGATAGAGTCCCACGTGGTTCTTAGGGTTTCTTCATTTTTTTAAATTCTTTTATCTGATTTTTCTTCAACCATATTGGTGTCAATTGCCTTATCCTCCCCCTCCCCCACTCTGCATTCCAATTGCTCGAGTCTGCTCCTCTGACTTCATATTGAGTTGTCTAATTCTGTAATTTTACTGTTCATCTTTTGGATTTCTGAATGCTGTCTCTCTATGGATTCTTGCAGCTTATTAATTTTTCCACTGTGTTCTTGAATAATCTTTTTGATTTCTTCAACTGCTTTATCAGTGTGTTCCTTGGCTTTTCTGTAGATTGTCTTATTTCATTTCTGAGGTCATCCCTGATGTCTCGAAGCATTCTGTAAATTAGTTTTTTATATTTTGCATCTGGCAATTCCAGGATTGTATCTTCATTTGGGAAAGATTTTGATTCTTTAATTTGGGGAGTTGTAGAAGCAATCATGGTCTGCTTCTTCACATGGTTTGATATTGATTGCTGTCTCCAAGCCATCTATAAGATATCGTAATGATTTATTTTATATTTGCTCACTGAGTCTTACGTTGTTTTGTTTTCTTTCAATATATGTAGATGGGCTTCTAGATTGTTGTAGCCTTTGAATCACTTGTGTCCTATTACCAGCTGGTTTGAGCTGTTACCAGAAATATAAGCCTGAGAGTCCATTCACTATTCTTAGGTAGAATCTGATTTTGGGTCACCAAGTGTGTGGTGTAGATTGTCACCTATTCACTTAGAGGAGTAGTGGTGATAGGTGTGTGCAACAGATTGTAGTAGCAGCAGGGGGTCACATTCCGGGGGGGGCAGGGTGCTGACAGGTTTCCCCCAAGTGCCAGTGAGGTAGGTGTGTCTCTATTCCTAAAGCCTTTTGGTGGGTGGGCTCTGTAGCTGTACCTTAGGCACCCAATGCATGTACCTCTACAGATTGGTAGATGTCACTATCCTCAAGCCCATATGGCAGGAGGTTAGGTGGTTTGGGTGGAGCTTCAGCCTTCAGTTCCCTGTTGTGGGTCAGTGAGGGCTCTGTGTAATCAGTAGAGATATCAGACTTGGGAAATTAGTCTTTCCAGTAATCTGCTAAAACATTTACAGTCAGATCACTATCAGAATTGCCTTTGAATTATAATAGCCACCTTGTTCCCTGTAGGGATGAAAGCCCAAGACTGTGGATCTCATATTCTTGGCTGGAGCTGGTTCTGTATTTGTATTCCAATTTCGGGAAATCAGGGAAGGATTTTTTGGTCCCTGGGTTTTTTGTAGCTGCTTCTCTCAGGCCAGGAGAATGGACTAGGAAAAGACAAACAAAACAAAATAAAACCCAGAGGACTTCACTCTCTGGCCCAGGAAATTCCAATGTTAATGAAGCCGTCTGGGAAGGGGAGGGGAGGGATCAGAGAGATAGGAGAGAGTAGCACCCAGGAATATAGACAAAGTTACTTATCTTGCTTGGTGAGGACTGTTTTATCTGAGATTCCCGAGAGGCGTGTAGCCTGTGTGCCCTGGCTGGGTCGAGATTGCCCCCAAGGGTCAAGCCCATGTCCTGTGCTTGTGCTATCTCAGAAGCCGTGGTCAGTTCCTCCACTCCCAGTCCAAAGTCCTGCTCCAAGGTTCCCCTGCTGGGACGCTGCACTCCAGGCTCCAAACCAGTTGCTGCCTCCTGGTGACTTCTCCTTCTGTCAGCTGCGTCCCTGCTCTGCCTGCATGCACTGGCTGGGCTTTCCCTGAGGTCACTTCAGGGGGCTAGGGCTGCGTCCCATGTTTGTGCCATCTCTGGATGCTGTGCTCAGCTCCCCTGCACCCAGACCAAAGCCTGGAGCCAAGGTTTTCTGACTGGGAATCTGGCTCCAGGCTCCGAAAACAGGTGCAGTTCCCCATTGTTGCTCATTCTCTCCTTAGCTGCATCAGTGTGCAGCCTGCTTGCACTGGCTGAGTCTCTGCGGAGGTTACCCCAGGGGGCTAGGGGTTAGGGCTGTGTCCCCTGCCTACCCTGCCTCAGCAAGCCGCAGTCAGCCCTGCCACTCAGCACCAGGGAGCCGTGAGAGCTCAAAGATGTGGTGCCAGACTCAAGCTCCAGAGGCAGCTGCTGCTTCAGGATGCAGCTTTTCATTCACCTGTCACTTAGGTCAACTCTTTAGACCTGTGTTTGACAGTCAGGGTTCATAGATTGTCATGTATGTGACTGATTTACTTGTTTTTCCGAGTCTTTGTTGCAAGAGGGATCCGAGGTACCTTCTACCTAGTCAGCCATTTGGCCCTGCTTCCTCCATTAAAAAAAAAAAAAATCTTTTATCTGTTTTTTCTTTGAATGTATTGGTGCTAAGTGTTTTCTCTTCAATCTCACTAATTTTGCCTTCCAATTCCTCAGTTCTGGTCCTCTGTCTTTCTATTGATTTGTCTAGTTCTGTAATTTTATTGTAATTTTCTGAATTTCTGATTGCTGTCTCTCTATGTGGGTTGGGTCTCTCTATGGATTCTTGCAGCCTATTAAATTTTTCATTATGTTGTTGAATAACCTTTTTAATTTCTTCAACTGCTTTATCTGTGTGTTCCTTGGCTAGTTCTGTGTTTTGCCTTATCTCCTTTCTGATCTCTTGAAGATTTCTGTATATTAATCCTTTGTCTGGTATATCTAGGAAGACATCTTCATCTGGAAGATTCCTTGATTCTTTGTTTTGAGAGCTTTTTGAAATGATTATGATCTGCTTCTTTATGTGACTTGATATTGACTGTTGTTTCTGAGCCATCTGTAAGTTATTGTATTACTTTATTGTATGTTTGCTTACTGTATCTGAGCTTCTCACTTTGTTTTGTTCGATATGCCCAAATAGGCTGCTTGAGTGAGCTACCTTGATTATTTACACCTTTGAGGCTCTAACATCCTGTCACCAAATGGCTAGAGCTCTTACCAGGTATATGAGCCTAGATAGGGCTCAATTCACTTTTCTTGTATGGATTCAGCTCAGGTGTCCAGGTATTTGGTCATCAAGTGTGTGGTAAAGGCTCTGTCTTACAGTCTTAGGGGGGCAGGGTTGATTGGTGTAGGCACAGGTACCTGGTTGCAGCAGGGGATCATGCTCTGAATAAGGCACTGGGCTGACAATCATCCCCCAGCATCTGTGAGGAAAACATGTCCCCGCTCCCTAGAGTGCACAGGTGGCTGAGTTCTGCAGCCAAAACCTGGGAACCCAATGCTTTTGATTGTGAGGATTGGGAGGCATCACTTGTCCTTGGATCCCTGTCATGGATGGCTAGGTGAGTCACCAGTACTCAGGCACCTGATGCGGGTAGGTTTAATAGGAAAACCAACGTCAAACATCAAAACCCACCCCCCCCACCGCACAGCTGAAACAGTTGAAGTCAGATCTCAAGCACATACACCATTGCAATCTGCCAAAATGGGCCTAATCTCCTGAAATCGACCCACACAGTTCCACGCAGGGGTGAAAAGTATTCAAATTCCATGGGCCATTTGTGCCTGGACAGGAGTTGCTTCAGTCCTGAGCTCCCCAGCTTAGTGGAGCTTGCAGATTATCTTTTCTCCAGTTGTTAGTTTATTCCTTCTCCAAGGCCAGGAGAATGGCTCAGGGCATGCAGCAAGACCTATCTCAGGCCCAGGGAAATCAGCAGCCACTGAAGCTGGCTGGGGCATGGGGTGCAGTAAAATAAACACAAGTTCTTAGCTTTTGCCAAGAGTTCTGTTCTTCTCTGGTTCTAGAGGTGTGAGTAGACTGTGTGGCTCACTCCCTCTCCCTGAGCAAACCTCATCCTGAACACTACTGCTAGCCCAGCCACGATCACTGCAGGGGATCATGCCTGAGTGGTACCGATTCCTACCGATTCAGGTCCAGCAACTCTTTGCTGCTTCTGAACCATCTCTCTCTCCCTTTGCCACTCAGTCTGATTTCCTAACTTTCTCTTGGAAGTTCAGGGCTCCTAGCTTGTCCTAGATATAATCGTTTCACTTGTTTTTTGTGGCTTTGTTTTAAGAGGGATCACCAGAAGAGCCTGAATACTCCGCCATCTCAGCCCTGCCTCACCTGATATATTTATTTTTCATCCTTTGATTTTTAATAAATTTACATCTTTGTTTCTAAGGTGTGTCTTTAAGACAGCATATTGATGGATGCTGCTGTTTATCCATTCTGTCAGTCTCTGTCTTTTTTTGAGTGCATTTAGGTCACGTACATTCAGTGTTAAAAAAAAAAAATTATTGATAGGTGTGAGTTAATTGCTGTCATCTTGCAGCGCTTTTATTTGTGGTGCTGACATTTTCTTTGTTCCTCTTGCTCTCCTGTGCTGAATTCCTTTTGTTTGTGGATTTTTTTTTCATTTTTTTTTTTGTTTTTGTGGATTTCGTTTTTACTGAGCTGTTCTCATTTTGACCTGCAGTGCTAATTTGGCAGGAACCAGAGACTAGAACTTTCAAAATATTTCCGTGAAACTTTTGAAAGATTTATAAGTGGAAAAGGTATAGGGAGACTTCTAAATAAAAACAGCGGATCTATCATACGCTATAGTCTCACTTCTCTCATCAAATACTGAAAAAGTATAGTTAGGATGTAAAAAGATAAGCAAATGAGTAAGGATATAACCTTGTAGGAAAACAAGAAGGGAAAACCTGGTTGTTGCAGAAACTAGAGGACTCCTTGAAGAGTGAAATCAAATAGAAGCCAAAGGCAGTGCAGGAACACGTGGTCTTAAAAGGGTACTGTAGGAGACGGGAGTGACCTCAGGGATGATGGTGAGGAAGAGAGTGGTGCTGATGGGGATAGGATAGTGAAAGTGAACTGAAGTGGTAACAGGTGGAGATACAGGTCTGTGAGAAGGACATACAGATGATGTGGGGGAAAGGTGCATTTAAGCCTGTAGGTCAAAGTCTCAACCTCTGGAAGAAGTACCATCAATTAACCGTGAAGGTGACTATTTTCCTTAAGTGAGAAAGCACTGTTTCACCTTGGAAGACTTAGAATTAAGTATAGAAACAGTTAAAAGGACAAATTCCGTAACATTAATATTTTACATTACTTAGTCGTGACAAGCAACCAGCAAAGTGGTGAATGTGGCCTTGTGAAGTAACCATGCACACCAAATGGGAGCAGGGGAGTCCCATCTGGGGGAATCATGAGCTGGATAAACCTGATGATACACGACAAGCATCTGGAAGAGGGGCTGTCAGGTCGTGAGTTCAGTGGTGTCCCTGAGGCAGGCTGTTGAAAAGGTGGCTGCGAGTTAGCTCTGTGACACCTTATAGAGTGTGTCTAGTCACTCCAAACATGGAGAAGGGGGTCTGACCATGTTTCTCCTGAGTGTACCTTTCCAGATAAGAAGAGAGCAGAGTCAGCAAGAGCACACGTATCACTTGTTTTTTGAGAGCTATCCTTCATGGTGCTCCAAGGACCCTGTCCTCCAGCCTTACAGAGGTGAAGTGTCAGCCACATGGGGCACTAATGGACACTGGGTCAGCCGTGGCTGCTTCTGTGGACCTGGAGTGGAGTGCTGTCTTCATTCTCCTCATGGGCTGGCTCCAGGCTCAGCTCTATCCATGAAAGTAAAGGGCTCCTCTCCCAGAGTCACTATGAATGGTGGGGGGCAGGAGGAAAAATCGGGCTAACCGTGGGTTTAGGTTGTGATTTGTTCAGTCACACCCAGTGTGTCTAGCACTGATCTCTCACGCCAGGATCTCATGAGAGATTCTCATGGGAGCCTTTCTACTGCGGTCATAAAGTAGTGTTGAGACCACTCCAGTCATACAGACCTGACTGAGAACACCCTAGTATGGAGGTGGCCAGGTGCCAACAAGAGCATGCACATCTGTACTCAGAAGACCTGTCCACATGAGCCATGTTCACAACCCTTGCTGATGATGCAATGATTTCACTGAGAGCAACGAGCCAAGGACTCTCCCCCCCAAGTACAGCTGGTTCCCACCCCCTAAACAGGAGTTCAGTTAACAGTTCACAATTGGTAGAACTCATTACCTACTTCTGAAAACCTTCTTTCCCTCGTCAAATCAATTTTAACTCAACCTCTAAGAATCTCCACAATAACTTATCTGAACAAGACTTTCTGTATGAATTGGGCATCTTAGGAGTAAAGAGAACTGCCACTGGGATTTGCAGAGACAAGGGCGGTGCTCTCTGCTATGAGAGGTTTTGCCAGTAAAGTCCCATTACTTTCAGATGGAGTTCTTTTCAAAGCTACAAACAATGAACAAAGTGTCCTTTCCATAGTCTCCTCCAGGATTCCATGATGATTCTGGGTAGGAGCTCAATATGGCACGAACCTTACTTTTTGGGCTCAGATTGGAAATTATAATAGGTTAAACATAGGGTAACTATACAATTAATCATTCTTACCAAGACACATTGAGGGTAAGGGGACACTTAACGATCACACCAGGAGGAAGCCGCTGTTGACTGGGACAGTTCCAGGCAAGAAGGAACACAGGGTCACCCTGGCTATGATGGCAGCAGGAAAAAACTATGGCCTCTTGCTCATGGCTTGGTGTGAGGGAACATTTTAGTACCTGGGTCCGGGTAGTGGCAAGGTGAGATCATGCCAGGCAGTCTCCACTAAATGTGTGCCCTGCTTTTCAACAGAAGTGCAATCAGGGAAAAGGCATTTCTTGCAATGTCGCTGTCACTAAATGTGGTGTAAGTTCGCTTCCCATTTGTCAGTGATTACAAGGAACTCTGTCTCTGACTCCCACAGGGATTGAGGTGAGATGAAGCTCTTACCACTGGGAAGATGGAGTCACCCATAACCTTCAGAAACTGACGTAGTAATCCTGCTCGAAATAACAACCAGAGCACCTGGAAAGAGTCTTCTGGAACGGGTTCAGAGGAAGGTGTACCCAAAAGGAGTCGCCCCTCCTGGCTTGACTGTGTGAAGAGTGGACATGGAAACCACACAGCACACTACACACGCAGGCACACACAGACTCTCACACACTAACATGCACTCATACCCACACTCACATGCACTCACTCACTCACACACACCTCTCATTGTGACACACATTTGTGCACATACACACTAACATTTGAAATTACACTCACACCCATGCATATGCACATACACTCACAAACACTCACACACTCACTCTTATAGACTCGCAGCTCTCACACTCTCTGACGTGCCCTCCCACACACTCTTACCCTCTCTCATATGTACGTACACCATCAGACATAGCCTCACAACACACACAGTCACACACTCACACAAACACATGCTCAGGCACGCAGGCACAAACCCTCACAGACAGCACACACAAGAGTCCAAGCAGCAGTAAAATGAAAGACCCAGGCTAGAGGACTCCAGACATGTGACCACTCTGGGCAGTGTCCCCAGCCATGATGGACACCAACAAGGATGCAAAGCAACATCTGAAACCTCTGCATTTCCTTCTTCCGTTTGGATGAATGGCTCTTTCTCGCTGGCTGAGTATTTCCAAACTTTTTCTGTTCCTGCTTTATGTGCTCAAATGTGCTCAAGGCCTTAGCCCCTAGGAAGAAGACAGAAGGAAAAGAGCTGGGAGTCACCATCCGCCATCAGGAGGGACGTGTGGACCTGTCTCCTCAGAGCGGTCAACACTCTGAGGACTGGCCCCCAGGAACCCCAGAGCATCAGGACTGGATTTTTAACTGAAACACGGGGGTCCTGCTGTACTGCCACATGTGTGGGGGAGGGGTGAGTCGCTTGACCACTCCAGTGCCCACCTGGCCTTAATGAGCATTTGCTCTTACCTGCTGGCCCAGCCCCAACTCCCTAGCAGCGAGGTTCACCGTGGTCTCTGTGTGCCTTGTCGCTTAACCTCTCTGAGCCTCTTGTTTAAACTCCCCACAGTGGGGGCTCGGCCCGCTCTGCAGATTTCAAGGACCATGAAGCCAGGCAGGGCTGGGAGTGGCAAGTGCTTCATGGCCTGGGAACAGTGATGCCATCCAGCCTTGTTACCTAACCCAGCAGCCAGTTTCAGTTGCAAGAGATAGTGGGGGGGAATCTTTGCATCTTGGGGGGACAAGTCTGTGCTCTGTTGCCCCAACAATAGCTCTTTAACAGTGTTTCCAGAGAGATGTGAAAAGAGAAGCCTGTCCCTGGTCACCTCTCCCTGGGTCCCTAGGCCTTACCCTGGGGCAACCTAGGAGGACCATGCAGAAACCTTCTGGGGGAGTGCCAAGTGTGGCTTGAGGGACAGCTCAGAGAAAGGCCTCACAGCCTGCATGGAGAAGGTCAACAGCCAAACAGCCCCAGGCAGAGGAGTTTGCTGAATGTGCCCACAATTTGCCCATTGCTCCAGTGGCTCATGCAGTGTCTCACCTGCTTACCTGTACTTGTCTCTGTGTTTCCCAGAGGGACCCGGCCAAGCTCAGAGCAGGGACATTTTGAGCAGATCCCCAGGGACTGTGCAGGAAAATGCTGCATTTGGGGACAGGAGCTGAGTCCTGGCACTCTCAGTCCTAACTCAATTCCTAAAACAACAGCCTTCAGTCATGTTCCCCAAGGTTAAGGGACTGTGGGCACAGCAGTTGTCATGGCCACCTCCCTGCCAGGTCATGAGGCTCCAAAACAGTGCACAGTCACGGGCTTCTGGGAGTGGAGGCACTCCTTCCACTCGTCGTGCACGGGTCCTGTGTGGACAGGAGGGGCACAGACCCCACCCGACCTGGGGTGGCTGCAGTACTCACAAATGTACATGTGGAATATGAACAGATATCCTAGCATCAGGAGACTGAGAAGATCAGCAACAGCAGAGCCGCCCCGATGGTCAGGAGTACGGGGGCCTTCAATCTTATGGGAATGAAGGGTAGAGGAAGAGAACCAGGTGTTCTTATCCTTGACCTCTGTCAGAGACAAGGGAGGGACCACGCAGGCTCAGCGTGTAGTGTGCAGGGGTGGATGGGGTGGGCCCAGGAGGACTGGGGTGGATGGTGAGGGAGCCTGGGTGGGCAGGCAGTGGATGGGGGTGTTTGGGGTGGTCAGAGGTGGATGGAGGTGGACGCAGAGTGGAAGGGGTGTGGGCAGGTTGAATGGGAATGAACAGAATGGATGAGGAGTGGGTTGGGGGAGATTGGAGAGTGGACGAGGGTGTGTGGTGATTGGACAGGCAGTAGACAAGGAGTGTCTGTGAACAGGATGCCATTTTTATGGGGATGGGGGTGAGGGTGCACAGGGGAGAATGAGGGTTGATGACCAGTGGTTGGAGGTGGACAAGGAATGGTTGGGGCTGGAGACACGCGTACAAGTGTGTACAGGGAAATGGAGGTAGAAAGTAGGTGGGGTGTGGGTAGTGAGTGGAGGGTGACAGTGGACAGGGAGAGTGGCCCCACTTCCTAACACTGACCCACCCTGACCGGCATGGCCTCCATCCAACTCACGGACTTTTGTTGAGTTTTGGGATGATATTTGGACACTGATGCTGCCCTCAGCTTGAGCTGGAGCCTGCCAGGGAGCCTGGATGAGGATTCCCAGGGCATCTTTCTGCTAGGCCATGCTCGGCTAACTTGCCTGTAGGGGACCTTTGTTCTGCCCAGGTCCCAAGGTAAAAAGATTTTGCCTGGAATGGCGGTTGCAGGGTAGGGCTAAGAGGCCAGCTCTCAACCACGAGTCACCCCAAGCTGAAGTAATGCAAGAATAGGACCAAGGCATACTTTGAAAATGGGGATCCATGTGGAGTGCTTCCTGGTCTACCCAGTATTGTATCATCATGTAGATGAAGAAGGCCATCAGTCAGAGGAGGCATGCCACGACTGAGACCACAGAGGGGAAGATCCACCTGAGTGACAGGGACATAGGAGCTGTGAGATATGCCAAACTCACCCCCTCAAATGGAATCGAGTCTCCATGGGATGTGCCATGATACATGGTCCTCAGGATGCCACCTCCACCCACAAAGTACCCTGGAGGCTTCAGACTGACCCTCAGCTATGGTCTTCTCAGGGTAGGTGAACTGTAGTTGAGCACAGAGAATGTGACTGACACTGTCAGGGAGCTGTACAACTCTTTGATGGCCAGAGGGGATTCACAAACTGACCTCAGATATCCAGGTCTTTTAGACCAAAAGTCTGATCCCCTTCTCAGAGAGGAGTTTCCTCCCAACCATGGGCTGAATTTTTCTTCCCCTCCCAACCTGGGGCAACAGACTATGGCTGGCCAGGCCCCTCTGCTCAATGGCCACCTTCTCTGCATGGTTTGTGTTCAATAACTGCTTTCCTTAACTGTTGAAACTTTTAACTGTGTAAGTGGTGCTCTAGTAGCTCACAGCCTGGTTGGACAGAAGCAGACACACTACAACAGTGAGCTCAGCAGCCCTTAAGCTCATGCCTTTTTGTGCCTCCTGCAGAGAGGACCCCTAACAGGGATTTCCAGTCAGGAGAGAGGGGATTTCCTGTGCTCCTGTGGTCTGAATGCAAATATCGCTGGTACTAAGGTGCTAACTGAGCATGTCCAAGAGTGACTCCACCCAGGATGGGTTGCAGAAGCCCCAGAGGAGGCCTCTGCGTGTGGAGCTCATGGTCAGGCTCACAGGCAGTTGTTTAGCCACTTGCAGTGATGGTCAAAACCTGCAGTGCATTTGTTGCAGGCCCTACAGTGTTTGCCTCTCCCACTCATGGAAGAAAGGGTTTGGGAGGAGCGTTTGTCACCCTGTACTTGAAGGCCAGGTTGGGTGAAGCAGGGTCCCCAAAGCAGGGGCTGCCTGTGCAGACAAGGAGGGGATGCCCCACTCCTGGCCCCCTCACCACAACCACAGCCAGGGCACGGCCAACTCTGAGCTCTCCTGATCCAGGCCCAGCGAGTGCAGAGTTAGGACCCTGAGGAGAATCAGGGACAGCTGTGAGCAGCAGTGCCCATGGGTGCCTGGAGTGTGTGGGCGTCACCCTGAAACCCCCATAAGCCCCCCTGCATCCAGCCTTGTTCATGAGGGCTCTGGGCAGCCCAGTGCCCCCAGTGGAAGTAAAGCTGCCCCGTGGTTCCAAGACCTGAAGGTTAGGCTCAGACCCCTCCCTGGGCCCCCTGTATCCCAAATCAGCCTTCCTGTCCTCCAGCATACCCCCCGTTACTCCTATGACATTTGTAGACTTCACAAGGTGGGCCACAGGCTCATTATTCCCTCTACCCCCTCCCCATGTTGGTTCCAGAAACCTAGGGAAGACAGCCTGTTCCCTGCGACTTGGCTCTAGGAGGGAGGGAGAAACCTGTCTTGCACAAGAAGACATTGAGATAGGGGAACACTGTATAATGGCCCCTGGTTCTCGTTCAAGTGGAAATGTCTCTTTTGAACTGCACAAAAAAGTCTATGGTTCTCACATACCAGCCCTTAACCTCTCTGAGCCTCAGCTTCCGCATCTGTAAAATGGGGACAATGGGGGCAGTCAGCCTTAAAAGGGTGACAATCTCTAAACATTTTGGACACAGTGTCTGGGCCTGGCAATGTTCCCTAAATGTCATCTCTGGTCTCTCCTTGGACCTCTGCACTGGACGGCAACACCTACACAACAGTGGACATGACCAGGACATCACAGGGAGGCCAGGAGTTGGGAGATTCTCCCAGTGACCCCTCACAGGTGGCAGCTTCGGTTCTCAGTGACGTGTGAGAGCTTGGAATGGTCAAAGATTGTTCCAGGCTTCCTGTAGTTCTTGAATCGAAAGATTGGCTCCACTGCATCAACAGCGACAAAAACTACCAGACGGGAAAGGAAGAGCAGGGTGGTCACCTGCGGATGCGCCAAGGAAACTCCTCTGGCTGTGGTCAGCCTAGACTTGAGGGGCCAGGTACGAGGTGGCAGGCAGTGCTGGCCCTGTCTGCCTGTCCAGGCTGCAGATCAGAGCTCTCTCTGTACCCGGCTTCATCTGAACATTGGGGAGATGATGGGGACTAATGATGGCCCTCCTTTCCAGTCCTGTGTTCACGAATCCTCATGGCTTGCTGACTCCTCACTTGACTTGACGTGGCAAGGCGTCTACCCAGAAATAGGCTTCAGCCTCAAGAGTTGAACAGAAGCCAAGTCCTTGACCTTTCGCCCACTGGGCATCAGGCGATTCCTTCTAGGACGCAAGACAGAGAGGTCTGCTGAGCAAAGGTGCTCTAAACTGAAACAACCGACCAGGACAGTCACAGGCTGTTCAGAGGAAGGTCTAGACTTTACCTGTATTAGTAACACCAGGGAGAGGGCACAGTGACACAGAGGCATGTCCAAGTCACTCCGTGCTGCTGCAGTGTCTATCCACAGAGGGGGCCTGATGCAGAAAGAGTTAGGGAGAGACTTATTTCAAGAAGAAGAAATGAATATATGCATGCAGGCATGAATGAATGAATAAAAGTTTGAAACTCTCATCACGAGAATTTCTAGGACAACGAGCTTCAGGATCTGGGGACATGTGTGTGGGCTGGTCCAGTGTGACCAAGGCCGAGAAATGGAATGACATGGCGAGTGGTGGTCCTGGGAATCCTAGGACTGACCATTCCCTGTGTTTTCATGAGTCTGGATGGAAAACCGTTTGTTTCCCTGGGGAGCTTCTTCCCCAGGAAGCTCCTCCAAGCACCCTCGGGCAATCTTCCTCATAGGGACATGTTGACCAGAAACTCCCCACCCCTATCTTTCTGCGTCTCCCTCCCTCTGCTCCAATCAGACCCCAGCACCCACCAGCCCAAGCCTGAGCATATCGCCTCTTCCTCTGCTGTCCCTGGGGACCATGGTCAGGGGCATCAATGACTGCTTACAATGACATTGTGGGCGAGAATGGGGACAGGATGGATTGTGGGTGGAAGTGGGTTTCTTGGGAAAGAAGGGGTGGCCATTGCTGGGTAGATGGCTGAAGTAGGGCAGGGTGCCTAGGGGTTCGGGGTCCTCCCTTCGGCGCAGCTGAAGGCAGATTCTGGGAAGCTGTCTGTGCCCTTTGCCTCCAGGACCTGTAGCAACACCACCTTCTCCTAGATTTCAGGGCTTCCACACTCTGCTCTCCGGGCCCACAAGGAGACTGGCTGTCCCTCCCCCTGTACTAGAGACCTGTGAGGCTGCATCAGGGGCCACGGAGCCTCTGTGCTGGGCTGGGGGAGGTGGCCCAACAAAACCTGGGTCCTTTCTAGACTGGACCTGATGAGCAATCCTTGCAGAACTGCCCACAGTTGAGTTCCCTAGCCATCCCTACACCTGAAGGTCACACGAGAAAATGTTGGCAACTTGGAACTGGGACCCAGAGACATCTGGGGGATTGTGGAGCCCTACCCCCGGTGCCCCTGAGAGACCTGAGAAGCTTAACCTCCTGTCCCTCTGGGACAGACTCTCCTGTCCAGCCAGGCTGGAGTTGTCCAAGGACAGGACATAGTCATTCCAGTGTGGGCACATGCAAGTTTAGCACGCAGAATGTGAGAACTAGCTGGGAAATATGTCCTGTGGGGCCACAAAGATTCTGTATGCCATGTGATAACGGCGTCCAGAGCTAATGGAAACCTCAGCCTGTGGGGTGAAGGCTTCAGAGTTTGTAAAACTCCTTTTCTTTTTACCACTTGTGTGTATTCTTTGTGGGACAATACAAACATGACCTCAGGGCTCCATCCACTGTGTAAAAGGCGGCTGTCTCCTCCTTCTCCTTGGTCTCCTTGTCCCCAGCCCAGTCCCCTCCTGCCCCTCACCTGTGTCATGCTCCCTCTCCTGTCACCCACGTTCAGGATCTGGTGAGGGCAGATGAGAAGCAGTCCCTTCACGTGAAAGTGTGTTTATCAGGACCCAGGCCCACGGGCTGCCCAGAGAAGGGAATGCTGATGGGGCTGTCCCGGATAAGGGACAGCTGGGGCACTGAGGTCAGAGGCCAGGTGGAATCATGCCTGCAGGCTGACTCTGCACAGAGAGAATGGCAGAGTCCTGCAGCTGCTGGGGAGGTGGTCTGGCTAGGAGGAACAACTAGGGACACACAGCTCAGGGTCGGAGGAGGTGGTCCTGGCACCAGTTCAATTAGAGGCACCCTCGGCACCCCTCCCCCAGACTTAGAAAACAGGCGGCAGGGTGAGTCTCACCAGTGAAAAGGATACACTGGATGCAAAAAACCGTTTACTATTTTGGCTGTGGAAGGCTTTGCTTATACCTTGTAGCGTTCACCAGCGAGGAGCCCACCCCCACCTGGGGCCTGAGCATTAGAATTCTGGACTCCTCTGGAGCCAAGCCCCCATGCTCTCTGGATGCCCTGACCCAGATTGGCCGAGGTCGTGCGAGCAGTTGGCTTTCTCTGTGCTCCCTGTCCTCTGTCCTTCCAGCCCAGCCCAAAGTTCCTGGGGGATGGTTTAGGCTTCTTCCCCTTAATGCCACCCTCGTGAGGTCCCTCCACAGTGGACCACAGGATTCAAACCCCCATCTCACAGGTACCCCAGTAGCTCCTGAGTTATGTCCTATGAGCGTGTTTGGTCCTGGATGGGCTTTAGGAATTCCAGAGATGAAAGGTGCCAGGTCACAGGTCAGAAGTCACACACTCAGCACTGCCTCACTCACCACTAGAATTTGCCAGTCACCCCCAGACCTCAGATATGTGGCAGGCATCCTGGGCTCCCCACTTCTAGCCTTCTAACGGGTCTGTCGTCAGATTCCTGCCCCTGTTCCCCATACCGGGTCCTGTGCCCACCAACCCTGAAGCTGCCCCCGCTCTACCTTGATGGAAGGCAAACTCCTGCCTGTTGTGTCCTGTCCGAGGTCTTCCTCTCCCCAGGTCCCTCAAAGGGTGCTTGTCTCCACCTGCCCCTCTCTTCCATCAGCATTACCCAAGACCCCCAACCTCCCCTCCTTGGCAGAAAGCTGCTGGGCCATGGTGGTTTTGCAGGACAGGGCCTTGCATGCCCTCCAGGAATGCTGCTCTGGGGCTTGGTGGAGAGGGGCTCTTCCTCTTCCTTCACTGGCTGTCCCTTCTGCCTCCTCTTCCTCACCTGGGAGGTGGAGCCTCAGATGTGTGGTGGCCCTTCCCTCTTTCCCAGCCTCTCACTCCTCACCTCTGGTCTTCTCACCTGAGGTTGGTTCTGCTCCCTAACACAGCCATGATGTCCCCCCCCGCCCCCGCATCTGACCTATGTAGCCCTGACCTCTGCTCTGACTCAGATGTCCACATACTGGTCTACCTCATCCCTCTTTGTGGTGATAAAGGCCCCCGACTTGGCCCTTGTCAAATGGAGTTCTCCAGGCCCCATTCTGCCCCTTTAGTAGCCCTTCCTGTCTCAGGAGATAGGACAGAGCCATGGAGGTGGGGCCCCAGCATGTCCCAGGGGCTTCTCTGGTCTCTGTTTTTGGAGAACACTCTGGAGGCCTCTGGTGGTCAGAGAGGTCTGGGATGCTACCCCACTTCTGGCTATGGCTGGGGGAAAGAAACGTGTGACCCCTGACACTGAGAGGGGCCTCGGCGGGCCGGGGGACTGAACATGCGTCCCTTGGAGAAGGTACCACTATAAGCAATGGTGACACTGAGTCTGGGGAGTAAGTGCCTCCAGTGTTGGGAATTGAAGCTCCTTACCCCAACCCTTGGTGTCTGCCCAGGGTGCTCAGGAAGGCCGTCAGGACAGGAGCCAAGGGGGCCCAGGGAGTAGCTGCCGCAAGGGGGTCTCTTGCAACACTCAAACATTCCCCATGAGGTAAAAAGCCATTTGAAACCTCTTCCAGGCCTAGAGAATTCAACACCAGACTGACAAGTATCAGCCAGGTAAGGACCTACCTGCAAATACACCTGGTGCCTCCTGCAGACTTCACCCCTTTCTCTCCTGAGGGACCAGGGCCTATTCCTACATGTGGGGGTAAGGGAGGTGGATATGGGACAGAGAAAGGTGGTGCAGGGTGGGTGCCAAACCTTGATCCTCTCCAAAGGCCTCAGCTCAGTCCCTTCCAGACCTTGGTGTGTGGCAGCCCTGCAGAGCTGTAAGGGTTTAACTCCTCAGAACCAACTTGCTCTCTCCTTGCTGCCTCCTCCTCCTCCCTGTCTGCACTCTCCTCCCCTTTTCCTGGGGCATGAGCTTAGGGACTCAGTGAAGGGGTCATGGAGGAGAAACCTGGTGGGAAATGCATGGCCCACCTGATCTGTGTCTCTCATGCTTGGTTAACGTGATTTTAAGCTACCAGAGTAGCATTTCAGAGACCTCTTTTCATTTCTACTAAATTTTACCATGAATTCTGAGAGCCTCTGTGGGGTGATAACCACTCTGGAGTCTACAAAAGTGCCTACATCAGTGTTCAGTCCCCTAACACAGAGCCTTCTTCCTGTGGAGATGGAGCCCTGGTTTTGATATTCTGGCCACCTAGGCTTTGAGGGAAAAAATTTCTGTTTGTTAAAGCCATTGGCTTGTGGTATAGAAGCACTAGATAACTGAGATAAATCCTAAGTAGACAGCTGACAAGTGTTAACTTTGGTGACAGGAAAGACAACACACAGTAAAGCAGAAGTAAGTACAACTTGATTAAGCCATTGAAGCTTCCTAGACACAGCCAAACACCCTGAGGGACTGAGTTACTGGGGCTGAGAACGAGGGACTATAGCCTCCAGGAACATCTAGCTCAATTGGCACAACATAGTTCACACACACACAAATAAAAAAGTTCTACATCCTGCTTTGGTGAGTAGCTTCTGCGATCTTAAAAGCTTGTGAGTGGCCATCTGAGATACATCTATTGGTCCCATCCTGTCTGGAGCTAAAGAGAATGAAAAAAACCAAAGACACAAGGAAAATATGAGTCCGAAGTACTAATGGGCCACATGACCCACAGCCTCCACTAGCCTGAGCCTAGGAGAACTAGATGGTGCCTGGCCACCACCTGCTCTGACAGGGATCACAATAGAGAGTCGCTGGGGAGAACTGGAGAAAAATGTAAAACAAAATTCAAATTCACAAAAAAAGACCAGGCTTTCTGGTCTGACAGAGACTGCAGGATTCCTGGGGACTATGGCCCCAGGGTACCCTTCTAACTCAGAACTGTAGCCACATCCAGAGTCCACCTTTCAGCCAAAGATTAGACAGACCTACGGAACAAACCATAACACACTTGAGGGCCGTGTTTTTTATTTCAATCACGTATACAAGACCAAATGGGCAATACTTGCCCTAAATCAAAGACCAGAAGCCAGGAAGGGACAGGAAAAGAGGACAAATGGGCACAGGGAAACTGTGGTGGAAAGGAAAAGGGGAAGAGTGCTGACACATTGCAGAGATCGCAACCAATGTCACAAAGCAATTTGTGTATACATTTTTGAATCAGAAACTAATATGTGCTGTAAAATTTCACCTAAAGCACACACACACACATTCACCATGCACGCACATAGAAGTTCTCGGGCAGAGGGTTAGTGAGGGATGTCGAAGGAGGCAGCTGTGGGCCTACGGTTAGTGAGGGATGTCAAAGGAGGCAGCTGTGGGCAGATGGTTAGTGAGGGATGTCGAAGGAGGCAGCTGTGCCTAAAAAGGGGAACAGGAGGGACCCTGTGGTGACTGTGGTGGCTGTTACAAGCACCTATACGTGTGCTAGAATCACACACACAGATGTGCACACAGGTACATAAGGATTTTGGTTCTGGTTTCCTGTAGACTCTGTGTCGTGCGTCTCAAACACTGTTCACCTGGGGAAACTTCGCACAGGACAGCTTCTCTGAGCTTCCACACTGATGCTCCCCGGCCAGTTCTGCGGCATTTGCACAGATACACAGCACGCCCCACCCTGCAGGCTCATCTTGCTGGTGCTGCTAAGAGTTTCCCAGACACTCACACTGCAGTGCTGAGAGGAGGCCCTTACCTGGGCTGAGTTCTGTGACGCCCCCTGTTGGGGAATTGTGTGGAGCACAGGAAACCTGAGCTGAGCAGGCTAGTGGTTTTCTCCTACACATGTAGGTCTTTTCCCATGGGCTTGGTGCCTCTCAGGATATAGAGCACATTACCTTCTGCCCATCCAGCTGGCTTTGGGGAGGGGCCTTCTCTGAAAGACTGAGAAGAAGGTACTGAGTGAGGATGGGTGGCCTTGAGGGAGCTCACTTTGCCTCAGAACACAAACAGCTCAGGGAGAGGCCTGAGGTCCCAATTTCACGTACAATTCTGTCGCCTGTTCCTCAGCTGGGAGCAGGTCATATGGAGAGTGATGAATATGTCCCCGTGTCTTCAGGTGGTCAGGCCCACTCTACCGCATGGCAGTGCAGGGCTGGATGGTTTGCCACCT
The DNA here is from genome assembly GCF_024166365.1 of Elephas maximus indicus. Lineage (NCBI taxonomy): Eukaryota > Metazoa > Chordata > Mammalia > Proboscidea > Elephantidae > Elephas > Elephas maximus. Next base: position 122,618,012 of record NC_064826.1, read on the forward strand.
GTGTGTGTGTGCACGTTTGTGCATGTGTGTGTCTATGCATGTGTCCTTGTGTATTTATTTCTAATTGTGCTTGTAATCAAATGCCATTGGCCTTATATTGAGTGAAATACCTCCTTGATTCTAGGAGAATGTGATCATTAGTCCCACAGTCCCCAGGTGGCTGTCAGTGTGTTGTCCTGAAGCAGTACAGCCAGAATGTGCCTTGGAATCGAGGAGGACAAAACTTCATCTCACTCACTTTGAATGTGTTGTCAGGAGGGATCCGTCATTGGAGAAGGACTTCATACTTGGTAATGTAGATGGTCGATGAAAAAGAGGACCACCCTCAATGAGATGTATTGACATAGTGGCTGCAACAATGGGCTCAAGCATGACAACAATTGTGAGGATGGAGCAGAACAGGGCAACATTTCCTTCTGTTGTACATGGGGTTGCTATGAGTCCAAACTGACTCGACGGCACCTAACAACAACAACAACAACAGTCCTACAGTAAGTGTTCCCTGCATTCTGTGCATCTTCTTTCATGTTTTAGCAGAGAACTATGACAGGCAGTGCCAGGGCCTTTTAACCAAAAGCCATGTTCAATGGCAGGTGTTCATCTTTTTTATAAAAACCCTTAGATCACTGGGATCAGGAGAAAATAATCTTACCACAGACTTAAAGATAAAAATAAACATGAGAGGTCTACAGCCTAAAAATGTCCACTGTGTAGAAAGCAATAAAAATAAGCCAATATTTTCCTTTTGTCTCCAACCAGATTTATTCGATACAATACAATTTTATACACAAAGTAATCTGGACATGTTGCTTCAAAACATGATCTTTCTTACCAATATTTTGATAGGTTACTTACTTCATAGAGTGCCAAAAGCAGCTTACTCTAAAATAAATAGAAAAATGCCCAGTGCATAATAAATGAATGGCCTAATTCCCGGACCTTTAATAGTTCCACAAGATCATAAACATGGTAGGCTCGAGTCCCTGTGACAGCCTGGAGAAGTGATATGGCAGGTCAAGAGGCCATTTTGTGCACTGCCACTGTGGTGTTATTGGGTTCCTGGATCCTAATGTTCCTGTTACCTGATTCTAGACGCACCACAGGAATAGCAGTGGGGTCAGAGGTCAGCTTAGCTGTTTGCCAGGCTAGAACGTATATCACCCCAGCATGCTATCTGACAGGGTCCCACAGCAGCCCAGATTAAGTCCTTGTGAATCTGTGCACAGGACTCCAACAATGGAAGAATTCTTCATTGTGTCCTCCAAGTGCTGCTCCAAGGTTGTGTCCAAGGTCGGCCACCTGCTGTCAGACTTGGCCTAGGACCCTACTTCTTTTCTCCTAAATCAATGTGCTTCCTTCTTTTAAATCAATATTTTCTGCCACACAACTCCTTTTGGAAATAGACACTGAGCTTGACAGAAATTGGCCACAGACCACTGGCTTTTCCTTCTTGAGTGTGTGTCAGGGTGGAGACCTGCTACACTTTGCCTAATGACTAGAGGATGACGTGGTGGACAAGGAGAACTCCCTGGGCTTTCGCGTCAACAGTGGGGGAAGCATGAGTCATGTGGAAGGTCACACCCTGCCTGGTACCTTCTCCATGCATGTCTTCATTGCTGCTGTTGGGTAATGGATACCAGGGGACCCAAGTGTTTTTAAACTCTCATGTCAAATACAAGGTGTTTTTGTTCCTTGTCCTGAAGCTACATTGGCATCTCCAACGGAGAGTTTATTAACGGACGAACGCCAGCTACCAAGAAGCAGGACTGACCACAGCTTCTGCCTAGACATGCCAGGGCCAGGGGTGTTCTCATTTTGATTTGAGGTGCTGAATTTGGCAGGAAGCAGAGACTAAAACTTGTAAAATTTTTCCTTGAAAATATTGACACACCTACAAATAAAAAAGTTTCTATGAGACTTCTAAATCAAAAAGGTAGATCTATCTTGTGGTATATTCCCCCTTCCCTGATCCAATAGTATAAAAAGATATGCTCAGGATATAAAAAGATACGTAAAGGAGTGATGATATGACTTCACAGAAAAACAAGAAGGGAAACCCTTCTTGAAGTGGAAATCTCGAGGACTCCCTGAAGGATAGAAAGCAAATGGGAGCCACCTGGAGAAGGATGAGGTTAGAAGAGGGCGCTTTAGGAGACAGGAGTGATCTCTGGAATCACCATGAAGAAGGGAGCGGTGCTGAGGTGGGGCAGGGTCCCCGATGGCAGGGTGTTGGGTGAATCGCAGGCTAAGAGAGGCAATGGACTGCTGCTACATTACTCCTTGAATACATAGGGTGTCTGCCTCTAGGTGGAAGCAGTGGGAATAAATATCTGGGGAGGGCAGGACAGTGCTGGAGAAAATAAACAGAAGAGCGTAATGAGACTCGAGAAGTAAGGTAGTAACAAACTAAGCTACAAATGACTGAAAATAAGGGGAAATAAAGTAGGAATTTGTCAAGAAAATAAAAAAGGAGATAGAGCAGGGTAGGTAAAATGGTGGTAGGTGGGGATAGAGTCTTGTGGGGAAGACATCTTGAGGGCATTTTGGGAAAGGCACCTTTAGTCTGTACCTCAAAGATGCAGAGCAGGAACTTCCAGTCACTTGTGGAGACCGGGCACATATGTTTGTACACTCCCTTCAGAAACACCACTGAAACGACAGCAAAGGAATATCAATGGGTGAAAGCCACAGAGATGTGGAGAACCAGAAAGCAGAGGCAAACAGTGAGAGCTGGCCATGTATTATTGGGAGATGAATGGCAAGGGAATGAAGGACTAACTCTGCAGATTAGAGGAATCTCTGGTTTTGATGATTTCCCTTAATTTCTCTTTACCTGGAAATGTACTAAATTTGCCATCATATTTTTTTGGTTGTCAGTTTTTTTTTTCTCAAAGTTTAATATATATATCTTCAGATTGCCCTCTTGCCTGTAGAGTTTCTGTCAAGTAATCAGCCCTTAGTGGTTTTCTTTCGCCTTTGTTTGTGCCTTTTCATTTTTCTCTTGCTGCTCTCAGGGTTCTCTCCTTGTGTTTGGTTTTGGCAAGCATGATTATGATATGCCTTGGTGACTTTCTTTTGGAGTCAATCCTATATGGGATTCTTTGAGCTTCCTGAATGGTCAGCTTTTCATCTTTCATGATATGAAGGAAATTTTCTGCCAGCAAACTTTCATCAATCTCTGTGTTCCAGAGCCCTGATCACAAGCAAAGTTTTGGTCTTGATTGTGTCCCACACAAGTCTCAGGTTTTTCTACATTCTTTTCTCTGATTTTTCCTCAAAGAAAGTGACATCCATGGATTTGTCTTCAGTTTTGCTGATTCTGCCGTTCATTGTTTCAAATTTGCTCCCAAAGCTTTCTATTGAGTTGTCCTTTTCTGAAATTTTCTTGTTTTCTCTTTTGTATTTCTACTTGCTGTTTTTGTATGATTTTTAAGTGTTTACTTCTTTTGACATTTTGTCCTTGTATTATTTTCCTGAGTTCTATTGCTTTATCTGTGTTTTCCTTGATTTTGGCTATGTTTTTGTTGGTTTGGTTGTGTTTCCCTTGATCTCTTTTCTAAGCTCTTGAAGAGCCCTACAGAAGAGTATTTTGAATTCTATATCAGGTACTTCTACTGCCTTTTCTTTTACCGTCAGGTTATCTGATTCTTTGTTTTGTTCTCTGCTGGAGCCATCTTGTCCTGCTTTTTAAATATGTTTTCGTATTATGCCTGAGACATAAAGGTAATATTTTATGTATTGGTTTAATGTTTGTTAGTTTCATCCTGTTTTTTTTGATATGTCAGTGTGGGCGGGCCTGGTGTGCTTTACTAGTTGGTCACCTTTGGACATGATAGCTCTTTCCACCTTGTACAGGTAGGCAGGGCACCAGCAGTCATATCTAGCCTGCTTCACTGTACACTGGTTTGGAGAGGTGGCTGAGGGCAGACTCAGAATTTGCTGTGTGCCTCTTGATGTTGGTCCATCAGTATGGAAACATTCAAAGCCCCTCACTAGATGGGCAGGGGTGTCAGAGGGGAGTTGTATGAGTCCACTTCCCACTGTCTAGCAACTAGATAGGTGGTTGGATTTGAGGGGTGGACTGAGTCTGGTTCAATGTCAAGAATGAGTATTGGGGATGCTCTAGCTGTGTAGTGGTGAAGGCCAGCAGGAAGTGTGGGGGAGGCCACAAGGGACTAGGGGGGAGGGAGAAAGGATAGAAAAGACAAGGAAAAATTAGAAAATAATGCGCAGTGTGGTGGCAGCCTGTGAGTGTTGGTGGGGCGGTCTCAGTGGCCAAGAAAAGTGTGCTGTATGGGGCTAAATGGGAGGGAGAAACTAAAGAAAATAAGAAAAGGGAAAAAAAAAATAAAATAAATGATTGCATGGCGGAGGCCTGAGTGTAGTGTTGGGGCAGGCCAAGGGCAGCAGCTGGCCAATGCTTTGGCAGCACTCTGTTTATGGCTGTTCAGCAGGGGCTAGTGGGAAGGGGAGTGGTGGTATACCAAGCTAGATGGGAGGAAGAAAGAAAATGAAGAAATGAAATAGGAGAAAATAGGAGCAAAAAAGTTAGGACAGTGGAGGCTGAGGGGTTGGGTGGAGTGAACCTGTGGAAGCAGTGAGTTGTTGGCTCTCTAGCTATGGTGGTGGAGTGGGAGCCAGTGGGAAGAAGGGGAGATGGTGTATGGAATTAGGTGGGAGGAAGAAAGAAAAGGAAGAATGAAAGAAAAAATGTGGCAGCATAGAGTGGGTCTATGGGTTGGGGCCAGGTGGAACCAGGGCAGCTGTGAGCTGGTGGCTCTCTATCTGTAGCAGCTCTTTAGGGCTGACAGAAATAGGGGGAGGTGGTATACAGCATTAAGTGGGACTTAGAAAGAGAAGAAAAAAAAATGATGGTTCTGCAGGAGCCAGTGCCTTGTGATATGGAAGACTTGGGCAGTGGCTAACTGGTGGTTCTCTTGATGAGGCTGCATGCACATTTTGTGGGGAGAGGGATTAGTGATGTGTGGGGCTAGGTGGGAGAGAGAAAGGAAAGGAAGGAATAGGAAAAAGAAAAGGCAGGCTGAAGGAGTTGTCGGGTTGGGCCTGGGTGGGCTCGTATTGTGGACCCCAAATATAGGGACTGCTGAGGTGGTGAGTGTCATGGATTAAATTCTGTCCCCCTCAGAAATGTGTGTATTAACTTGGTTGGGCCATGATTCCCAGTATTCTGTTGCTGTCCTCCATTTGTGATTGTAATTTCATGTTAAAAAGGATTAGGGTGGGATTTTAACACCCTTACAAGGCCACATCCCTGATCCATTGTAAAGGGTGTTTCCCTGGGGTATGGTCTGCACCACCTTTTAACTCTCAAGAGATAAAAGGAAAGTGAAGTAAGCAGAGAGTTGGGACCTCATACCCCCAAGAAAGCAGCTTCAGGAGCAGAGTGCGTCCTTTGGACCCGGGGTCCCTGCACCTGAGAAGCTCCTTGATGAGGGGAAGATTGAGGACAAAGTCCTTCCCCCAGAGCCGACAGAGAGAAAGCTTTCCCCTGGAGCTGACGTCCTGAATTTGGACTTTTAGCCTACTTTAATGTGAGGAAATAAATTTCTCTTTGTTAAAGCCATCCACTTGTGGTATTTCTGTTATAGCAGCAATAGATGACTAAGACAGGGAGTTCTTGCTTCAACTCACCAGAAGGGCAAGGGATGGGGAAACACATTTTTCTGGTTACCCCTTGCTTTGTCTCCTGTTGGAATCTCTGTGAAATTGCCTAATAGTACCCCCGATCTGGGGCATTGCTGACTATATTCCAAAACGGTGATGCTGTGCTGTGTTAGTTGGTAGGTGACCTCTACTCTGTATCCCTCCTCATTGTCCATTTTCCCTCATTTTCTTCTTCCATTTGGAATTTGATCTATTCTTTGTCTCTTCGTTTGATGCTTAGGGTCCCAGGATTGACAGTTGTATCTGTTTTAGTTCATTTTCAGGTCTTTGCTTCAGAGGCACAGCACAGTGTACCCGTCTAGGGCTGCAAGTTCGCCTATATGCAAGTTTTGTAAAACTTCAAGGAAAAGAACATCCCAATTTTATACAAATGCTTCCACACAATATGAAGAGTGGGATATGCCCACTAAAAAGGACGAGAAAACACAGTCATACAGAAACACACACACAGTCTTTCTTACATACAAACACAAAGATGTACACATACACTCACACACATACACACCACTCACACACACCCACTTACAAACATACAATCAAATAAACATAGGGACACTCACACACTCACACACACACACTCACATACATGTGCACATTCACACACACACACTCATTATTTTACGTTTCCTTATCCCTATCCATTCCCTACACGTATAGTTACTCTTTGATGTTTCATTATGAAAAATTTTAAATATACAGAAAAGTTGGAAGGGTTGCTCAGAGAACAACCACACACCAATTACCTAGATTTTAGAACTGCTGACATTTTGTACTATATCCTTTGTCACAGTACTGTCCACTGTGACTTGTGTTCATGGTGCATCAAAGCCAGCCACAGGTTTCATGTGGTTCAGTTTTCACACCAGTTTTGCACTCCATGTGTTTCTGTCTCACACATACATGCCTAATGGATAAGAACAGTATATGTCCCTTACTTTTCTTTTCCTCTACTCCCCACCCACCCTTGTTCCAGTTTGAGTTGCATCTGGCTCCCTTATGAATGCAGTCAGATAAGCAATTCAGTAGGTTGTTCTACCTCAAGTCAGGAGGAAGCCTTGGAACCTCCATCAGGCACTCATCCTGTGTCCGTGCACAGTGCCTGGATCTCTGGGCTTACCTTTGAGCTGATGAGGTCTCTGGATGGAAGGTGTTGTTGTAAGATGGAGTACTGCCACTGACAGGTGTCAGGCACCCCATGGGCTTCTTTTTGCTGATGAGGCAGGTGGAAAGAAATACACACCCATGAGCAAAGGGGGACCCTCGTTTGGGGTAGAGCTCATCACAGATGAGTCCCATACTTGTGATGTCCCTTTTACCTACAGAAACTTGAGAACCAGTAGCTCCTGGGAGGTTGTGTGTGACATGGAAAGAGTGGGAATATAGGTCACAGTGTGGGGCACAGACAGATATCGAGGGGCACTCAGTTTGTTTTGAATGGGAAGAAACCTCAGAGCCTTGGCCAGGGGGGCAGCAGCTGTGGGGAGTCAAGAGGGAGAAGACAGGGTTGTTTGGGGTGGGGTAGGGAATAGGGCACTACCCCAGGAAGTGTATAGCAGCCTCAGCTGTGGCAACGCAAAGGTCATCACAATCTCAATGTGAGCTGAAAGCTCAGAAGAGGAGGGATGGCTTCTTCTTCTTTGTCTTCACTTATAGAGGAGGCCAGTGCCTGGCTAGAAATCTCCCTTGGGAAGTGGCCACCTGTCCGACACTGTGGGTGTGTCTGTGCAAGGAGGAGAGGTTGGGTTGGATGGCATGAAGTTGGCGGGTTGCCTTCACTTGAGATTGCTTCATCTCTGGGGATAACTTGGAGCCGCACCTGCACACCTGCCACAAGCTTGAAGTTCTCCCTTGAGGAGCAGTAGCACTTTGAACCCAGGATAACGGAGAGGTCGATGATCATCTTCCCCAAGCTCCAGGAGTCGCTGTGGCTGCTGGGCTGGAATCCTTGCACAGAGCCTCCTCCTCAGCGCCTTATCCAGCTGGCCGTGCAGGCAGAAGATCCACCTTGTGGACATTCTGCTCCTCCTCCAGCTGGGTACTGAAGATGTGGAGCTTCCAGCTCCTCTGGAGGAGACTCTGAAAGTTCTGCGAGGACACATTCCAGGTGGAGTGAGTGTAGCAGCCTAGGGCTCTCCCTGGTCAGTCCTGGGTGAGATCTCAATGTAGGAGAAGTTCAACACTCCTGCAGAGCAAAGAAAATATCACTCTGTGAGGTTATAAGGTGATAGAAACAGGACACCTAACCTGATAGGCCACCACAGCCTCTGGATGTGAGGAAGGCCAGCCTGTGGGCCCTTGGTGCACCTTTTATCAAAGTGTCTTTGTGCCTGGACAGGTGGGGCTAATGTCCTGGAAGAATCCTTGGGTGCAGATCCAAAGTCTCCACTCTCAGCTAGGTCTCAGGAAGTCACCCTCCTCCTGAGCAAGGCCCCTCTCTCTACACGTGGGCCCTTTTTGCACAGGCTGCCCTCCCAGCCACTGGGAGTCTCTTTCCTTCTCTCTACCCCAACTCATGTGAGCACATCCACTCCCACTGCTCTCCACCCAAGAGATCACATCCTCACCCTTTCACTCAACCCAGGGGCTCATATCCCTCTCCTCCACCCCCATCCAGGAGTCACAGATGAAGTTTACACAGATGGAGTAAAGGAGGCATGTTCTTGTGTGGTTTGTTTCTTTTACTCCATGTGAGGTTCCATTAGTGAGACTTGTCCACACTGATATTCTGGGCTGTAGCTCCCTTGTGTCACTATGCAGTCATCTTTCAGTATACGATTTTACCCCAGTTTTCTTATCCAGTCTCCTGTGATGGGCATTTTAATTGTTTTCAGTTTGGGGTGATTATCCTGGTGTGATTCATTTTCTAATGTTTATTTCTGATAAGTAAGAATCTCTATTAGATCGTCGTTCTTAAAAGCTACGTTAGCTAAGCATAGAATTCTAGATTGACTTTCCCTGAACATTTTAAATACGTGATTCCCCTCTGTTCTGGCTTCCATTAGTATGAAGTTAGCTAATCAATAATGCCTTGGAGAGGTGGGGCCAAGATGGCGAAGTAGTCAAATGCTTCCGGGGATCCTTCTTGCAACAAAGACCCGAGAAAACAAGTGAATCGATTCTATATATGACAAGCTAGGAAACCTGAGCATCAAAGGCAAAGTTAAGGAATTGGACTGAGTGAAGGGGGAGGGACAGATGGTACAGGAGCAGCAAGGAGTTGTTGATTCTGTGGCAAGGCCTCAGTTCCCGTTCCTTGGCACGTTCCTCGGCACGAGTTCGGCAGGGCTGATGGTAGTTTCCTGGGACACAGCCACTTCAGCAAAAGACGGCAAGCAGAGTGGTGCACCCCTGACCTTGTGGTTTATCTACAAAGGGGCTGGTCTTGGCGTTTAAGATGTGGCTGCTTCAGTGAAAGAAGGCAGTCAAAGTGCCAGCACCGCTGACCCCCTGGTGTGATGGCTGTGTGACTGGAGGTGGGGTTTAGGATACAACTGCTTCAAGGAAAGAAGGCAAGCGGGGAATGCAACCCTAACCCCCTGGGGTGATCTTGGCGGTGACCCAGCACATAAGCTACACATGCATCTGGAATCTGAGATAAAACAGCACTCTCGGCTGAGATAATTGATTTTGTCTAATTTACCGCACTCAGATCTAATAGCTCCTTCTTTTGAAAGAACTCTCTCCTATCTATCTGTTCCCTCCTTCCTCTGCCCCAGCCGGCTTCATTAACAGTTGATTTCCCTGGGCCTGAGATAGTTCCTGCTGTGTTCCCTGAATCATTCTTCTGGCTTTGGAGAAGGAACAAATTAATGAACGGGGGAAAAATAGTCCTAATCTGGAAGCTCAGATCAGAAGTGGCTCCAGCCGGGCACAAGTGATCCACAGGCTTTGTCATTCACCCCTGCGTTGATCCAGGTGGCTCGACTACACCAAATATTACCTGGCTATTGTATTGCAAGGGCAAATCTGTTAGACCTCTGACTGTAACAGTTTCAGCTGTGCGGTGGAGAGCCACATTTTGGAGGTTTGATACCTATGAAACAGGGCCTTCACCTACCCACAGCCGGGGCCTGAGGACTGGAGGCTCCATCCACTCACATAGCCACCTGTGAAAGGGGTCCAAAGATAGTGGTACCTTCCAGTCCTTACAGGTATACGCATTGAGTGCCCAAGTTACAGTTGCAGAGCCCACCCTCCAGAGTGCTCTAGAGAATAGGGATGCTCCTTCCTCACTGACACTTGGGGGAAGCCTGCCAGCCCCCTGCCTCCCTCAGAGTGTGACCCCCTGCTGCTACCAGAAACCTGTGCATACACCCATCACCAGTGCTCCTCTAAGATAGTAAGTGAGAGCCTACACCACACACTAGATGACTGACTATAAGGACACCTGAGCTGAATCTATCCAAGAATAGTGAATGGACTCCTAGGCTTATATAAAGCTGGTAATAGCTCTAGCCATCTGGCAACAGGACACTAGTGCTTCAAAGACTCCAATAATCAAGTTAGCTCACTCTAGTAGTCTATCTGAGTATATCAAAACAAAACAAAGCAAGAAACCAGGGCACAGAGAGCAAAGAAAAAATAAATTAATACAATAACTTATAGATGGCTGGAGACAACAGTCAATATCAAATCATGTGAAGAAACAGACCATGATTGCTGCAACAAACTCCCAAAACAAAGAATCAAGGACTCTCCTGGATGAAAGATGTATTCCTGGAATTACCAGATGTAGAATACAAAAGATTAATATACAGAACTCTTCAAGACATCAGGAACGACATCAGGGATGAGATCAGGCAACACACAGAAAAAGCCAAGGAACACACAAATAAAGCAGTTGAAGAAATTCAAAAGATGATTCAAAAGCATAATGAAAAATTTAATAAACAGCAAGAATCCATAGAGAGACAGCTACCAGAAATTCAGAAGATTAACAACGAAATTACAGAATTGGACAACTCAACAGAAAGGCAGAGGAGCAGAATTGAGGAAGTGGAAGGCAGAATTAGTGAGATTCAAGATAAAACACTTGGCAACAATATACTTGAAGAAAAATCATGTGAAAGAATTAAAAAAAAATGAAGAAATCGTAAGAATCATGTGGGCCTGTATCAAGAAGAATAACTTGCAAGTGTTTGGAAAACCAGAACAGTGAGGGATAACAGAAAATAGAGAGAGAATAGTTGAAGATTTGTTGGGAGAAAACTCCTCTGACATAATGATAGATGAAAGGATTTCTACCCAAGATGCTCGTCCAACCCCATACAAGGCAGATCCCAAAAGAAAATCACCAAGACATATTATAATCAAACTTGTCAAAAACAAAGATAAAGAGAAATATTATTTTTAGAGCAGCCAGGGATAAGCGAAATGTCACCTACAAAGAAGAATCAATAAGGAAAAGGTCAGACTACTCGGCAGAAACCATGCAAGCAAGAAGGCAATGGGATAACATATATAAAGCATTGAAGGAGAAAAATTGCAAGCCAAGAATCATATATCCAGCAAAACTGTCTTTCAAATATGAAGGCAAAAATAAGACATTTACAGTCAAACAGAAGCTTAGGGAATTTGCAAAAACCAAACCAAAACTACAGGAAATACTAAAGAGAATTCTCTGGTAAGAAAATCGATAACATCAGCTATCAACCCCACATTAGAACACAGGACAGAGCAACCAGATATCAACTCAGATAGGGAACTCACAAAAATAAATCAAGATAACAAAACGCTCGAACAGGCAATCAGTGATGTCATACATAAAAGATGACAACATTTAATCAATAAAGAGGGACTAAATAAAGCAGGCATAGGTCTTCCATATGTTGTGGAAATCAAGGTGATATAGGGAGATACAAGTTATGTTTAAACCTAGAAAAATAGGGATAAATATTAAGGTAAACACAAAGAAGACTAATCATCCTACACTTTAAAATAAAAAACAAGAAAAACATAAAGACTCACCAAAAACAAATTCATCTACAATGAAACCGGGGAACACACAATTTACAAAGAAAAGTCTCTCAGCACAAAAAAAGTAAGTGGAAAAATGAAACTGTCAAAAACACGTACAAATCTAAGTCAATTGGGATAATAAAATCTATTAAGAAAACATTCTGCATCCCACTTTGAAGAGTGGCATCTGGGGTCTTAAACGTTAGCAAGCAGCCATCTAAGATGCATCAATTGGTCTCAACCCACCTGGATCAAAGGAGAATGAAGAACACCAAGGACACAAGGCAATTATGAGCCCAAGAGACAGAAAGGGCTACATGAACCAGAGGCTACAACATCCTGAGACCAGAAGAACTAGATGGTGCCTGGCTACAACCGATGACTGCCCTGACCGGGAACACAACAGAGAATCCCTGAGGGAGCAGGAGAGTAGTGGGATGCGGACCCCAAATTCTCATAAGACCGCACTTAATGGTCTGACTGAGACTGGAAGGACCCTGGTGGTCATGGCCCCCAGACCTTCTGTTGGCCCAGGACAGGAACCATTCCCGAAGCCAACTCTTCAGACGTGGATTGGACTGGACAATGGGTTGGAGGGGAATGCTAGTGAGGAGTGAGCTTCTTGGATCAGGTGGACACTTGAGACTATGTTGTCATCTCCTGCCTGGAGGGAAGATGAGAGGGTGGAGGGGGTTAGAAGCTGGCGAAACGGACACGAAAAGAGAGAGTGGAGGGAGAGAGTGGGCTGTCTCATCAGGGGAAGAGTAATTGGGAGTGTGTAGCAAGGTTTTTTTTTAGCAAGGTGTATATGGGTTTTTGTGTGAGAGACTGACTTGATTTGTAAACTTTTACTTAAAGCACAATAAAAATTATAAAAGAAAATAAAGGACAAGGAAGGATCCCATCTTCCCCTATTCTTTAAGAATTCACTTTAGATAACTGGTAACAACAGAATCTTTGTCCGGAAAAGTATATAAATCAAGGATGTTTCCCCAAATCTGGGAGCCATCTTTTTTGAAATGTAATCATCCAGAAAGCTCACACCCTATACCTCCCAGATTCCTGGAAGGAAATCAGTATAACTTCAGGTACCCTGCTAGAAAGAAACTGGAAAATTAGCAATAGTGTCTTAAACATGAATGCACTGAGTGGTATCTACTCAGCTATATAAAGGTGAAGATTTCTGTCTTTGCAATCTCTTTAGCAGACTGCCTGTGACACATTACATACTGGTTTAATGCTTATTCAATAATAAATCTTTACTTTCCACAACAGAGAACCCCTGAGGGAGCAGGAGAGCAGTGGGATGCAGACCCCAATTTCTTGTAAAAAGACCAGACTTAATGGTCCGACTGAGACTGGAAGGACCCCAGAGGTCATGGTACCCAGACCTTCTGTTAGCCCAAGACAGGAACCATTCCCAAAGCCAACTCTTCAGACAGGGATTGGATGGGAGTATAAGACAGAAAATGATACCGGTGAAGGGTGAGCTCCTTGGGTCAAGTAGACTCAGGAAACTATGTGGACAGCTTCTGTCTGGAGGGGAGATTAGAAGGCAGAGTGGGACAGAAGCTGGCTGAATGGACACAGAAATAGAGGGTGGAGGGAAGGAGTGTGCTGTCTCATTAGAGGGAGAGCGACTAGGAGTATACAGCAAGGTGTTTATAAGCTTTTGTTTGAGAGACTGACTTGGTTTGTGAACTTTCACTTAGAGCACAATGAAAATTAAAAAAAAAGCACATACAAAAAGGCATCAAAATGACTCATACCTACCTATAATCACGCTGAATGTAAGTGGAATAATTGCATCGATAAAGAGACAGAAAGTTGCAGAATGGATAAAAAAAAAAAAACACGATCCGTTTATATGGCAAGTACAGGAGACACACATTAGACTTAAAGACTCAACCAAACTAAAACTCAAAGGTTGGAAAAAAATACTTCAAGCAAACAACTCTCAAAAAAGAGCAGGAGCGGCTATAGTAATTTCTGACAAAACAGACTTCAAACTGAAATCTACCACAAAGGATAAGGAAGGACACTATAGAATGATTAAAGGGACAATATACCAGGAGGATATTACCATATTAAATATTTTGGCACCCAGTGACAGGGCTTCAAGATACATGAAACAAACTCTAACAGTGTTGAAAAGGGAGATTGACAGCTCCACAATTACAGTAGGAGACAACACACCACTTTCAGTGAAGGACAGAACATCCAGAAAGAAGCTCAGTAAAGACATGGAAGATCTAAATGCCACAATTAACCAATGCATGAGACTATGTGTGCAGCTCTTGTCTAGAGGGGAGACGTGAAGGCCAAGGGGGACAGAAGCTGGCTGAATGGACACAGAAATACAGGGTGGAGAGAAGGAGTGTGCTGTCTCATTGGGGAAGAGCAACTAGGAGTATATAGCAAAGTGTGTATAAGGTCTCGTGTTAGAGACTGACTTGATTCGTAAACTTTCACTTAAAGTACAATAAAAATTTTAAAAAATGCCTTGGAAAGAAAACTTTTACCACTGGATATTAAAATAAAGTGTTCTGTCCCAGGTGTCCAGCAGCTTAATTTTGATGTGTCTAGAATTTTATTTACTCTTTTTGGAATCATTAGACTTTTGAATCTGTGAGTGGTGTCTTCTGCGTGCTGGAAAATTCTCGACTATCACTTCAAGTATTGCCTAGTTCCCATGCTGTCCCTTTTTTGGGGGACTCTTACTAGATTCCTCATAGACTTCAAAGTCTATCCTCATTCCCTTCCCTTCAAGGTGTGCATTTCTTTGTCTCCGTCTATGTAGTTAAGCAGAGTCATCTGGGCTAGTTTCCAGTACACTAATTTCAACTGTGGCTAATCTGTTGTTAGCAACCAGTTATTATTATTTTTTTATTTCATTGATATTTTACACTTATATAAATACTATTTGGTTCTTAAGGTGTATATAAGCTTATATGTGACAGACTGACTTGATTTGTAAACGTTCACTTAAAGCTCAATAAAAATTAGTATTAAAAAAAAAAATCTCTTGGTCATTTCTTTTCCTTTACACATTTCTGTTCCTTTCAGGTATTTTCTCATGTTGGGTTTTATTTGTTTAAACAATGTTTTGTTTTGCTAAATCCAATATCTGAAATGTTTGGGTGTTTCTTTTACCATATAGGTACTCTTCGACGTATGGTTTCTCAAGTTACAACTAACTGCACTTACTACCATCAGTGTGTCTGGATCATTGGGTCTTCCTGGGAGGAAGTTAATGGAAAATGCATGCAGGAGATATGGAAAAAATTGCTGAGTTATGTAAACATGCTCCAAACATTTGATTAAAATAATGTGATGGAAGGGATCAATGGAAAAATTGTCCATATGGCAAGAATGCTGAATTTGGAACTTGATACTGCCCGTGTGGAATAACTCATTGGTTAGGAAGAAGGGGAATTGACTGATCAGGACTTAATGGATTTTGAAGAGGAAAGAAATTCTAAAGAGGAAATAATGAGGAAGAGGAAAGAGAAGTTGTCCAAAAATTTTAGTGAAAGGATTAGCTGGAGTTCTAAACTAAATCGGGGCATCAGTTGCTTGAAACATGGACCCAAAAGCTGATTGCTTTGCTAAAGTCAGTAGGCAGATTCAGGAAGCAGTGAGTTGTATGGCAAAATATATGAAGAAAAAAAGAATAGGATCATACAGACAACTCTTACCCCTCGCCACAGAGGTCCCTCAGAGGGGAGCCTCTGAGGGGTCTGGGGTCCCAGACCCCCTTAGCCCTATGGCAGTCATGTTTCCCAGGGCACCTCTTTCTTCCTAGGCCCCCTGTGTGAGCCACTAAGTCCCACTCACACAGCCTGTGTTGCACGTTATTGGCGTGACTACCACCCTGCCTCATTTTCTGCTTTCCTCCTCCATCCACCTTTGACCTGGTGCTTCTCACACACACTCACTGCTCCCTCATTTTACCATTGGTCACACACACACACACACACACACACACATACATACTCAACACTTACACAGATACTTTCACACACAAAAACACATGCAACTTCCACACTCACACAAACATGTAGACGCACTCACATACATACGATTCACATGCACACACATTCACACACTGAAACATCCACACTCATAAAACATACACCCACACACATACTCACACACATGCTTATAAACACAAACACGTCTTCATCTCCATAGCCTACTTCACGGTGAAGAAATAAACTCCTCTTTGTAAAGACATCCACTTGTATTTCTGTTATAGCAGCGCTAAGGAATCCACTCGACAGCGGTGGGTTTTCTTTTTAGTGGTAGATGACTAAGACACCCCATTTTACACTCCATCTGTTTCTCCCACATACCTGCCCCACAGTCAAGAGCAGTTTCTGTCCCTCACTTTACTTTTCCTCTACTCCTCATCCACCCCTGTCCCAGTTTGAGTAACATCATTGAGTTCTCTATAAGTGCAGTTAGACAAGCAACTCAGAACGTTGTTCTACCTCCGGTTTGGGGCGAGCCTTGGTCCTCCATCTGGCACTCACCCTGCGTCCATGTGCAGGACCTGGCAGCTGTGGGCTTCCCTTTGGCCTTGAGTTCTCTCAGTGGATGGCGTAGCTGGAGCACAGACTAGGGCCACTGACAGGTGGCAGGGACTCCTTGGGCTTCTTTCTGCTGGAAGGGACAGGAAGATAGAAAGGCACTTCTATCCGCAAAGAAGGACCGTCGCTTGGGGGAGAGCTCATTATGGAACGGCCTCATTTTTGAGGTCCCCTTTACCTGCAGCACCTTAGGAACAGCAGCTGCTGGGAGCTTCTGTGAAACAGAGGAACAGTGGGGATAGAGCTCACGGTGTGAGGAAGACACAAAGGCCAAGGACGACTCAGTTGGTGTTGAACTGGGAGACGCTTCACAGTCTCAGATAGGAGAGCAGCAGCTGGTGGGATGTCTCAGGAGGAGAGAACAGGGCTATGCTGTGTGGGGTAGGGAGTGAGGTGTCTCTCCCAGTAGAGGCAGGGCACCCTTAGCTGTGGGAACACAGAGGTCATCATGATCTAACAGTGAGCTGATAGTTCAAAAGAGGAACCACTGCTCCTTCTTTTCTCTCTCAATTCTTCCTTTTCAAAGAGGGAGGCTGGCACCAGGCTAGAAATCCCCACCAGTGTCTCGGTGTGCCCACCACCCTCCCCTCCGTCTTGGACCCAGCACCATGGATGTGTCTGTGCAGGGAGGAGGGGCTGGGGCAGCCAAAGCAGCTGAGAGCTCTTTGTAGCTGCTCCTGTCTTCACACAGTTGGCAGATTCCCTTCATCTGAGATCTCAGAAGCATTGTCCATGGGGATAACCTGGATTCGCAGCACTGTGCTGGCACCTGGCTCAGGGGCCTCCCCTGAGGGGCTGCTGGGCTTCGGATTGAGGACAGGGCAGAGGCGGATGCTTGACTGCCCCTGAGCTCCCAGGGGGCCTGCGGCCACTGGGCTGGCTGATGTGGCCCTGCATAGAGCCTCCTCCTCAGTGTCTTCTGGCGGCTGGTCGTGGGGGAGGGGGTCCACAATGCGGATGACCTGCTCTTCTTCTGGGTGGCTGCTCGGACTAAGGGTTCTGGACATGGAGTTGCAGGGCTTCTGGCTCCTCTGCGGGACACTCTGGAGATTCGTGGAGGAGAAGCTGATGCCCGAGTGGGCTGAGTACTGGGGCATGAGGCTGGAGTGGCTCAGGTCACCGGGCGGTATCCTGATGGTTAAGGTGTCCAAGTTGAAGGACCCAGACAACATGAACGACTCCACTCCTGCAGAGCAAAAGAAGCATCACTATGAGAGACTTCAAGAAGATGGCAGAAGTGGGAGCCCCATCCTAAGACACTACTGAAGACCAGACCTAGGTCCAAGTGTGTGGGATTCACTGGAAGCGTGATAAAGACTGCTCTATTGCTCTTGCTGTCATTTACCATTATGAAATGAGAATAGTTGCCTTCCTTGTGCCTGAGCAGGTGAGGGGTAATATCCTGAAAGGGCTCCAAAGTTAGACCCAGACGCCCACTCTCACCTAGTTTCTAGCGGGTTGCCCTCCTCCTGAGCGATGCCTCCCTCACTACATTCAGGCCCCTGTGTTCAGGCTTCTCTCCCAACCACCCTCACCTGGACGTCACATTCCTTCCCTCCATTCCCACTCCTGTGACCACATCCTGTTCCCCTGAGTACCACCCAGGGGGTCACATCTCCTCCCCTGCATTGCCACTTCCCTACACACACCTGGATGTGTCGCCTACCCTCCTCACCACCCACATTTGGGGGATCACAGTTGAAGTTTAAACAGATGGGCTTAGAATTTGTGAGTTTTTGTGGGACTTGCTTCTTTCACTCCATGTGATGATCTGTTACTAACACTCATCCACATTGATGTGTTGAGCTGTTTGGGATCCTCTTTTATTATGTGAATGCACCACAGTTTGCTTTTCAGGTCTCCTGTGCTGGGCGTTGTAATTGTTCCTAGTTTGGGGCCATCATGCACAATGCTGGGAGAGATCTTCTTGATTTTCGTCTTCTAACATTTCTTCCTGGTATGTAGAAATGCCTTTTTCATCCTTGTCCTCATTCTTAAAGGCTACGTTAGGTAGGCATAGAGTTCTATGTTGACCTTGTCCCCAGCATATTAAAAATATGATCATACTCTGTTTTGCCTTCCGTTAGTATGAAGTTAACTAATCAATTACTCCTTAGAAGGAAATCTGTCATTTATCACCTAATATTAAAAAAAAAAAAAACTGTCTCAGGTGTTGAGCCGTTTAATTATAGAGTGTCGAGAATTTTCTTCTCTTCTTGGGTTCACCGGAATGTTTTATTTACCAGTGGTGCCTTCGAGATTTGCTGGTAAATTCTCAGCTAACATGACTTCAGATATTGCCTTTTCCCAGTTCTGTCTCTTCTTTCTTTCTGGGACCTGATTAGATTTATCAGAATGTGAAACTATTCTCAATCACAGTCCTTCACAGTTAGCATTTCTTTGCTTCTTTATACCTGGCTAAGTAATTTCTTCAGGTTGAGTTTCCAGTTCACTTCAATTTTCAACTCTACTTAAAAAAAAAAGTTCTTAAATCCATCAAGTTAGGGTTTTTTTTTTTTTAAATTTCAATGATTTTTTTCATTATTATTATTATTTTTTCCAAATGTCCTTGATATTTTTTCTTTTGTATTCTTTTACATGTTTTCAAGTGTGTCGTCTATGTAGTTAACTGAAATAATCATTGTTATTCCATGTTTTGTTCTTCTAAATCCAATATCTGAAATCTGTGAGTCTGTTTTGTTGAAGTTTGTGTTTTTGTGCGTAATTAGTCATTTTTAATTGGGAGCTTCTCATGTTTTTGTAGCCTTACTGCTTTCACCCCTTCCTGTTGCACACAGTGAGGGCAGGGGAGCTAGTTCCTTTGCCCCCACGATGTTCCCACGAGCTCCACCTGCGCCTTCTCATGTTTGTCCTCCCTCAACTCAGCTATTTCCCTGCAGCGTCTATCTGCTCCTGCTGTGCTCCCAAGATTGTCTTTCTGCTGCCTCGTGTACAGTGTCTTACAATCCTCCCATTCTCACACATCTCGCCTTCAGCTTGACTGACTTGTCTCACATATCTTTCACTTAATGACTTCGCTTCCTATTTCCTGGTCACTGTGCGTTTGGCGTCTCAAACATGGCTTTCCTGGGGGTCAACCTGGAATGTCAAGAGCACCCCTGACCTGCTCCAGGCTCTGAGACATCTGCCCTGCTGGGGCAGCTGCCCAGGGCACAGAACATGGAATCTTACCACTGTCTTGATTTTTTCTCCTGGCCTTTGGCTTCTCCTGTGGAGATGACATCCCTCAGGATAAAGTACACCCTACTTTGTTCTATAGCTATAGCTGTTGTTTGGGTGGTACCTTCTAAGAAAGACTGAGAAGCAGGTGCTGAGTGGGGGTAGGTGGGGTCAGGGAGTTCATGTTAACTCAGAATACATACAGCATGGGGAGAGGGCTGAAGTCCCTTTTTTCTGCTATAATCCTATCTCAGGTTCCCCAACGGGGAACAAGTTGCAGGAGAGGGTGAAGAACATGTTCCCCTGTCTTCAGGTTGACAGGCCTAGGGTATCTCCATGGCAGCGTATGGCTAGATGGTCTGCCAACTGTGTATGTGTGTGTGCTTTTGTGTGTGTGTGTATGTGGGTGCTTGTGAGATCAAATTCCTTTGTCCTTATGGTGAGTGAATTCCTCCCTGTGTCTGAGAGTAAGCTTTCCTTAGTAAGTTTTCCCCGCATCCTATGGCTCTACTTACTTTTTTTTGCAGAAAGCAAAGCCACCTGAAACTGCAGGAATTTGTCATTTTTTAAAGTTCCTAGATCAGCAGGAGCAGGGAAAAATAATTCTTAACACAGACTTGAAGATGAGAATAAAAATCAGCAACTACAATCTCAAAATGTCCACTGTGGTAGAAACAATGAAAAGAAATCACTATTTTCTGCAAGAGACTTCTTTTGGAAATGGACACTAAGCCATGGCATTTCAAGATTGCTGTTGGCATCAATAGACAAAGACATGACCTGTGTCCACTTCTCTCACTTCCCTTTGGTGATTTTCTCTTCTTAGATAATATTTTAAAACTGGGGAGCCTGTCTTGGGCAGACCTGTGTAGGGTAGATCTGAAAGTTTCTCACCTGTGGCCAAGTCTCTGTCGTCCACCTCTTTTCCTTCCACAGGATTTCTTGCTCCTTGGGCCTGAACCACCACCTTCTACAGAAAGAAAAGTAAGAGGGAGTATACAATGAGCCCATGTTGTACAGAAAAAGGGGCCAACACTCAGCAACAAGAGTGCATTTTAGAGACACATACACTTGTTCTCCTTTTGGTCAGCTCAGGGACGTGGGCCTCACTGCCCCTCTCTGAGTTCCAGAACACACACATGTCCTGTGGGGGAAGTAACATGATTGCATTGGCCATAGTGTGTTGGTTGTTCTTCTGTGTACTCATCAGGATGGAGACATGCTATGCTTTTCCTAATGAGCACAGGTTCTTATGGTAGACATGGATCCCTTTCTGTGTTTGTGTTTCAGGCTGAAGAAGAGAAGAGCATGGTACACACGTAGGTCTTCTTATGCTGGTGCCTTCTGTACACACTCAGGCTTGCTGGTGGTGAGTTCTGGCTACGTGGGCACTCCATGGGTTTCTACACCCACATCTGAAGTACAAGGTGTCAGTGTTCCTTGTTCTGAAGTTAACCCAGCTCATCCAAATGATGACTGTATTGCCCCAGGTACCCTACCTAGCAGACAGCAGGATTGAACACAGTTCCTGTACAGATTTGCTAAAGTTGTTCTCATTTTAACTTAAAAAAAACTAAAACAAAAACAAAACCCAGTGCTAAATTTGGCAAGAACCAGAGACTAGGTCTGTAAGTGGAAAAGTTACCAAGAGGCTCTGAATATAACAGCAGACGTATCGTATGCTATAGTCTCCATTCCCTGATCCAATCCTTAAAGAGTATTGTTAGGATGTAAAATGATGCACAAATGAGTAAGGATATAACTTCACAGGAAAACAAGAAGGGAAAACCTTGTTTTTCTGTAAACTACGAGGATGCCTCGAAGAGAGAAATCAAATGGGAGCCAATGGCAGTGCAGGAGCACATACATGGTCAGAAGAGTGCACTGGAGGAGACGGGAGTGACCTCAGGAATGACTGTCAGGGAGGGAGTGGTGTCGAGGGGGACAGGATAGTGACAGTGAACTGGTGGTAACAGGGGGGATACAGGTCTGTGGGAAGGGCATATAGGTGACATGGTGGGAAAGGTACGTTTCAGTCTGTAAGTCAAGGTCTAAATCTCTTGAAGAAGTAACATCAATTCACTGGGAAGGTAGCTCCTTTCCTTGAGTGAGAACTCATCGTTCCACCTTGGAAGAATTAGAATTAAGTGTAGAAACTTTTAAGAAAGCCAAGCCCATAATATTAATATTTTACATTACCCAGTCAATTACATTTGATACTTTGTGTTCTTGAACGCAGGAGAGCAATTGTCCTGGTGAGGATGGGCTGGGGAGAGTGTAGGCCCTCTCAGTCTCTAAGGCAGTGAGCGTGGCCTTGTGATCTAAGCGTGGCCACCAAATGAGGGGAGGTGAGTCCCGTCTGGGGGAATCCTGAGCGGGATAAATCTCGTGATCGATGATAAGTAGCTGGCAAAGAGCCTTCCAGGTGGTGAGTTCAGTGGTGTCCCTGTGGCAGGCTGTGGAAAGGTGTCAGCGAGCTGACTCTGTGACACCTCATAGAGTGTGTACTGTCACTCCAAATGTGAAGAAGGGGTCTAACAACGTTTCCCCTTAATGTACCTTTACAGCTCAGCAGAGAGCAGGCTCAGCAGGATCATATCACTTGCTTTTTCAGAGCCATCCTTCCTGTAGCTCCGAGGACCCTGTCCTTCAGCCTTACAGAGGTGAGGAGCCAGTTGCGCAGGGCACTAATGGACACTGGGTCAGCCGTGGCTACTTCTGTGGGCCTGGAGTGGAGCGTTGTCTTCATCCTCCTCGTGGGCTGGCTCTGGGCTCAGCTCCAGTCATGGAAGTAAGAGGCTCCCCACACAAAGGTACCCCAGGTTGCAGAAGGTAGGAGGAAGGATCAGTCTGGCCATGGACTTAGGCTCTGACTGGTTCAGCCACCACAGTGTCCCCAGCACTCACCTCTACATGACTCAGCAGGTGACAATATTGTCCTGGCGTGTTCCTTCAGACCTGGACTCTTGTCCCTCCCTGACTTGAGAGACTCTCATGGGAGCCTTTCCACTGCCCTCATAAAGGGGTGCTGAGGTCACATGGGTCACACGGACCTGAACGACAGCACTCTAGCTCGGATGTGGCCAAGTGACGTCAGGAGGATGCACACATTTCTACATGGAAGACCTGCCCACTGGAGCCGTGTTCCTGACCTTTGTTGATGATGCAGTGATTTCATTGAGAGCGACCAGCCAGTCATTTTCCCCCGGAGGATAGCCGGTTCCCACCCTTTTCTCAGGAGTTCAATTAACAGTTTGGGATTAGGCGAATTCATTACTCACTTTGGAAAACCTTCTTTCCCTCCTCAAATCAATTTTAACTGGACCCCTAGGAACCTCCGTGATGACTTATTTGAACAAACTTTTCTGTATAAATCTGGCATTTTAGGAGTAAAGACAACTGCCGCTGGGATTTGCAGAGTCAAAGATGGTGCTCTCTGCTAGGAGAGGCTTTGCTCAGTAAAGTCCCATTATTTTCAGATGGAGTTCTTTTCAAAGCTACAAACTCTGAACAAAGTGTCCTTTCCATAGCCTGTCCTGGATTCCGTGATGACTCTGGGTGAGAGTCATAGCGAGAACCTCACTTTTCTGGCTCAGACAGGAAATTGTGGTAGGTTAAATGTAGGTTGGAAACTCTGGTGCTGTAGTGGTTAAGAGCTACGGCTGCTAACCAGAAGTTGGCAGTTCAAACCCACAAGGCCCTGCTTGGAAACCCTATGGGGCAGTTTTACTCTGTCCTATAGGATCACTAGGAGTGGGATTGACTCGATGGTAACGGTTTTTATGTTTTATTTTTTTAAAACGTGTGTTAACTGTATAATTCATCACCCAAACCGAGATACATTGAGAGTCAAGGGGACATTTAATGATCACTCCAGGATATCAGGTATGGACTGGGGCGTTTCCATGCAAACAGAACATAGGTTCTCTCTGGCTATCAAGGTAAACCCAAAAAACCCATTGCCATCGAGTCAATTCCCACTCATAGTGACCCTATAGGACATTGTAGAGCTGCCCCATAGAGATTCCAAGGAGCACGTGGTAGATTCTGAACGGTTGACCTTTTGGTTAGCAGCCCTAGCACTTAACCACTATGCCCCCAGGGTTTCCGGCTATAATGGGTATAATGGTAGCTGGGAAAAACTATAGCCTCTTGCTCAAGGTTTGGAGTGAGGGAAAGTTTTTGTGGCTGAGTCTGTGTATTGACAAGGTGAAGTCATCATAGACAGTCTCCACTAAATGGGTCTCCAAATTTTCAATAGAACAGACGTTGCTTGCAATGTCACCTCCTTTCCCGTTTGTCGTTCATTACAAACAACCCTTTCTATTTGATCCCTACAAGGACTGTGGTGGCTGAAACTCCTACCGCGGGGAAGGTGGAGCCACCCGTAACCTTCAGAAACCAACAAAGCAAAAAAAACCTGCCCTAAACAAAAACCAGAGCCCCGGGAAACAGTCATCTGGAATGGGTGCAGAGGAGGGTGCGCCCAAAAGGAGCCGGCCCTCCTGGCTTGATTGAATGAAGAGTGGACACGGAAACCACAGAGCACACTACACATGCATGCACACACACTCACGTGCACTCACACCCACACTCACATGTACTCACACTGAACCTCACAAGCACTGACACCCACACTCACACACTCACAGGTGCTCACACTCAGTTTCACATGCACTCACTCCCACACTCACACTCACATGCACTCACACTGACACGCACTCAACCTATCCACACACCCTCACATACACTCACACCCATACTCACACACTCACATGCACCCACACACATTCACACTCACATGCGCTCACACTCACTCCCACACTCACAAAAACACACAGATGCACTCACACCCCTATGCAATCACACCCACCCACACACACTCACATGAACTTACACACATACTCACATGCAGTCACACACCCCCACACACTCACACCCACACTTAGCCACATGCACTCACACTCACACACACACACTCACATGTACTCCTGTACACACACTCTCTTACTCTGATACACATATTCACACAAACACACTGACACACTGAAGATTATACTCATACACATGCATATGCACATATACTCACAAACACACACTCACAACCCTCCCACTCTCTCATGTACCCTCACACACATACCCTCGCACGCATATGCACACACAGACAGCCTCACACACACACTCAGTCACACCCATACAAATGCATGCACACGTGTGCACGCACACTCACACACACACACAATCATCCGTGTAGCAATGCAACGAGCCAAGCTAGGTAATTCCGGACCTGTGACCACTGTGGGTTGTGTCCACAGCCACGATAGACATCAGTGGTGACACAGAGGAACACGTGGTACCTGTGCATGGCCTTCCTCCATCTGGGCCAATGGCTCTTTCCTAGGTCTTGAGTTTTCCCTGCTCTTACTGCGCCCTTGCTTTAGGTACTCCAGTGTGGTCAACCCCTTAGCTCCTAGGAAGAAGAGAGAAGAAAAAGGGTCGACAGTCACCATCCCCCATCAGAGGGCACGTGTGGGCATGACTTCTCAGCGAGGCCAACACTCCCTGGACTGGCCCCAGGCATCTGAGAGCATTGGAACTGGATTCCTAACTGACACACTGTGGCCCTGCTGAACTTCCGGGTGCGTGCGATGGAGGAGTGACCCTTGGCCACTCCAGTGCCCAGCTGGCCTTTGAGAGCACCTGCTCTAACCTGTCCTACCTGCTGGCCCAGCCCCAAACTCTCCAGCAGTGCGGTCACCATGGTCTCTGTGTACCCTGTCGCTTAACCTCTCTAAGCCTCTTGTTTAAACTCCCCACAATGTGGGCTCAGCCTGCTCTGCAGATTTCACAGGACTATGAAGTGAGGCAGGGCTGGGAGTGGCAAGTGCCCCATGGCCTGGGAACAGCGATGCAGTCCCGCCTCATTACCTGACCCAGCAGCCAGTTTCAGTAGCAGGAGGTAGTAGGGGGAATCTGTGCATCTTGGGGGGACAAGTCTGTGCTCTGTGGCCCCAACAAACAACAGCTTGTTAAGTCCGTGTTTCCAGGGGGGTGTGAAAAGAGAAGCCTGTCCGTGGTCACCTCTCCCTGGGCCCCTAGGCCTTGCCCTGGGGCAGCCTAGGAGGACCATGCAGAAACCTGGGGGAGTGCGAATGAGGATTGAGGGACATCTCAGAGAAAGGCCTCACAGCCTGCATGGAGAAGTTCAACGGCCAAACAGCCCCAGGCAGAGGAGTTTGCTGAATGTGTCCACAATTTGCCCGTTGCTCCAGTGGCTCACGCAGTGTCTCACCTGCTCACCTATACTTCCCCCTGTGTTTTCCAGAGGGACCCGGCCAGGCCTAGAGCAAGGACAGTTTGAGCAGGCCCCCAGGGAGTGTGCAGAATAGTGCTGCATCTGGGGACAGGAGCTGACTCCTGGCACTCTCAGCCCTAACTGAATTCCTAAAACTATAGTCTTCAGTCACGTGCCCCCAAGGGGCTGTGGGCACCTGCCTCCCAGGTCACCAGGCTCCAGAAGTGTGTCCAGGCATGGGGTTCCAGGAGCAGAGGCACTGCTTCCACTCGTCATGCACTGGTCCTATGTGGACAGGAGGGGCACAGACCTCACCCGACCTGGAGTGGGCTGGCGCTACTCACGGATATACACGTGGAACACGAACAGATACCCCAGGATCAGGAGGCCTGAAAAGACCAGCACCAGCACGGCTGCCCCGATGGTCAGGAGCACTGGGGCCTTAACTTTTAGAGGAATGAAGGGAAGGAAGAGCAGCCAGGTGTTCTCATCCGTGATCTCTGTCAGAGACAAGGGAGAGACCACGTAGGCTCAGCGTGGACTGGGCACGGGTGGATGGGGTGGATGGAGGAGGACTGGGTAGAAAGGGAGTGAGTGTGGGTGGACAGGCAGTGGATGGGTGTGTTCACACTGGTCAGAGGTGGATGTCGTGGACAGAGGTTGACAGGGTGTGGGCGGGGTGGATGGAGACTCGATGGGGAATGGAAGGGGTGTAGAGTTATGGATGAGAAGTGAACAGAAAGTGGACTGAGGAGTGGGTAGGGTAGCAGGGAGTGGACAAGGGTAAATAAGGAGTGGAAAAAGGAGTAGACGGGTCTGACAGGGAATTGACAAGTGGATGAGAAGTGGACAGAGAGTGGACTGATGTGGGCAGGTGAATGGCAATGAACAGGATAAACGAGGAGTGGATGTGGAGTAGAATGGAGAGTGGAAGAGGGCGTGCGGTTAGTGCACAGAGTGGAGAGTGTTGATTTGAAGTGGACAGGGAGCGGACAAGGAGTGTCTGTGACGAGGACGGGGTGTGGATGGGGTGTGGAAGAAGATGCACAGGGGAGAATGGGGGTTGATGACCAGTGGATGGAGGTGGGCAAGGAGTGGATGGGGCTGGAGACACACGTAGCAGGGTGTACAGGTAATGGAGGTGGAGAGAAGTAGGCGGGAAGTGGGTAGGGAGTGGAGGGCAGTGGGCAGGGAGAGAGGCCCCACTTCCTGTAACTGACCCAGCCTGACCAGCACAGCCTCCATCCAGCTCATGGATGTTTGACGAGCTTTGGGATGAAGGTTGGACACTGATGCTGCCCCCAGATCAGGGTGGGAGCCTGCCAGGGAGCATGGGTGAGGAGCCCCAGGACATCTTTCTGCTCAGGCCATGCCTGGCTAACTTGCCTGCATGGGGCCAGCCTGGCTGTCTGGCTCTCACACTAGGAAGGTTTTGCCTGGAATGATGGTCACAGGGTAGGGCTAAGAGGCCAGCTCTAAACCCCGAGTCACCCCAAGCTGAAGTAATACAAGAATGGGCCACTACATACTTTGAAACTGGGGGTCCGAGCGAAGTGCCTCCTGGTCCACCCAGTATATTATCATTACATGGGTGACAATGGCCATTAGGCAGAGGAGGCAGGCCACGGTTGACAGCACAGATGTGAAGAACCACCTGAGAAAGAGAACCAGAGACAAGAGCTGTGAGAGAAGCCGAACTCACTGCGCTGAAACATGCCAGCATGAGGATTCAGAACTGGTCTCTGGCTCCACAGCTCATGGCCTCACTGTCCTTCCTGCCTCCCATGTTGTACAAACCAGGGCTTCTTCTGGTCGTGAGGGGTATGCTCCCGTCACTCCTATGATGCCCAGGGGCCAAGCCTGTGCCTTCAGCTGAGGTCCTGCCAACCTGGCACTGCCCAGCTTCGGGACCCATCCACTCCCCTCATGACAGGGCCATACACCCCCACCTTGTTCCTAGACAGAACCCTCCCAAAGGGTGTCTGGGGCCTGAGGGCCTGAGCCATGTGGTGACAAGCAGTGCCGACAGAGGTTCCTCAAGGTCCATGCAGGAGGGGCTGCAATACCAGTGTGGGACCTACCCTGCACGGTGACCAAGTGTCCTGGGGTTCCTCCCCATGGAGGCAGGGGTCTGGGGAGGCATCAAAAGGTCCTTTCCCCAGGCAGCTCTGATGGTGCTGGTTCAATTGTCAGGGCCTTGGCTTTCCTACTGCTCAACAAGGGCACAAACCTTATCACAGGAAGCAGGGATCTGTGTTCTCATATGGCCTCAGTACCCTGTCTGATCACAGGTATTCTGAGACCATGTCTGCTACAGAATGGCAGAGGAGCAAATAGATTCGAGTCTCCACGGAACATGTCATGATACATGGTCCTCAGGAGGCACCCTCCAGCTGCACAGCACCCTAGAGGCCTAGTCCCAGGCCCCCAGCAATGGTCTTTTCTTCGTAGTATTGCATAGGTGAACAGAGAAGGTGGCTGACTGTCAGGGAAATTGCAGGTCTCTGATGCCTGGAGGTGTTCAGAAACTGAGCCTAGAGCATCAGGGTCCTTTAGACCAACAGACCAGCCCCTCCTCAGAGAGGAGCTGCCTCCCACCCCGAGCTGAGATTCTCATCCCCACCCAGCCTGGGACAGCAGTCGATGGTCGACCAGCTCCCTCTGCCGTGTGGCCACTTTCTCTGTGAGCTCTGTGTCCAATAACCACCTTTTTTTTAACAGGTTAACTGTGTGTCTATTTAACTGTTGGTCTAGGGGCTCACAGCCTGTTTGGACAGAAGCAGACACAGTACGACAATGAGCTCAGCAGCCCTCAGCTCCTGTTCTTTCTGTGCCCCCAGGGGAGAGGACCCCTAGCAGGGATTTCCAGGCTGGAGTCAGGGGAGTTCCTGCGTTCCTGTGGTCTGAACACAAACGCCGGTGGTACTAAGGAGCTAACTGAGCATGTCCAAGAATCCCACTCAGGATGGGTTTCAGGACCCCACAGAGGAGGCTGCTGGGTGTGGAGCTGAATTCCTGCCATGTGGGGTCTGGCCCTTGAGCCCCTGCCCGCTCGCCCTTGGCCAGGCTCACCAATAATTCCTGCTGCCCACGCAGTTGTTTAGCCACTTGCAATGGTGATCAAAACCTGCAGTGCACTTGTTGCAGGCCCTACAGTGTTTTGCTCTCGCGCTCCTGGAAGAAAGGGTTCGGGAGAAGGATCTGTCACCCTGCACTTGAGGGCCAGGTGGGATCAAGTGGGGTCCCACCAGCAGGAGCTGTGCAGGTGAGGAGGGGATGTCCTGCTTCTGGGCTCCTCCTCCTCAAACCCTAGCACAGACACTGTCAGCTCTCAGTTCTCCTGAGCTAGCTTCCGGGAAGAAAGAATGAGGACCCTGGAGGAGAATTAGGAACAGTTCTGGGCAGAAGCATCCACGGGTTCCTAGAGCAGTTGAGGGCCACCCTGAAACCCTGAGAGCCTCCCTACATCAGCCTCAGGCATGAGTGTTCTGGGCAGCCTGGTGCCTCCAGTGGAGGTGATGATGTCGTGTGTTTCCAGGGCCTGGATTTTGGGCTCAGATGCCAACCTAAGCCCCTTGGGCTTCCTGCATCCCAAATCAGTCAGATTGGCCCCCAGGACCACATCCCGTAGACTGTCATGGCATCTGGAGACCTCAGACCTGGCTAGGCCACGGGCTTATGATTCCTTCCACCTCCTCACCATGGGGGTTGAAGAAACCCAGGGAAGACAGCCTGCTCCCTCCTCCTTGGCTCCAGGAGAGAGAGAGGAACCCGTCCTGCACAGGAAGACATTGAGATACGGGAACACTTTCTAAGGACCCCTGTTCCTCATTTAAGAGGAAACACCTCTTTGGAAGGGCACAAAAATGGGTGGCCCCCACAAAGCAGTCCTTAACCTTTCTCAGCATCAGCTTCCACATCCGTAAAATGGGGACAACGGTGGTATCCACTCATGTGGGGAAGTGAGACTTTAAATGTGGAAGTCTTTAAAAAGTGGGGACACAGTGTCTATGCCAGGCAAGAGTCCCCTAAATGTCAGCTCTGGTCCCTCCCAGGGCCACCGCACGGGATGGCGGTGCTTCCAGAGCACTGGACATGACCAGGACATCACAGGGAGGCCAAGAGTTGGGGGACTCACACAGTGACCCCGCAGAGGTGGCAGTAGCGGGTCTTAGTGAAGAGCGAGAGCTTAGACCGGTCAAAGATGGTCCCGGGCCTCCTGTAGTTCTTGCGGCGAACATTGGGCTCCGCTGGATCGATGGTAATTGTAGCCACAAGAACTACTAGATGGAATAGGAGGAGACCACCGGTCACCTGAGGGTGTGTCAAGGAAACTTGGCCTCTGGCTGTGGTCAGACTGGACACTGGGGGCCAAGTCTGAGATGGCAAGTGGTGCTGGGGCCTGTCTGTCTGTCCAGGCTGTAGATGGAGCTCCCTCCACATTCGGCTCAGTATGAGCATCTCAGTGATGTCTGGATCTAGTGGCAGCCCTCCTTTCCCCTTCCTGTGGCCAAGAATCCCCAACCAGCTAAATCCCCATGTGGTTTGGAGTGGCAAACTGCCCACCCAGACACATGCTTCGTCCTCAAGTCTTGGATAGAAATCAAAGGCCTCGACCTCCACTCCAAGCTCGCCAGCAGGCGATTCCTTCTAGGACCCAAGACAGCAGTCTGTTGAGCAATGGTGCTCTAAACTGAAATGACCGACCAGGACAGTGACAGACTGTTCAGATGAAGGTCTAGACTCCACCTGGATTAGTAACACCTGGGCAGGCCACAGTGACACAGAGGCATGTCCTGTCACACCGCGATGTTAGAGTGGAGTGTCTTTCCCTGAGGGGACCTCATGTAGGAGTGGATTGAAGATAGAATTATTTCAAGAAGAAATGAACGCATACATGCTTGTATGAATGAATGAATGGTTGAAACAGCGAAATCAATGAGATTTTTTAGGACAACAATCTTTCGAAACTGTGGACGCCTGTGTGAGTTGGCCTGGTGTGACCAAGGCTATGAAATGGATTAACACTGTGAGTCGTGGTCCTGGGACTCGTAGGACTGATCATTCTATGTGTTTCTGTGAATCTGGATGGAAGGTGGTTTCCTTGGGGAGCTTCATCCCTGGGAAGCTCCTCCAAATGTCCTTGGGCAACCCTCTTGGCAGGGACATGCTGGCCAACACACCCCTGACATTTCTGTCCCACCTTCCCTTGGCCACAATCAGACCCAAGGGCGCATGACCGCAGGCCCGTGAAAATCACCTTTTCCATTGCTTTCCCTAGGGAGGAGGGGGGCAAAGGGGGAGGCTGGCCATAGCATCCCAGCATGGTCAGTCCAAGTCAGAGAGACTGGCTGTGACGTGGGTATTCCTCACACAATTGAGGGCAGCTTTGACAGGAACCCTGGTGTCTCCTGTCTACTTTGTCCTTCGGTCTCCAGGGTCTGGTTGTCCTAGGTTAGGGGTCAGGGCAGACCCTTTCGCTGCTCACATGTCACTGCTCGAGGTAGTTACGTGACTGAGATGGAACCTGTGTGATCGTCCCTGTGCTCCCTCAGATCCCCTGTGTGTGTGGTCATAGGACACTGGGAGTGTGTCCAGAGTGGCAAGACGGTAGGACTGGGTGGGCTGGATGGGCAGGAAGTCCACTGTGGGCCCCAGTGTGGCTCCTTCTGCAGTGCAGAGGGGTGGGACAGGGATGGCTGGGCAGAGGCATCAGTGACTGCTTGCAATGAGATGGTGTGGATGAATGGAGAAAGGTTGGATTGGGAGTAGAAGTGAGGTTCCTGGAAGTCCTCAGGGTCTCCTCACAGTCACGGCTGTGACCTTCGGGTGTGGGGACAGCTAGGGAACCTGGCCATGGGCAGTCTTGCAGGGTTTGCTCATTACGCCCAGCCTAGAAAGGACACAGACTTTGTCAGGCCACCAGCACTTAGGCTCTGTGGCCCCTGATGCAGCCTCACAGGCCTCTGGAGCAAGAGGTAGGGCGGCCAGTCTCCTTGTGGGCCCAGGGAGCGGAGTGTGGAAGCCCTGAAATCTAGGAGAAGGTGGTGTTGCTACAGGTCCTGGAGACAAAGGGCACAGGCAGCTTCCCAGTATAGGCATCAGCTGCCCCGAGTGGAGGACCCCAACCCCTAGGCACTCTGACCTGCTTCATCCACCTTTTCATCGTGGCCACTCCTCGGGGCAGCTGATGCCTATACTGGGAAGCTGCCTGTGCCCTTTGTCTCCAGGACCTGTAGCAACACCACCTTCTCCTAGATTTCAGGGCTTCCACACTCCGCTCCCTGGGCCCACAAGGAGACTGGCCGCCCTACCTCTTGCTCCAGAGGCCTGTGAGGCTGCATCAGGGGCCACAGAGCCTAAGTGCTGGTGGCCTGACAAAGTCTGTGTCCTTTCTAGGCTGGGCGTAATGAGCAAACCCTGCAAGACTGCCCATGGCCAGGTTCCCTAGCTGTCCCCACACCCGAAGGTCACAGCCGTGACTGTGAGGAGACCCTGAGGACTCCCACTGAGGCACAGAGAGATGGCCTGTTCTGCTGAGTGTCAGCACGGAGGCGGGTCTGTGATCATCTGTCTGCTTCTGTTCCATGTTCCACCAGCCCTGGGGATCCCAGGCGTGGTCCCTCTGAAGTCTGTTCAGAACAGGGCTGCGTCTTGAGCCTGACCTGACCCCACCTCCTCGGGGCACGGCTGGGCTGTGGGTCTGGGTGGTCACCTCTCCTACCCACCCTGTTCCTGCCTCAGATGGATGTTGGTGCCCCCCAGTGGCCAGGGTATTGTGGGAGGGTCTCCTGGTCTCTGGGACTGGGGGACATCATGGGAGTGGGAGGACAGTGGGGTGACACTGGGCTCTGGAGTCCCAGATCCATGGTAGGAGTGATTCTGTTGGAAACTGAGCCTGAGTCCAATCACTGAGGACTTGGTGCTGAGCCTCCCTCTGGCAGGGAGAGGACTCAGGCCTGGGCTGCTGAGGAAACTTGACTCCAGGTGTGTACAGAGGTATAGGTAGCAGGTGGACCAGGAAGCCAAGGGCCACAGGGCAGCTCTAGAGAACCCCGTGGGACAGAGGGCTATGATAGGGGTCAAAGGAGAATGGTGACAGTGGAGTGAGAACTGGGAGTTATGAATCCCACAGCCCCAGGGTGATGTCAGAGGAGAGCCTGAGTGCAGGGCAGGGAGTGTCCTCGTTGCAGATGGGGGCCAGAGGTGAGGCAAAGCCAGAAGGAATGCTGCTCTCCCACCAGTCCCCAGGGCACTGCGAAAAATGACCCCACCCATCTCATCATCTGCTCACAGAGATTTCTAGCTATGACGGAGGGGGGGGTCTTCTCAGTGCAGAGCCTTGGGAGGAGGTATCCCATACAGGCAAGAATGTGGCAACTTGGAACTGGGACCCGAGCACCGCTGGGGGGACGAGGAGCCCTATCCCCTGGTACTCCCAAGAGACCTGATAAGTGCCACCTCCCCTTCCCTCTGGGAGAGACCTCCAGTCTAGGCAGGTTGGAGTTGTCCTCGGACACGATGCATTCATCCCACTGTGACCACAGGCAAGGTAGGCACTCAGTGTGTGAGAACTGGCTGGGAAAGACATCCTGCAGGGCCACAAGGGTTCTATGTGAGATGTGGTAAAGGCCAGGGGCCTAGTGGGAAGCTCAGCTCATGGGGTGATTCATCCTAGTCTTCATGGGACAATACAAATGTGCCTCAGTGCTCCATCTACTGTGGAAAAGGCGGCTGTCTCCTCCCTCTCCTCGAGCTCCTTGTCCCCAGCCCAGTCCCCTCCTGCCCCTCACCCACATCATGCTCCCTCTCCTGTCACCCAAGTTCAGGATCCGGTGAGGGCAGATGAGGAGCAGTCCCTTCACATGAAAGTGTGTCCTTTTTACCAGGACGCGAGCCCATGAGCTGCCCAGAGAAGGAATGCTGTTGGGGCTGTCCAGGATAAGGGACAATTGGGGCATTGAGGTCAGAGGCCAGGTGGAATCACACCTGCAGGTTGGCTCTGCACACAGAGAATGACAGAGGGCCCTGCAGCAGCTGGGGAGGTGGTCCGGCCTAGGAGGGATAACTAGGGACACACAGCTCTGGGTCTGAGGCGGTGGTCCCAGCACCGGCTCAGTTAGAGGCACCCTCAACACCCCTCCCCGACTCTTAGAAGATAGGTGGCCGGGGTGAGCCTCACCAGCGAAAAGGATACACTGTATGCAACAAGCTTCAGGCCATAGGGCAGCAGGGGGATGAAGATGCCAAAGCTGGTGAAGGCCAAGGCCAGCAGACTGGTCCAGACCATCACCGGTGGGGTGTGGATCGGCCGGGACCAGCCATTCACTCTGGGCCGAGGTGGTGGAGATCTGGGCTTTGTCATGCTAGAGCCAGCTTCCGGGGCGACCCGTCGACTGGTCCAGCCACAGAGGTCCATCTGCAGGAAGGGGCAGGGAGAGCACCGAGAGCCTGCCTAAAGTCCTAGGTCTCCACCCCCACATCTTAGCCTCAGGCCCCAGTTCCCCCATAGGGTCTTACCTGCAGCTACCCACACCCCACGGGGGTCTGTGCCCACAGCCACCAGACCCACAGGAGGTCTCACCTTCAGTCCCAGCCCCCCACATTGTCTCTACCTATGGAACTGCACTTAAGGGGTCTCCACTTGTCACCCATAGGCCCCAAGTAGTCTCTGCCCTTATCCCCAGAGCCATCCTCCCTGCAGTACTGCTAACCAAGTGCTTGCCCCTCCCGCCCTGCTTGGGGTGTCCTGCAGGGGAACTTGGGGCTGGCTGGATCAGCATCCCCACTACTATCAAGGAGATTAACAAAGGCATATGAACGGGCCATTCGCCAATGGGATTATCCAAACAATCCAAAGCAGGTAAAAGCCTACCCTCACCCATAAATAAGTGCAACCTGAGGAAACAATGAGATAGGACTGGTGGCCTATCGAACTGACAAACATTATAAAACTGTTCAGTATGTTGGCTGTGGGAGGCTTTGCGTAGAAGACCTTGGCCTTTACCACTAAGGAACCCACCCCTACCTGGGACCTGAGCCCTGGAATTCTGGGCTCCTCTGGCACCAAGCCCCCATGCTCTCTGGATGCCCTGTCTCGCCCAGACTGGCCAAGGCCCTGTGAGCAGGTGGCTTTCTCTGAGTTCTTTCTCCTCTGTCCTTCCAGCCCAGCCCAAGCTTCCTGGGGGACGGTTCAGGCTTCTTCCCTTAACGCCACCCTCATGAGCTCTCTCCACAGTGGTCCAACCATCCCACAGGAAACTCAATGGCTTTTGAGTTGTTATTTCCTGTGTGCGTGTTTGGTCCTGAACGGGCTTTAGGAAGTCCAGAGATTAAAGGTGCCAGGACACAGGCAGGAGTAAATTCAGCTCTACTACATTCACCACTAGATCCCGCCACGCCATCCTCACCTCCGAACAGGTTCAAACAGACAGAGCAGAGTGAGAGCCTTCCTCATCGGTCCAGGCCAAAGAGGAAAGTGACCTCCTCCCTGGTTGACATGGCAGCCGTGGAATCCCAGGACACCTCATAAAGCACTGTCCAATCGGAGGAATCACCCTGTTGCAGAGCTCAAGAGGCCTGAAATACATGGAAAATGGGGAGGGGCAGTGAGCGAGAGAAGGAAGGAGTTGGGAAGTGGAGGGTGAAGGAAGGTGAAAGAAATGGAGGAACGTAGGGGTCGGGGAGAGAAGAGGAGAGGGATGTGGATGGAGGAGAAGGGAAGACAGAGTGGAACAGGAAAGGGAGGCAAGCGGAAGAGGAAGAGGAAAGAAGGGGAGGGTTTAGGAAGGGGTGACGGGGAGAACACCTCCTCCCTCCCCCCACCTTCTCCCTGCAGTAAACTCACCTGGCCGAGCCCCAGCCCAGGTGGGAACTTACCCCTGCCGCTTTCATCTCTCTGAGCAGCTGATCCTGGCTGGAGAAAAACACACCCTGGGACAGGGCAGAGTTGTCTACTACCCGTCTAGGACTCATCTCCTTCTTTCTTAGGAAACAATCTGGGTGTTATTTGCAAAGATCTCATTCCCACCTGCAGTTGAGGTGGCCAGAGATGTGAGCAGAAGTCATTGGGTGGGCCATCTGGGAAGCTCTGTGAAGGGAATCACTCAATAAGGAGAGTAGGTGCTCCTTCATGCTTGGCTTGATCATACTTCCTGCCTGGGTTGATCGTACTTCCTGCCTAGGATAGAGATGTAATGGCAGGGCCTTCAGCAGCCATCTTGACACTAAGAATTGAGCTTGAAGATGGAGGCACATAGGAAGGATGGTGGAGCAGAGAGAGAAGGCACATGGTCCTTTGTCAAAACAGCCCTGGACTGCCTGCCTCTGAGCTATATGTCATGGAGGAAACAACTCCTCTCTTGTTGAAATCACTGCAGTTGGGTGTCAGGTTCTAACAGTCCCATGTAATTTTTAGTCCACACTCTGGCAGGTCCCATGTTACCTCATGTCTACAAGCTACACATGCCCTGTTGGGACTAACACGCAAGCACTGAAGCTCTGTCTCAAGCAGGGCTCCAAGAACAGACTTGGAGATGGAAACTTGGGTGCCAGGTTTCCTCGGGTGCTCTCGGGACCCACACCCAGGACAAAGTGGGAAGGGCAGGGTGGGAAGAAGAGGAACTTGAGTGTGGCTACCACCAAGCCTCCTCTGACCATGGGAGCTTGGAGCAAGATGGGCCTGTCCCTGCTGTGGGAGGGGCTGATAAGTTTGCTCTCTCTCACTGTGGGAAGGGGCTACAAGACCTCAGGCAATTCCCAGCTTCTCTGGGGACTATCCTGGAAGGGGGATATTGGGGAAAGGAAGTTGGTGCAGGGAGGGAGCCATACCTGTGTCCTCTCAACAGACCATCAGATCAAGTCCCTCCCAGAGCTTGGGGGTGAGACAGCCATTCTTCACTTATGGTCTGAACTCGCCACCTCCAGTCCTCTAAGGGGTCTGCCTTGAGATTCTTGCCCTTGTCCCCCACACCAGGTCCTGTGCCCACCAACCCTATAGCTACCCTCACTCTCTATCTTGTTTGTAGGCAAACTCCTGCCTATTTTGTCCTGTCCGTGGTCTTCCTCTCCCCCATTCCCTCTGGGGTGCTTGTCTCCACCTCTCCCTCTATTCTGTCAGCATTACCCAAGACCCCCAATCTCCCCCGTTGGCAGAAAGCTCTTGCTGTTCCTTGGAGGTTTGGCTGGATTGGACATTGCATGCCCCCCAAGAATGATGCTCTGGAGCTTTGGGGGAGGAGGGCACCTCCTCCTCCCTCACTGGCTGCTCCTACTGCCTCCAGTTCCTCACCTGGGGAGGTGGAGCCTCAGGTGTATTCTGGCCCTTTCCTCTTTCCCAGCCTTTCACTCCCAACCTCTGGCCCTATCACCTCTGGTGCGTTCTGCCCCCTGACACACCCATGACACCACATCTGACTTCTGTAACCCTGAACTATCCCCTGACTCAGATGTACACACACTGCTCCACCTCAGCCCTCTTCTCGGTGATAAAGGCGCCTGACTTGGCCCTTGTCAAATGGAGCTCTCCATGCCCCATCTGTCCTGAGCCCTGACCTCTTCCCTGACTCAGATGTCCACATACTGGTCTACCTCAGCCCTCTTCACAGTGATAAGGCCCCTGACTGGGCCCTTGTCCGATGGAGCGCTCCACGCCCTGTCCTTCTCCTTCAGTAACCCTTCCTATCTCGGGACATGGGACAGAGCCATGGAGGTGGGGCCCCAGCATGTCCCAGGGACATCTTTGTTCTCTGTTTGTGGAAAAGATCCTGGAGGCCTTTGGTGGTCAAGAGGTCTGGGATGCTACCCTCCTTCTGACTATGGGTGGTGGAGAAAAGGGTGTGACCCCTGATACTGAGAGGGGCCTCAGTGGACCCGGGGGACTGAACATGCATCTGCCGGAGATGGTACCACTGCAAGCCATGGCGGCTCTGAGCCTGGGCAGTAACTGCCCCCAGTCCTGGGAATTGAATCTCCTTGCCCCACCCCATGGTGTCTGCCCAGGGTGCTCAGGAAGGCCCTGCCAGGACAGGGGGCCCAGGAGAAAGCTGAGGGGTCCAGGGAGTAGCTGTAGCAAGGGTGTCTCTTATAACACTCAAACACTTCCCATGAGATAAAGAGTCATTTTAATCCTCTTCCAGGTCCAGGGAATTCAAAACCAGACTGGAAAGAACCAGCCAGGTAAGGACTTCTCTGCACCTTCCATCTGCTCTCTCCTGAGACTTCACCCTTTCTCTTCCTCCCCTCCCCTAGCCACATCCCCTGCTCTCTCCCCTGCCTGGAATTTGGCCTCCACATGAGGCTGTCTGAGTCTCAAAAGGCTCCTCCTCCCACTTGCCTTGTCCTCACTTCCCAGATTTGTAAGTTTCCTAGCCCTCAAACTTGGGCACTAAAAACAGCAGAAGTTTATTCTCTCACTGTCTGGAGACCGGAAATCCAACATCCAGGTGTCACCAGGGTTACATTGCCTCCAGAGTCTCTAGGGGAAGATTCTGCCTTGCTTCTTCCAGCTTCTGGTAGACTCAGGTGATCCTTGGCTTGTGGCTGCATCATGGCCATCTCTATCTCTGCCTTCACATCGCCTTCTCCTCTGTGTCTCCTTCCCCCTCTTTTCTTCTAAGAAGGCTTTTCACTGGATTTAGGGCCCACTAGGTTAATCCATGATGCTCCCCTCATTTCAGACCCTTACCTTAATTACATCTGAAAAGACGCTGTTTTCAAATAAGGTCACATTCACAGGATCCAGCTGGACATTTCTTTCAGGGAGCTACCATTCACCCCATCCCCCAGCAAATCTCCTTCTCACTGGGGTTGGGGACAGATAACGGCAGGTGGGGGACTGTGTGGGGCCTTTTCCTTACTCACCATGACTTCTCTGACTGGTGAAAGCCTCAGGTCCCCGAGACTTTGCCTTGGGCCGAGGTCAGTTTCCTGGACCCCAGGTAGGGTAGAGGGATGACCCAGGCAGAGGAGCAGTCAGGGAGCTGACTCAAAAGGGAATGTGCCTTCAGGCTCTGCTCACATGGACGTGAGTGTGCAGACTTGGGACAGCTTTGGAAGATCACAATCACCACGCCAAGGTGCTGACAGGTTGGGTTCTCAGTGGCTCCAAAAGTGGGGCTGGGCCAGCCGGGAACCAGGTGTCCTGCTCATACCTGAGAGCAAAACTGACTCAGACAAAGCAGTGGTTAAGGCAGCTACAGGTGAATGTGAAACAGAGTTTTCTTTTTTGGAAATCTTTCTACAAATCAAATTCACTAAAAAATATAACTAATGATTAGTGCATATGGGCCTTTACCATTTTAATAAGTGTTTAAATTTTTGTTATAGTTCCCTTGGTGGCAGAAACAGTTTTCGCTCTGCTGCTAAGCTAAAGGCAAGTGGTTTGATCCCACTCAGTGGCACTGTGGAAGAAAGGCCTGGCATTTTACTTTTTTTTTTTCTTTTTTTAATAACTTTTATTAAGCTTCAAGTGAACGTTTACAAATCCAGTCTGTCACATATAAGTTTACATACATCTCACTCCCTACTCCCACTTGCTCTCCCCCTCTTGAGTCAGCCCTTTCAGTCTCTCCTTTCTTGACAATTTTGCCTGCTTCCCTCTCTCTCTATCCTCCCATCCCCCCTCCAGACAAGAGTTGCCAACACAATCTCAAGTGTCCACCTGATATAATTAGCTCGCTCTTCATCAGCGTCTCTCTCCCACCCGCTGACCAGTCCCTTTCATTTCTGATGAGTTGTCTTCGGGGATGGTTCCTGTCCTGTGTCAACAGAAGGTCTGGGGAGCATGGCCGCCGGGATTCCTCCAGTCTCAGTCAGACCATTAAGTTTGGTCTTTTTATGAGAATTTGGGGTCTGTATCCCACTGATCTCCTGCTCCCTCAGGGGTCCTCTGCTGTGCTCCCTGTCAGGGCAGTCATCGATTGTGGCCGGGCACCAACTAGTTCTTCTGGTCTCAGGATGATGTAGGTCTCTGGTTCATGTGGCCCTTTCTGTCTCTTGGGCTCTTAGTTGTCGTGTGGCCTTGGTGTTCTTCATTTTCCTTTGCTCCAGGTGGGTTGAGACCAATTGATGCATCTTAGATGGCCGCTTGTTAGCATTTAAGACCCCAGACGCCACATTTCAAAGTGGGATGCAGAATGATTTCATAATAGAATTATTTTGCCAATTGACTTAGAAGTCCCCGCAAACCATGTTCCCCAGACCCCCGCGCTTGCTCTGCTGACCTTTGAAGCATTCATTTTATCCCGGAAACTTCTTTGCTTTTGGTCCAGTCCAATTGAGCTGACCTTCCATGTATTGAGTGTTGTCTTTCCCTTCACCTAAAGCAGTTCTTATCTACTGATTAATCAATAAAAAACCCTCTCCCACCCTCCCTCCCTCCCCCCCTCGTAACCACAAAAGTATGTGTTCTTCTCAGGTTTACTATTTCTCAAGATCTTATAATAGTGGTCTTATACAATATTTGTCCTTTTGCCTCTGACTAATTTCGCTCAGCATAATGCCTTCCAGGTTCCTCCATGTTATGAAATGTTTCACAGATTCGTCACTGTTCTTTATCGATGCGTAGTATTCCATTGTGTGAATATACCACAATTTATTTATCCATTCATCTGTTGATGGACACCTTGGTTGCTTCCAACTTTTTGCTATTGAAAACAGAGCTGCAATAAACATGGGTGTGCATATATCTGTTTGTATGAAGGCTCTTGTATCTCTAGGGTATATTCCTAGGAGTGGGATTTCTGGGTTGTATGGTAGTTCTATTTCTAACTGTTTAAGATAACGCCAGATAGATTTCCAAAGTGGTTGTACCATTTTACATTCCCACCAGCAGTGTATGAGAGTTCCAATCTCTTCGCAGCCTCTCCAACATTTATTATTTTGTGTTTTTTGGATTAATGCCAGCCTTGCTGGTGTGAGATGGCATCTCATTGTAGTTTTAATTTGCATTTCTCTAATGGCTGATGATTGAGAGCATTTTCTCATGTATCTGTTGGCTGCCTGAATATCTTCTTTAGTGAAATGTGTGTTCATATCCTTTGCCCACTTCTTGATTGGGTTGTTTGTCTTTTTGTGGTTGAGTTTTGACAGAATCATGTAGATTTTAGAGATCAGGCGCTGGTCGGAGATGTCATAGCTGAAAATTCTTTCCCAGTCTGTAGGTGGTCTTTTTACTCTTTTGGAGAAGTCTTTAGATGAGCATAGGTGTTTGATTTTTAGGAGCTCCCAGTTATCGGGTTTCTCTTCATCACTTTTGGTAATGTTTTGTATTCTGTTTATACCTTGTATTAGGGCTCCTAGGGTTGTCCCAATTTTTTCTTCCATGATCTTTATCGTTTTAGTCTTTATGTTTAGGTCTTTGATCCACTTGGAGTTAGTTTTTGTGCATGGTGTGAGGTATGGGTCCTGTTTCATTTTTTTGCAAATGGATATCCAGTTATGCCAGCACCATTTGTTAAAAAGGCTATCTTTTCCCCAGTTAATTGACACTGGTCCTTTGTCAAATATCAGCTGCTCATATGTGGATGGATCTATGTCTGGGTTCTCAATTCTGTTCCATTGGTCTATGTGTCTGTTGTTGTACCAATACCAGGCTGTTTTGACTACTGTGGCTGTATAATAGGTTCTGAAGTCAGGTAAGGTGAGGCCTCCCACTTTCTTCTTCTTTTTCAGTAGTGCTTTGCTTATCCGGGGCTTCTTTCCCTTCCATATGAAATTGGTGATTTGTTTCTCTATCCCCTTAAAATATGACATTGGAATTTGGATCAGAAGTGCGTTAAATGTATAAATGGCTTTTGGTAGAATAGACATTTTTACTATGTTAAGTCTTCCTATCCATGAGCAAGGTATGTTTTTCCACTTAAGTATGTCCTTTTGAATTTCTTGTAGTAGAGCTTTGTAGTTTTCTTTGTATAGGTCTTTTACATCCTTGGTAAGATTTATTCCTAAGTATCTTATCTTCTTGGGGGCTACTGTGAATGGTATTGATTTGGTTATTTCCTCTTCGGTGTTCTTTTTGTTGATGGAGAGGAATCCAAGTGATTTTTGTATGTTTATTTTATAACCTGAGACTCTGCCAAACTCTTCTATTAGTTTCAGTAGTTTTCTGGAGGATTCCTTAGGGTTTTCTGTGTATATAATCATGTCATCTGCAAATAGTGATAACTTTACTTCTTCCTTGCCAATCCGGATACCTTTTATTTCTTTGTCTAGCCTAATTGCCCTGGCTGAGACTTCCAACACGATGTTGAATAAGAGCGGTGATAAAGGGCATCCTTGTCTGGTTCCCGTTCTCAAGGGAAATGCTTTCAGATTCTCTCCATTTAGAGTGATATTGGCTGTTGGCTTTGCATAGATGCCCTTTATTATGTTGAGGAATTTTCCTTCAATTCCTATTTTGGTAAGAGTTTTTATCATGAATGGGTGTTGGACTTTGTCAAATGCCTTTTCTGCATCAATTGATAAGATCATGTGGTTTTTGTCTTTTGTTTTATTTATGTGATGGATTACATTAATGGTTTTTCTGATATTAAACCAGCCTTGCATACCTGGGATAAATCCCACTTGATCAGGGTGAATTATTTTTTTGATGTGTTGTTGGATTCTATTGGCTAGAATTTTGTTGAGGATTTTTGCATCAATGTTCATGAGGGATATAGGTCTATAATTTTCTTTTTTTGTAATGTCTTTACCTGGTTTTGGTATCAGGGAGATGGTGCCTTCATAGAATGAGTTGGGTAGTATTCCGTCATTTTCTATGCTTTGGAATACCTTTAGTAGTAGTGGTGTTAACTCTTCTCTGAAAGTTTGGTAGAACTCTGCAGTGAAGCCGTCCGGGCCCGGGCTTTTTTTTTGTTGGGAGTTTTTTGATTACCGTTTCAATCTCTTTTTTTGTTATGGGTCTATTTAGTTGTTCTACTTCTGAATGTGTTAGTTTAGGTAGGTAGTGTTTTTCCAGGAATTCATCCATTTCTTCTAGGTTTTCAAATTTGTTAGAGTACAATTTTTCATAATAATCTGAAATGATTCTTTTAATTTCATTTGGTTCTGTTGTGATGTGGTCCTTCTCATTTCTTATTTGGGTTATTTGTTTCCTTTCCTGTATTTCTTTAGTCAGTCTAGCCAATGGTTTATCAATTTTGTTAATTTTTTCAAAGAACCAGCTTTTGGCTTTGTTAATTCTTTCGATTGTTTTTCTGTTCTCTAATTCATTCAGTTCAGCTCTAATTTTTATTATTTGTTTTCTGCTGGTGCCTGATGGATTCTTTTGTTGCTCACTTTCTATTTGTTCAAGTTGTAGGGACAGTTCTCTGCTTTTGGCTCTTTCTTCTTTTTGTATGTGTGCATTTATTGATATAAATTGGCCTCTGAGCACTGCTTTTGCTGTGTCCCAGAGGTTTTGATAGGAAGTATTTTCATTCTCGTTGCTTTCTATGAATTTCCTTATTCCCTCCTTGATGTCTTCTATAACCCAGTCTTTTTTCAGGAGGGTATTGTTCATTTTCCAAGTATTTGATTTCTTTTCCCTAGTTTTTCTGTTATTGATCTCTAGTTTTATTGCCTTGTGGTCTGAGAAGATGCTTTGTAATATTTCGATGTTTTGAACTCTGCAAAGGTTTGT
The DNA here is from genome assembly GCF_024166365.1 of Elephas maximus indicus. Taxonomy (NCBI): domain Eukaryota; kingdom Metazoa; phylum Chordata; class Mammalia; order Proboscidea; family Elephantidae; genus Elephas; species Elephas maximus. Next base: position 122,661,342 of record NC_064826.1, read on the forward strand.
TTTATGACCTAATGTGTGGTCTATTCTAGAGAATGTTCCATGTGCGCTAGAAAAAAAAGTATATTTTGCAGCAATTGGGTGGAGAGTTCTGTATAAGTCAATGAGGTCAAGTTGGTTGATTGTTGTAATTAGATCTTCCGTGTCTCTGTTGAGCTTCTTACTGGATGTCCTGTCCTTCTCCGAAAGTGGTGTGTTGAAGTCTCCTACTATAATTGTGGAGGTATCTATCTCGCTTTTCAATTCTGTTAAAATTTGATTTATGTATCTTGCAGCCCTGTCATTGGGTGCGTAAATATTTAATATGGTTATGTCTTCCTGATCAATTGTCCCTTTTATCATTATATAGTGTCCTTCTTTATCCTTTGTGGTGGATTTAAGTCTAAAGTCTGTTTTGTCAGAAATTAATATTGCTACTCCTCTTCTTTTTTGCTTATTGTTTGCTTGATATACTTTTTTCCATCCTTTGAGTTTTAGTTTGTTTGTGTCTCTAAGTCTAAGGTGTGTCTCTTGTAGGCAGCATATAGATGGATCGTGTTTCTTTATCCAGTCTGTGACTCTCTGTCTCTTTATTGGTTCATTTAGTCCATTTACATTCAGGGTAATTATAGATAAATAAGTTTTTAGTGCTGTCATTTTGATGCCTTTTTATGTGTGTTGTTGACAATTTCATTTTTCCACATACTTTTTTGTGCTGAGGCGTTTTTCTTAGTAAATTGTGAGATCCTCATTTTCATAGTGCTTGACGTTATGTTAGTTGAGTCGTTACGTTTTTCTTGGTTTTTATCTTGAGTTATAGAGTTGTTATACCTTTTTGTGGTTACCTTATTATTTACCCCTATTTTTGTAAGTAAAAACCTAACTTGTATTGTTCTATATCGCCTTGTATCACTCTCCATATGGCAGTTCAATGCCTCCTGTATTTAGTCCCTCTTTTTGATTATTGTGATCTTTTACCTATTGACTTCCATGATTCCCTGTTATGTGTATTTTTTTTTTAATTAATCTTAATTTGTTTGTTTTTGTGATTTCCCTATTTGAGTTGATATCAGGACGTTCTGTTTTGTGACCTTGTGTTGTGCTGATATCTGATATTATTGGTTCTCTGACCAAACAATATCCTTTAGTATTTCTTGTAGCTTTAGTTTGGTTTTTGCAAATTCTCTAAACTTGTGTTTGTCTGTAAATATCTTAATTTCACCTTCATATTTCAGAGAGAGTTTTGCTGGATATATGATCCTTGGCTGGCAGTTTTCCTCCTTCAGTGTTCTGTATATGTCGTCCCATTCCCTTCTTGCCTGCATGGTTTCTGCTGAGTAGTCAGAACATATTCTTATTGATTCTCCCTTGAAGGAAACCTTTCTTTTCTCCCTGGCTGCTTTTAAAATTTTCTCTTTATCTTTGGTTTTGGCGAGTTTGATGATAATATGTCTTGGTGTTTTTCTTTTTGTATCAATCTTAAATGGGGTTCGATGAGCATCTTGGATAGCTATCCTTTCGTCTTTCATGATGTCAGGGAAGTTTTCTGTCAGGAGTTCTTCAACTATTTTCTCTGTGTTTTCTGTCCCCCCTCCCTGTTCTGGGACTCCAATCACCCGCAGGTTATCCTTCTTGATAGAGTCCCACATAATTCTTAGGGTTTCTTCATTTTTTTTAATTCTTTTATCTGATTTTTTTTCAGCTATGTTGGTGTTGATTCCCTGGTCCTCCAGATGTCCCAGTCTGCATTCTAATTGCTCGAGTCTGCTCCTCTGACTTCCTAGTGCGTTGTCTAATTCTGTAATTTTATTGTTAATCTTTTGGATTTCTACATGTTGTCTCTCTATGGATTCTTGCAACTTATTAATTTTTCCAGTATGTTCTTGAATAATCTTTTTGAGTTCTTCAACAGTTTTATCAGTGTGTTCCTTGGCTTTTTCTGCAGTTATCCTAATTTCATTTGTGATATCATTAAGCATTCTGTAAATTAGTTTTTTATATTCTGTATCTGATAATTCCAAGATTGTATCTTCATTTGGGAAAGGTTTTGATTCTTTTGTTTGGGGGGTTGGAGAAGCTGTCATGGTCTGCTTCTTTAAGTGGTTTGATATGGATTGTTGTCTCCGAGCCATCTCTGGGAAACTAGTTTTTCCAGAAAATCCTCTGCGTCCAGTCCAAATCCCTGCGGGACAGTTCCCCGGCTTGGATGCTGCTCTTTCTGCTCCAAGACCAGTCACTGCCTCCCGGGGACTTCTCCTACCGGCTGCGTCCCACGCCGCCCGTGGAACTGGCTGGTTCCCCTCCCGGGGTTAGTTCAGGGGGGTGGAGCAGGTCTCTGTGTTTGTGCCGTACCTGACTGGTGCGCTGGCTCCAGGCTCTGGAAACAATCGCTGCTTCCCCGTATTAGTTCGTTCTCTGTCTCTAAATCTGTGTTTGTTGTTCCGGGTTCGTAGATTGTTATGTATGTGATCGATTCACTTGTTTTTCCGTGTCTTTGTTGTAAGAGGGATCCGAGGTAGCGTCTGCCTAGTCTGCCATCTTGGCTCCGCCCCTCGGAGGCATTTTACTTTTGAAGATTTATAGACTAGGGAACTCAGTTCTATTCCGCAATACATGTGGTCACCATGAGTCCAAACTGACTCCACAGCAACAGGTTTTTGTTGTTGTTCTTAAGAAAATCAATGGAGTAGAAAAGCTTAATGTCAAGCTGTCTCATTCAGTGAACACACCCAAGAAATTCCATGACCAAGACAACATGATCAAGGCACCGTGACTGCCTATAACCACCTTCCCTAAACCCAAATCAGAGTTGGGATAACGTTTACAGGTCTAACCTGACATCTAATGTCAACCATCGACCAACCAACCTATCCATCTAACCATCTATACTGCCATTCATTCCCTCCCCATCCATCCATCCTGATCCATCATCCCATCCTTTCATCTATGAACTCTTGATCAATCTATCCACCTAGCCTTCCATTTCCTTTTCATGCATTCCTCCCTTCATTTACTCCATTACCTACCCATCCATCCATCATTCGTTACTCTATCCATCCATCTACCTGTCTGTCTCTCCATTATTCCATCCAACCATCCATCTGTGTGTCCATCCATCCATCCACCTGTCCATCTATTCAGAAAGTGTTTATGGAATACCAACCCTGCCAGACATGGCACTATTGTTAGAAGTTTGGGGGTAGAAAGAGGCTTAATACATGATACCTGCCTACCGGCAGTTCGAACTGAGAGGAAACACAGACACAAGTGCACTAACAGTTCAAGACTACAGGGCATAAGTGCCAGGACCTTGTTTTTCCACAGCTTCACAGGAATCAGAAAGAGAAGAAAAAGCTCAGACCATCCCCAAAATGCGAGACCGATTAATGGTTCTCCCTTCATAAACCTGGAACCCCCAAATGACTATGCCCTCATTGGACTTTGTTCTGGTACAGCTGGTGTTTGGGTGGTGCCTTCTAAGAAAGACTGAGAAGAAGGCACCGAGCGAGGATGGGATGAGGTTGAGAGAGCTCACTTTGACTCAGAATGCAAACAGCGTAGGGAGATGGGTCAAGTCCCTTTTTCAGGTACAATCATGTCTCATGTTCCTCATCTGTGAGGAAGCCATAGGGGAGGGTGAAGAACATGCTCTCCTGTCTTCAGGTTGACAGGCCCAGTCTATCTCCATGGCATCGCGTGGTCAGATGGTTTGGCGACTGAGTATGTGTGTGTGCTTCTGTGTGTGTGCTTCTGCATGTGTGTACGTGGGTGCTCGTGAGATCAAATTCCCTTGGCCTCGTGCTGAGAGAATTCCTCCCTGTGTCCAGGAGTGAGTGATCATTAGTCCCACGGTAAGCTTTCCCTGCCTCCAAGAGTCTTCTCACTCGTTTCAGCAGAGAGCTGGTAGAAGCACATAGCCTTTCAAGCAGAAGCCATCTGAAACTGGAGAAATTTGTCATTTTTAAAGTTTTTAGACGAGCAGGGTCAGGGAAAAATAATTCCTAACACAGATTTGAAGATGAGAATAAAAATGAGCAGTTTACAGTCTAAAAATGTCCACTGTGTAGAAAACAATCAGAATAAATCAGTTATTTTATTTCCACTTTTATGGAAATGGCATGGCATTCAAGATAGCCATTGGCATCAAGAGACAAAGTTGTGACCGGTGTCCTCAGCTCTGATTTCCCGTTGGTGATTTTTTTCTTCTTAGACGATATTTTACAACTGGGAATCTGTTTTGGGTGGATCTCGACATGACATGAACCGCAAAGTTTCTCACCTGTGGCTGAGCCTCTGATGTCCACCCCTTTTCCTTCCACAGGATTTGTTGCTTCTTTGTGCCAAACCACCGCCTTCTACAGAAAGAGAAGTAACTGGGAGTATAGGATGAGCCCATGTTGTGTGGTCAAAGGGGCCATGACACAGCAACACGAGTGCATATATGAGACACATAGACCTGCCCTCCCATTGGTCAGCTCTGTGATGTGGGCCTCACCGCCCCTCTCTGAGTTCCAGAACACACACATGGGATGTGGCGGTAGTGAAATGATTGCAGTGGCCATAGTGCATTGGTTTTTCTCTTGAATACTCATCAGGATGGAGACATGCTGTGCTTTTCCTAATGAGTAGAGGGTGTCACGGTAGACATGGAGACCGGTTTCTGCTTGTGTTTCCAGGTCAAGAAGGCAGAGTGTGGGGACATACATGTAATCTTATGCTTGGTGCCTTCTCCACACACTCCTGCTTACTGGTGCTGAGTTCCAGCTACATGGAAACCCCACAGGTTTCTACTCCCACAGCACAAACACAAGGTGTCGTTGTTCCCTGTTCTGCGGGTAACATGGCTTGTCCCACTGGTGACCATATAGACCCAAGTACACCAGTTAGCAGACAGCAGGATTGGCCACAGTTCCTGCACAGATTTGCTAGAAGTGTTCTCATTTTACCTTGCAGTGCTAATTTGTCAGGAACCAGAGACTAGAACTTTAAAGTTTTTTCCTTTAAAGTTTCCAAAGTCGTGTAAGTGGAAAAGTTACTGGAGACTTCTAAATACAACAACAGACCTATTATATGCTAGTTTCTCTTCCCTGATCCAATCCTTAAAGAGTATTGTTAGGATGTAAAAAGATACAAAAAATGAGTAAGGATATAACTTCATCGGAAAATAAGGCAAAACCTTGTTGTTGCGAAAACTACGAGGACGCCTTGAAGAGAGAAATCAAATGAGAGCCAACGGCAGTGCAGGAGCACATGGTCAGGAGAGGGCACTGGAGGAGACGGGAGTGACCTCAGGAATGACTGTCAGGGAGGGAGTGGTGTTGAGGGGGACAAGATAGTGACAGTGAACTGAAGTGGTAACAGGTGAGGATACAGGTCTGTGGGAAGGAGTTACAGGTGACATGGGGAGAAAGGTACATTTAAGTCTGTAAGTCAAAGTCTAAATCTCTGGAAGAAGTAACATCAATTATCTGGGAAGGTAACTCCTTTTCCTTAAGTGAGAAAGCATCGTTCTACCTTGGAAGAGCTAGAGTTACGTATAGAAACATTTAAGAGAACAAATCCCATAATGCTAGTATTTTGCAATACAAAGTCACATACATTGGATATTTTATATTCTTGATGCAGAAGAGAAATAGTCCTGCTGTGAATGGGGTGGGAAGAGTCTAGGCCCTCTGGGTCTCTGAGGTGGTGAGCGGGGCCTCGTGAACTAACCGTAGCCACCAAATGTGATCAGGGAAACCCTGTCTGGGGGAACCTTGATCTGGATAAACCTCATGACCGATGACAAGCAGCTGACAAAGGGGCTGTCAGGTCATGAGTTCAGTGGTGTCCCTGAGGCAGGCTGTGAAAAGGTGTCTGTGATCTATAGGTCCAACTGTGAAGAAGGGGTCTGACCACGTTTCCCCTGAATGTACCTTTACAGTTTAGTAGAGGGCAAGGTCAGCAGGATCACACATATCACTTGCTTTTTGAGAGCCATCCTTCCTGTCTCTCCGAGGACCCTGTCCTTCACTCTTACATAGGTGAAGTGTCAGCCACGTCGGGCAATAATGGACACTGGGTCAGCTGTGGCTGCTCTTGTGGACTTAGTGTGATATGGCGTCCTCATCCTCCCCGTGAGCTGGCGCAGGCTTATCTCCATTCTTGGAAGTACAGGGCTCCCACAGAGAGGCACCCTGCCTGACAGGAGGCAGGAGGAAGAATTGGACTGGCCGTGGGCTTAGGCTATGACTTGTTCAGCCACACCCACTGTCTCTAGCACTGTCCTATTTCACCAGTCTTTGCTCTGGATGATGGAGGAGGTGACACCAACGTCCAGGTGTCTTCCTGTGAAGCCAACAACATTTGCAAGGCAAGGAAAAGGAAGTAGATGGTGGAAGGCGGAGAGATAAAGGCTGAAGGGGTGGTGAGCCACCACAGGCCCCACCCCTTCTGGTACCACTCAGCAGATTCCATCATGAGTGTGATTACACATAAAATTTCAACAGAAAAGTGATTACAACACTATACAGCTGCCAAAACACTGAGAATCATGGCCCAGCCAAGTTGACACACGATCTTAACCATCACAACCCATTCATTCTTTAATGAGGACTTAGGTGGCTTCCATCTTTTTGCTATTGTCAACAGTGCTACAATGAACATGGATGTCCCTATATCTGTTCATGTAAAGGCTCTTATTTCTCTAGGATATATTCCAAGGAGTGGGATTGCTGGATTATATGGTACTTCTATTTTTAGCTTTTTAAGGGAGCACCAAACTGGTTTCCAAAGTGGTTGTACCATTTTACATTCCCACCAGCAGTGTATAAGTGTTCCAGTCTCTCCACAACCTCTCCAATAATCATTATTTTGAGTTTTTTGGATTAATGCCAGCCTTGTTGGCGTGAGATGGAGTCTCATTGTAGTTTTGATTTGCATTTCTTTAATGGCTAATTATCATGAGCATTTCCTAGTGTATCTGTTAGCTGCCTGAATATCTTCTTTGGTGAAGTGTCTGTTCATATCCTCTACCCATTTTTTAATTGGTTTATTTGTCTTTTTGTTGTTGAGGTTTTGCATTATCATGTAGATTTAGATTTCAGACGCTGATCTGAAACGTCATAGCTAAAAAATTTTTCCCAGTCTGTAGGTAGTCTTTTTACTCTTTTGGTGAAGTCTTTGGATGAGCATAAGTGTTTGATTTTTAGTAACTCCCAGTTATCTTTCTCTTCTGGTGTTTGTGCATTGCTAGTAATGTTTTGTATACTGTTTATGCCGTGTATTAGGGCTTCTAGCATTGTCCCTATTTTTTCTTCCATGATCTTTATTGTTTTAGATTTTATATTTAGGTCTTTGATCCATTTTGAGTTAGTTTTTGTACATGATGTGAGGTATGGGTCTTGTTTCATTTTCTTGCAGATGGAAATCCAGTTATGCCAGCACCATTTGTCAAAGAGACAGTCTTTTCCCCATTTAACTGACTTTGGGCCTTTGTCAAATATCAGCTGCTCATATGTGGATGGATTTATGTCTGGATTCTCAATTCTGTTCCATTGGTCTATGTATCTGTTGTATCAGGTTGTTTTAACTACTGTGGCAGTATAATAGGTATACTACGTCCTAAAATAGGTAGTGCGAGGCCCCCCAATTTGTTCTTCTTTTTCAGTAATGATTTACTTATCCAGGGCCTCTATTCCTTCCATATGAAGTTGGTGATTTGTTTCTCCATCTCATTAAAAATGTCATTGGAATTTGGATTGGAATTGCATTGTATCTATAGATTGCTTTTGGAAGAATAGACATTTTTACATATTGTGTCTTCCTCTCCATGAGCAAGGTATGTATTCCACTTATGTAGGTCTCTTTTGGTTTCTTGTAGTAGTTAGTGTCTTGTCTTTTACATCTCTGGTTAGATTTATTCCTAAATATTTTATCTTCTTGGGGGCTACTGTAAATGGTATTGATTTGTTAATTTCCACTTCGATGTTTTCTTTGTTGTTGTAGAGGAATCCAACTGATTTTTGAATGTTTATCTTGTATCCTGATACTTTGCTGTATTCTTTGATTAGTTTCAATAGGTTTTTTTTTTTTTTTTTTGAGGCTTCTTTAGGATTTTTGGTGTAAAAGATCATGTCATCTACAAATAGAGATTCTTTTCCTTCTTCCTTACCAATCCAGATGCCCTTTCTTTCGTTTTAATTTTTAATTTGTTTTAAGTTAAAGTTTAGAAATCAAGTCAGTCCCTCACACAAAAATTTACAAACACCTTGCTGTACATTCCTAGTTGTTCTCCCCTTAATGAGACAGCATGATCCTTCTCTCACCCTCTATTTCAGTGTCCATTCAGCCAGCTTCTGTTTACCCCCCCGCCCTCTCATATCCCCTTCAGACAGGAGCTGCCCACATAGTCTCATGTGTCTACTTGATCCAAGAAGCTCACTCCTCACCATTGTCATCTTCTATCTTATAGTCCCATCCAATCCCTCTCTGAAGAGTTGGGTTTGGGAATGGTTCCTATCATGGGCTAACAGAAGGTCTGGGGACCATGAAGTCCAGGGTCCTTCTAGTCTCAGTCAGACCATTAAGTCTCGTCTTCTTATGAGAATTTGAGGTCTGCATCTCACTGCTCTCCTGCTTTTTCAGGGGTTCTCTGTTGTGTACCCTGTCAGGGCAGTCATCAGTTGTAGCCAGGCACCATCTAGTTCTTCTGGTCTCAGGATGAAGTAGTCTATGATTTATGTGGCCATTTCTGTCTCTTGGGCTCTTAATTACCTTGTGTCCTTGGTGTTCTTCTTTCTCCTTTGCTCCAGGTGGGTTGAGACCAATTGATGCCCTTTCTTTCTTTATCTAGCCTAATTGCTCTGGCTAGGACCTCCAGCACAATGTTGAATAAGTGGTGATAAAGGGCATCCTTCTCTGGTTCCCTTTCTCAAGGGGAATGCTTTCAGACTCTCTCCATTTAGGATGAGGTTGGCCGTTGGCTTTGTGTAAATGCCCTTTATTATGCTGAGGAATTGTCCTTCTAGTCCTATTTTGCTGAGTGTGTCAATCCCTCTTGTTGACGGTCATCCTCTTTTTCACTGCCCATCTATTTTACCAAGTATGATGTCCTTCTCCAGGGACAGTTCCCTCCTGATAACATGTCCAAAGTGAGTGAGATGAAGTTTTGTCCTCCTCGATTCCAAGGCACATTCTGGCTGTACTGCTTCAGGACAACACACTGACAGCCACCTGGGGACTGTGGGACTGATGATCATATTCTCCTAGAATCAAGGAGGTATTTCACTCAATATAAGGCCAATGGCATTTGATTACAAGCACAATTAGACATAAATACACAAGAATACACGCACAGACACACACATGCACAAACGTGCACACACACACAGGTGGCAAATCATCCAGCCCTGCACTGCCATGTAGTAGAGTGGGCCTGACCACCTGAAGACACGGGGACATATTCATCACTCTCCATATGACCTGCTCCCAGCTGAGGAACAGGCGACAGGATTCTACCTGAAAATGGGACCTCAGGCTTCCCCCTGAACTGTTTGTGTTCTGAGGCAAAGTGAGCTCCCTCAAGGCCACCCATCCTCACTCAGTACCTTCTTCTCAGTCTTTCAGAGAAGGCCCCTCCCCAAAGCCAGCTGGATGGGCAGAAGGTAATGTGCTCTATATCCTGAGAGGCACCAAGCCCGTGGGAAAAGACCTACATGTGTAGGAGAAAACCACTAGCCTGCTCAGCTCAGGTTTCCTGTGCTCCACACAATTCCCCAACAGGGGGCGTCACAGAACTCAGCCCAGGTAAGGGCCTCCTCTCAGCACTGCAGTGTGAGTGTCTGGGAAGCTCTTAGCAGCACCCCCAAGATGAGCCTGCAGGGTGGGGCGTGCTGTGTATCTGTGCAAATGCCGCAGAACTGGCCGGGGAGCATCAGTGTGGAAGCTCAGAGAAGCTGTCCTGTGCGAAGTTTCCCCAGGTGAACAGTGTTTGAGACGCACGACACAGAGTCTACAGGAAACCAGAACCAAAATCCTTATGTACCTGTGTGCACATCTGTGTGTGTGATTCTAGCACACGTATAGGTGCTTGTAACAGCCACCACAGTCACCACAGGGTCCCTCCTGTTCCCCTTTTATAGGCACAGCTGCCTCCTTCGACATCCCTCACTAACCGTCTGCCCACAGTTGCCTCCTTCAACATCCCTCACTAACCGTCTGCCCGAGAACTTCTGTGTGCGTGCATGGTGAGTGTGTGTGTGTGCTTTAGGTGAAATTTTACAGCACAAATTAGTTTCTCATTCAAAATTTAATACACAAATTGTTTTCTGACATTGGTTGTGATCTCTGCAATGTGTCAGCACTCTTCCCCTTTCCCTATCCGCCCCAGGTTCCCTGTGTCCATTTGTCCTCTTTTCCTGTCCCTTCCTGGCTTCTGGCCTTTGATTTAGGGCTAGTATTGCTCATTTGGTCTTGTATACTTGATTGAAATAAGAAACACATTACTCAAGTGTGTTACGGTTTGTTTTATAGGTCTGTCCAAACTTTGGCTGAAAGGTAGACTTTGGATATGGCTGCAGTTCTGAGTTAGCAGGGTATCCTGGGACAATAGTCTCAGGTGATCCTACAGTCTCTGTCAGACCAGAAAGTCTGGTCTTTTTTTGTGAATTTGTATTTTGTTTTACATTTTTCTCCAGTTCTCCTCAGAGACTTTCTATTGTGATCCCTGTCAGAGCAGTTGGTGGTGGTAGCCAGGCACCATCTAGTTCTCCTAGGCTCAGGCTAGTGGAGGCTGTGGGTCATGTGGCCCATTTGTCCTGCGGACTCATATTTTCCTTGTGTCTTTGGTTTTTTTCATTCTCTTTTGCTCCAGACAGGATGGGGCCAATAGATGTATCTCAGATGGCCCCTCACAAGCTTTTAAGACTCCAGAGGCTACTCATGAAAGTATGATGTAGAATTTTTTTTTTTTTTTTTAATGAACTATGTTGGCCAATTGAGCTAGATATTCCTCAAGGCTATAATCCCTAGTTCTCAGTCCCAGTGACTCAGTCCCTCAGGGTGTTTGGCTGTGTCTAGGAAGCTTCAATGGCTTTACCTTAATCAAGTTGTACTTACTTCTGTTTTATTGTGTGTTGTCTTTCCTGTCACCAAAGTTAACACTTGTCAGCTGTCTACTTAGGGGTTATCTTAGTTATCTAGTGCTGCTATAATAGACATACCACAAGCCAACAGCTTTAACAAACAGAAACTTATTCTCTCACAGCCTAGGAGGCTAGAATATCAAATTCAGGGCAACAGCTCCACAGGAAGGCTTTCTCTCTCTGTTGGCTCTGTGTTAGGGGACTGAACACTGATGGGAGTGATTTTGCAGAATCCAGAGGGGTTATCACCCCACAGAGGCTCTCAGAATTCATGGTAAAATTTAGCAGAAATGAAAAGTGGTCTCTGAAATGCTCCTCTCGTAGCTTAAAATCACATTAACCAAGCATGAGAGACACAGATCAGGTGGACCATGCATCTCAGGCTGGAAGTCTCCTTCATGCCCCCCTCACTGAGTCCCTGAGTTCATGCCCCAGGGAAAGGGGAGGAGAATGTCAGAGAGGGAGGAGGAGGAGGCAGCAAGGAGAGAGCATGTTCTGAGGAGTTAAATCCTTACAGCTCTGCAGGGGCTGCCACACACCAAGGTCTGGAAGGGACTGAGCTTGAGGCCTTTGGAGAGGATCAAGGTTGGGCTCCCTGCACTAGCTTTCTCTGTCCCATATCCCCCTCCCTTACACCCACGTGTAGGAACAGGCCCCGGTCCCTCAGGAGAGAAAGGGGTGAAGCCTGCTGGAGGGGCCAGGTGGAAGGTGCAGGTGGGTCCTTAGCTGGCTGGTACTTTCCAGTCTGGTTTTGAATTCTCTAGGCCTGGAAGAGGTTTAAAATGGCTCTTTACTTCATGGGGAATGTTTGAGTGTTGCAAGAGACCCCCTTGCAGCATCTACTTCCTGGACCCCTTGGCTCTCTCTGAGACCTCTGTCCTGGCAGGGCCTTCCTGAGTACCCTGGGCAGACACCAAGTGGCGGGGCAAGGAGCTTCAGTTCCCAACACTGAGGGCAGTCACTTCCCAGGCTCAGCGCCACCATTGCTTGCAATGGTACCTTCTCTGGGGGACTCATGTTCAATCCGCCTGGCCCATCGAGGCCCCTCTCAGTGGTCAGAGGTCACACCTTTCTCTCCACCAACCATATCCCCATGTAGGGCAGCTTCCCAGACCTCTTTGACCACCAGAGGCCTCCAGGGTCTTCTCCAAAAACAGAGACCAGAGAGGCCCCTGTGACATGTTGGGGCCCCCACCTCCATGGCTCTGTTCTATCTCCTGAGAAGGGAAGGGATACTGAAGAAGCAGGATAAGGCATGGAGAGACCCATTTGACAAGGGCCAAGTCAGGGGCCTTATCACTGTGAAGAGGGCTGAGGTGGACCAGTGTGTGTACAGCTGAGTCAGGGAAGGGGTCAGGGCTACAGATGTCAGATGGGGCATGGAGAGCTCCGCTGGACAAGGGCCAAGTCAGGGGCCTTTATCACCGTGAAAAGGGCTGAGGTAGACCAGTGTGTGTACATCTGAGTCAGCGGAGAGGTCAGGGCTACAGAGGTCAGATGGGGTGTCATGGGTGTGTCAGGGGGCAGAAGCCACCTCAGGTGAGAGGACAAGAGGTGGGTAGTGAGAGGCTGGGAATGGTAGAAGGGCCAGAACACACCTGAGGCTCCACCTCCCCAGGTGAGAAAGAGGAGACAGAAGGCACAGGCTGTGAGGGAGGAGGAAGAGCAACCCACCCTCCCCCAAAGCCCCAGAACAGTATTCCAGGAGGGCATGCAAGGTCCACTCCTGAAAAACCACCATGGCTCAGCCATTTGAGGAGATTCCTTGATAATGCCGAGAGGCGGTATAGAGAAGTGGAGACAAGCACCCCAGACGGACCTGGGGAGAGGAAGGACTTAGACTGGACAAAACAGGCAGGAGTTTTGTTACCAACAAGGTAGAGAGTGGGGACTGCTACAGGGTTGGTGGGCACAGGACTTGGTGTGGGAGACGGGGGCAGGAACCTCAGGGCAGACGCCTGAGAGGGCTGGAGGCGGGGAGCACAAAGCATAAGTGCTTGACGGCTGCCACATATCTGAGGTCTGGGAGGCACTGGCAGATCCTAGTCGTGAATGTGGCAGGGCTGAATGTGTGACTTCTGACCTGCGTCCTGGCACCTTTCATCTCCAGACTTCCTAAAGCCTATCCAGGACCAAACATGATCATAAGAAATAACAATGCAGAAGCTGTCAGGTTTCCTGTGAGATGGAGGTTCGGAACCTGTGGTCCGCTGGGGAGAGAGCTCAAGAGGGTGGCGTTAAGGAGAAGCCTGAACCGTCCACCAGGAAGCTTGTGCTGGGCTGGAAGGACAGAGGAGAGGGAGTACAGAGAAAGCCACCTGCTCGCAGGACCTTGGCCAGGCCAGGGCACTGTGTCCAGAGGGCTGTGGGATTGATGCCAGAGGAGTCAGAACCCAGGTCAGAGTGGGCTCCTCACTGGTGAACGCTACAAGGTATAAGCAAAGCCTCCCACAGCCAAAATAGTAAACAGTTTGTTGCATACAGTGTATCCTTTTCGCTGGTGAGGCTTACCCTGCCACCTGTTTTCTAAGTGTGGGGGAGGGGTGCTGAGGGTGCCTCTAACTGAGCTGGTGCTGGGACCACCACCTCAGACCCAGAGCTGTGTGTCCCTAGTTATCCCTCCTAGGCCAGTCCACCTCCCCAGTTGCTGCAGGGCCCTCTGTCATTCTCTGTGTGCAGAGTCAACCTGCAGGTGTGATTCTACCTGGCCTTTGACCTCAACGCCCCAATTGTTCCTTATCTGGGGCAGCCCCAACAGCATTCCCTTCTCTGGGCAGCCCGTGGGCCTGGGTCCTGATAGACACACTTTCACGTGAAGGGGCCGCTCCTCCTCTGCCCTCACCAGATCCTGACCTTGGGCGACAGGAGAGGGAGCATGATATAGGTGAGGGGCAGGAACGGACTGGGCTGGGGACGAGGAGCCTGTGGAGAGGGAGGAGACAGCCAACTATTCCACAGCAGATGGAGCACTGAGGGCATGTTTGTGTTGTCCCACAAGAATACACACAAGTGGTAAGAAGAGAGGGAGTTTTACGAGCTCTGAAGCCTTCACACCACAAGCTGAGGTCTCCCCTAGCTCTGGTAGCCTTTATCACATGGCACACAGCATCCTTGTGGACCTGTGGGAGGTCTTTCCCAGCCAGTTCTCCCATTGTGTGTGTTAAACTTGCATATGGTCACACTGGAATGACTGTGTCCTGTCCTCAGACAACTCCACCCTGGCTGGACAGGAGAGTCTGTCCCAGAGGGGAGGGGAGGTCAAGCTTCTCAGGCCTTTGGAGGGGACCAGGGGATAGGGCTGCACATCCCCCCAGATGTCTCTGGGTCCCAACTGCAAGTTGCTGACATTTTCTGGTGTGACCTTCAGGTGTAGGGATGGCTAGGGAACTTGACTGTGGGCAGTTCTGCAAGGTTTGCTCATCAGGCTCAGTCTAGACAGGACCCAGGTTTTGTTGGACCACCTCCCCTAGCCCAGCACTGAGGATCTGGGGCCCCTGATGCAGCCTCACAAGTCTCTAGTACAGTGGGAGGGACAGCCAGTCTCCTTGTGGGCCCACGGAGCAGAGTGTGGAAGCCCTGAAATCTAGAAGAAGGTGGTATTGCTACAGGTCCTGGAGGCAAAGGGCACAGGCAGCGTCCCAGAATCCGCCTTCAGCTGCCCCAAGGGGAGGACTCTGAGCCCTAGGCACCCTGCCCTGCTTCACCCATCTACCCAGGGGGGTCGCCCCTCTGTTCCCAAGAACCTCACTTGTACCCCCAATCCACCCTTTCTCCATTCTTCCCCACCATCTCATTGCAAGCACTGATACCCCTGACCACAGTCCCCAGGGACAGCAGAGGAAGAGGCAATGTGCTCAGGTACGGGCTGGTGAGTGCCAGAGTCTGATTGGAGCAGAGGGATGGAGACACAAAAAGGTCAGGGTTGGAGGAGTATCTGGTCAGTACGTCCCTACCAGGAGGTTCACCCGAGGACGCTTGGAGGAGTTTCCCAGGGAAGAAGCACCCTGGGGAAACAAACGATTTTCCATCCAGACTCGCGGAAACACAGGGAATGGTCGGTCCTAGGAGTCCCAGGACCACTACTCCCCATGTCATTCTATTTCACAGCCTTGGTCACACTGGACCAGCCCACACACATGTCCCCAGATCCTGAAGCTCGTTGTCCTAGAATGTCTCATTGCGATGGGTGTTTCAACCCTTTATTCATTCGTTCGTGCCTGCATGCATACATTCATTTCTTCTTCTTGAAATAAGTCTCTCCCTAACCCTTTCTGCATCAGGCCCCCTCTGTGGATAGACACTGCAGCAGCACGGAGTCACGTGGACATGCCTCTGTGTCACTGTGCCCTCTCCCTGGTGTTACTAATGCAGGTAAAGTCCAGACCTTCCTCTGAACAGCCTGTGACTGTCCTGGTCGGTTGTTTCAGTTTAGAGCACCTTTGCTCAGCAGGCCTCTCTGTCTTGCGTCCTAGGAGGAATTGGCTGTTGCCCAGTGGGCGAAAGGTCAAGGCCTTGGCTGCTGTTCAACTCTTGAGGCTGGAGCCTGTTTCTGGGAAGACAGTTTGCCACCCCGAGTCAAGTGGGGAGTCAGCAGGTCATGGGGATTCGTGAACACAGGACGAGGAAGGAGGGCTGTCATTAGTCTCCACCATCACTGCAGTGCTCACATGAGACCGGGTACATAGGGAACTCCAATCTGCAGCCTGGACAGGCAGACAGGCCCCAGCACTGCCCCCCAACTCATACCTGGCCCCTCAAGTCCAGGCTGACCCCAGCCAGAGGAGGAGTTTCCTTGAGGCACCCGCAGGTGACCAGCCTGCTCTTCCTGTTCCATCTGGTAGTTTTCGTCACTGTTGATGCAGTGGACTTGACCTTTTGGTTAAAGAACTACGGGAAGCCTGGGACAATCTTTGACCATTCCAAGCTCTCACATCTCATTGAGAACTGATACTGCCACCTGTGCGGGGTCACTGTGTGAATCTCCCATCTCTTGGCCTCCCTGTGATGTTCTGGTCATGTCCACTGCTGTGTAGGCATTGCTGTCCAGTGCAGAGGTCCAGGGAGGGGCCAGAGAAGACATGTAGGGGGCACTTGCCATGTCCAGAAACTGTGTCCAAAATGTTTAATGATTGTCACCCTTAAAGTCTTACTATACCCATTGTCCCCATTTTGCAGATGCAGAAGCTGAGGCTCAGAGAGGTTAAGGGCTGGTACGTGAGAACCACACATTTTTTTTTTGTGCAGTTCAAAAGAGACATTTCCACTTGAATGAGGAGCAAGGGCCTTTAGACAGTGTTTCCCTATCTCAATGTCTTCCTGTGCAGGACAGGTTCTTCCCTCCCTCCTAGAGTCAAGGGGGAGGGAACAGGCTGTCTTCCCCAGGTTTCTGGAACCCCCATGGGGAGGAGGGAGAGGGCATTATGAGCCTGTGGCCTGCCTTGTGAAGTCTACAAATGTCATAGGAGTAATGGGGGGTGTGCTGGAGGTCAAGAAGGCTGATTGGGGATACAGGAGGCCCAGGGAGGGGTCTGAGCCTAACCTTCAGGTCTTGGAACCACAGGGTAGCTTTACTTCCACTGGGGGCACTGGGCTGCCCAGAGCCCTCATGAACAAGGCTGGATGCAGGGAAGCTCATGGGAGTTTCAGGGTGATGCCCATGCACTCCAGGCACCCATGGGCACTGCTGCTCACAGCTGTCCCTGATTCTCCTCAGGGTCCTAACTCTGCCCTCGCTGGGCCTGGATCAGGAGAGCTCAGAGTTGGCTGCGCCCTGGCTGGGGTTGTGGTGAGAGGGCCAGGAGTGGACATCCCCTCCTTGTCTGCACAGTGAGCCCCTGCCATGGGCACCCTGCTTGACCCAACCTGGCCTTCAAGTGCAGGGTGACAAACGCTCCTCCCAAACCCTTTCTTCCATGAGTGGGAGAGGCAAACACTGTAGGGCCTGCAACAAATGCACTGCAGGTTTTGACCATCACTGCAAGTGGCTAAACAACTGCCTGGGCAGCAGGAACTACCGGTGAGCCTGACCATGAGCTCCACACCCAGCGGCCTCCTCTGGGGCTTCTGCAACCCATCCTGGGTGGAGTCACTCTTGGACATGCTCAGTTAGCGCCTTAGTACCAGCGATATTTGCATTCAGACCACAGGAGCACAGGAAATCCCCTCTCTCCTGACTGGAAATCCCTGTTAGGGGTCCTCTCTGCAGGAGGCACAAAAAGGCATGAGCTTAAGGGCTGCTGAGCTCACTGTTGTAGTGTGTCTGCTTCTGTCCAACCAGGCTGTGAGCCCCTAGAGCACCAGTTACACAGTTAAAAGTTTCAACGGTTAAGGAAGGCAGTTATTGAACACAAACCATGCAGAGAAGGTGGCCATGGAGCAGAGGGGCCTGGCCAGCCATAGTCTGTTGCCCCAGGTTGGGAGGGGAAGAAAAATTCAGCCCATGGTTGGGAGGAAACTCCTCTCTGAGAAGGGGGCCAGACTTTTGGTCTAAAAGACCTGGATATCTGAGGTCAGTTTGTGAATCCCCTCTGGCCGTCAAAGAGCTGTACAGCTCCCTGACAGTGTCAGTCACATTCTCTGTGCTCAACTACAGTTCACCTACCCTGAGAAGACCATAGATGAGGGTCAGTCTGAAGCCTCCAGGGAGCATGGTGGGTGGAGGTGGCATCCTGAGGACCATGTGTCACGGCACGTCCCATGGAAACTCGGTTCCATTTCAGGGGGTGAGTTTGGTTTATCTCACAGCTCCTACCTCCCTGTCACTCAGGTGGATCTTCCCCTCTGTGGTCTCAGTCGTGGCATGCCTCCTCTGACTGATGGCCTTCTTCATCTACATGATGATACAATATTGGGTAGACCAGGAAGCACTCCACATGGATCCCCATTTTCAAAGTATGCCTTGTTCCTATTCTTGCATTACTTCAGCTTGGAGTGACTCGTGGTTGAGAGCTGGCCTCTTAGCCCTACCCTGCAACCGCCATTCCAGGCAAAACCTTTTTACCATGGGACCTGGGCAGAACAAGGGTCCCCTACAGGCAAGTTAGTCGGGCATGGCCTAGCAGAAAGATGCCCAGGGAATCCTCATCCAGGCTCCCTGGCAGGCTCCAACTCGAGCTGAGGGCAGCATCAGTGTCCAAATATCATCCCAAAGCTCAACAAAAGTCCATGAGCTTGATGGCCATGCCGGTCAGGGTGGGTCAGTGTCCCTGTCCACTGCCGCCCTCCACTCACTACCCACACCCCACCCACTTTCTAATCACCATACACCCTTGTCCGCTCTCCAATCTCCTCCAACCCACTCCTCATCCATTCTGTTCATTCTCATTCAACCTGACCACACCCCTTCCACTCTACGCCCACCTCCATCCACCTCTGACCACCCCAAACATCCCCATCCACAGCCTGCCCCCCCAGGCTCCCTCACCATCCACCCCAGTAGTCCTGGGCCCACCCCATCCACCCCTGCACACTACACGCTGAGCCTGCGTGGTCCCTCCCTTGTCTCTGACAGAGGTCACGGATAAGAACACCTGGTTCTCTTCCTCTACCCTTCATTCCCATAAGATTGAAGGCCCCCGTACTCCTGACCATCGGGGCGGCTCTGCTGGTGCTGATCTTCTCAGGTCTCCTGATGCTGGGATATCTGTTCATATTCCACCTGTACATCTGTGAGTACCGCACCCACCCCAGGTCGGGTGGGGTCTGTGCCCCTCCCGTCCACATAGGACCCGTGCATGACGAGTGGAAGGAGTGCCTCCACTCCCAGAAGCCCGTGACTGGGCACTGTTCTGGAGCCTCATGACCTGGGAGGCAGGTGGCCATGACAACTGCTGTGCCCACAGCCCCTTACCTTGGGGACCATGACTGAAGGCTGTTGTTTTAGGAATTGAGTTAGGACTGAGAGTGCCAGGACTCAGCTCCTGCCCCCAAATGGAGCATTTTTCTGCACAGTCCCTGGGGACCTGCTCAAACTGTCCTTGTTCTGAGCCTGGCTGGGTCTGTCTGGGAAACACAGAGGGAAGTACACGTGAGCAGGTGAGTCACTGCATAAAGCCACAGGAGCAGCAGGAAAATTGTGGACACATTCAGCAAACGCCTCTGTGTGGGGCTATCTGGATGTTGAACTTTTCCACGCAGGCTTTGAGGCCTTTCTCTGAGCTGTCTCTCAATCCACACTTGGCACTCCCCCAGGAGGTTTCTGCATGGTCCTCCTAGGCTGCCCCAGGGCAAGGTCTAGGGGCCCAGGGAGAGGTGACCACGGACAGGCTTCTCTTTTCACACCCCCCTGGAAACATGGACTTAAGAAGCTGTTGTTGGGTCCACAGAGCACAGACTTGTCCCCCCAGGATGCAAAGATTCCCCCCACTACCTCTTGCAACCAAAACTGGCTTCTGGGTCAGGTAACGAGGCTGAGCTGCATCACTGTTCCCAGGCCATGAGACACTTCCCACTCCCAGCCCTGCCTGGCTTCATGATCCCTTGAAATCTGCAGAGCAGGCTGAGCCCACACTGTGGGGAGTTTAAAAAGGAGGCTCAGAGAGGTTAAGGAACAAGGCACACAGAGACCACGGTGAACCTTGCTGCTGGAGAGTTTGAGGCTGGGCCAGCAGGTAAGAGCAAATGCCCATTAAGGCCAAGTGGGTACTGGAGTGGTCAAGCAACTCACCCCTCCTCCACACATGTGGCAGTTCAGCAGGACCCCAGTGTTTCAGTTAACAATCCAGTCCTGACGATCTGGGGTTCCTGGGGGCCAGTCCACAGAGTGTTGACCGCTCTGAGAAGACAGGTCCACACGTCCCTCCTGATGGGGGATGGTGACTCCCAGCTCTTTTCCTTCTGTCTTCTTCCTAGGGGCTAAGGCCTTGAGCACTTTTGAACATATAAAGTAGGAAGAGAAAAAGTTTGAAAAAATCCAGCAAGTGAGAAAGAGCCATTCATCCAAACGGAGGAAGGAAATGCAAAGGTTTCAGATGTTGCTCTGCGTCCTTGTTGGTGTCCATCATGGCTGGGGACACTGCCCAGAGTGGTCACATGTCTGGAATCCTCTAGCCTGGGTCTTTGATTTCACTGCTGCTTGGACTATTGTGTGTGCGTGTCTGTGAGGGTTCGTGCCTGCATGCCTGAGCATGCATTTGTGTGAGTCTGTGACTGTGTGTGCAGTGAGGCTATGTCTGACTCTGTGCATACATGTGAGAGAGGGTAAGAGTGTGTGGGAGGGTATGTAAGAGAGTGTGAGAGCTGTGTGTAAGAGTGAGTGTTTGTGAGTGTATGTGCACATACGTGTGCGAGTGTAATCTGGAATGTGTTAGTGCGTATGTGTGCAAATGTGTGTCAGAATGAGAGTGTGTGTGTGGGTGAGTGAGTGCATGTGAGTGTGGGTATGAGTGCATGTTAGTGTGTGAGAGTCTGTGTGTGCATGCATGTGTAGTGTGCTGTGTGGTTTCTATGTCCACCCTTCACACAATCAAGCCAGGAGGGCCAGCTCCTTTTGGGCACACTCTCCTCTGCAGTAGGTCCAGGCGACTGTTTCCAGGGGCTCTGGTTGTTATTTCGAGCAGGTTTTTTCACCATGTCAGTTTCTGAAGGTTATGGATGACTCCATCTTCCCTGTGGTAAGAGCTTCATCTCACCTCAAACGCTGTGGGGAATCAGAGACAGAGTTCCTTGTAATCACTGACAAACAGGAAGGGGGCTGACACCACATTTAGTGACAGCAACATTGCAAGAAACGCCTTTCCCCTGATTGCACTTCTATTGAAAAGTAGGGCACACATTCAGTGGAGACTCTCTGTCATGATCTCAACTTGCCCCTACCCAGACCCAGGCACTAAAACTTTCCCTCACGTCAAGCCGCGAGCAAGAGGCCATAGTTTTTCCCTGCTGCCATCATAGCCCAAGTGACCCTGTGTTCCTTCTTGCCTGGAAGGGTCCCAGTCAACAGCGACTTCCTCCTGGTGTGATCATTAAGTGTCCCCTTACCCTCAATGTGTCTTGGTAAGAATGGTTAATTATATAGGGATCCTATGTTTAACCTATTACAATTTCCAGTCTGAACCCAAAAAGTAAGGTTCGTGCCATATTGAGCTCCTACCCAGAATCATCATGGAATCCTGGAGGAGGCTATGGAAAGGACACTTTGTTCATTGTTTGTAGCTTTAAAAAGAACTCCATCTGAAAGTATTGGGACTTTACTGAGCAAAACCTCTCATAGCAGAGAGCACTGCCCTTGTCTCTGCAAATACCAGTGACAGTTGTCTTTAGTCCTAATATTCCCAATTTATACAGAAAGTCTTGTTCAAATAAGTTATTGTGGAGATTCTTAGGGGTTGAGATAAAATTGATTTGACGAGGGAAAGAAGGTTTTCAAAAGTGAGTAATGAGTTCTACTAATTGTGAACTGTTAACTGAACTCCTGTTTAGAGGGTGGGAACCAGCTGTCCTTTTTGGGGAGAATCCGTGGCTTGTCGCTCTCAGTGAAATCATTGCATCATCAAAAACGGTTGGCACCAATACTGTCAAAGAAAAATCAGATAAAAGATTTTTTAAAAAATGAAGAAACCCTAAGAATCACGTGGGACACTATCAAGAGAAAAAAACAGTGAGTGATTAGAGTACCAGAACTGGGAGGAATAACAGGAAACACAGAGAGCATTGTTGAAGATTTCCTGCCACAAAACTTCCCTGATATGGTGAAAAATGAGACGATATCTATCCAAGATGCTCATCGAACCCCACCTAAGATAGATCACAGAAGGAAGTCACCAAGACATACTATAATCAAACTCGCCAAAACCAAAGATAAAAAGAGAATTTTAAGAGTGGCTACAGATAAAAGAAAAGCCAACTACAAAAAAAAAGGAGAGTCAATAAGAATATGCACAGACTACTCAGCAGAAACCATGCAGGCAAGAAGGCAGTGGGATGACTTCTGTAAAACACTGAGGAAAAAAATTGCCAGTCAAGAATCATCTACCCAGCAAAACTGTCTCTCAAATATGAAGGCGAAATTAAGATATTTCCAGATAAACAGAAGTTTAGGGAATTAGTAAAAACCAAACGAAAACTACAAGAAATACTAAAGCTAGTTCTCTGGCTAGAAAATCAGTGATATCGGGTATCAACCCAAAACTAGAACACAGGACAGAGCAACCAGGTATCAACCCAGATAGGGAAATCACAAAAATAAATGAAGATTAAAAAATGTTCAAATCAGGGAGACAACGATGTCATTATGTAAAAGCTGACAACATTAAAACAATAAAGAGAGACTAAAAAATGTAGTCATAGATCTTTCATACGGAGAGGAAGTCAAGGCGATATAAAGAAATAAAATTTAGATTTAAACTTCGAGAAACAAGGGTAAGCATTGAAGTAACCGTAAAGGAGACTAACAACCCTACACATCAAAATAAAATACAAGAAAATCATAAAGACTCAGCAAAGACAAAATCAACAACGAATAAGAGGAAAAGACAATGTATAAAGATAAACTACTCAGCACAAAAAATTAAGTAGAATAAAGAAACTGTCAACAACACACAGAAAAAGACATCACACTGATAGCACGAAACTCATAAAAAAAAAAAAACTCATACCTATCCATAATTATACTGAATGTAAATGGACTAAATGCACCAATAAAGACACAGAGAGTGGCAGAATGCATAAAAAAAAAAAAATCCGTCAATATGCTGCCTACAAGAGGCACACCTCAGGCTCAAAGACACAAAAAAAACTAAAACTCTAAGGGTGGAAAAAAATAGAAGGAATGGTAATATGAATTTCTGCAAAAGGGACTTTAAAGGTTAACCCACCGTGAAGGATAAGGAAGGACACCACGTAATGATTAAAGGGACAATATACCAGGAGGATATAACCATATTATATATTTATGCACCAAATGACAGGGCTTCAAGACACATAAAAGAAACTAGCAGCATTGAAAAGCAAGATAGACAGCTCCACAATAATAGGAGACTTCAACACACCACTTTCGGTGAAGGACAGAACATTCAGAAAGAAGCTCAGTAAAGACAGAAGTGGTAAATGCCACAAACAACCAAACTGACCTCATACACACATACAGAACAATCCACCCAACAGCAACCAATGCACATAAAACATTTTCTAGAACAGACCACATACTAGATCATAAAGCAAGACTTAACAGAATCCAAGACATAAAAATATTACAAAGCATCTTCACTGACCATAAAAGTAGAAATCAATAACAGAAAAAGCAGGGAAAAGAAATCAAACACTTGGAAACTGAACAATACCCTGCTCAGAAATGACTAGGTTATGGAAAAATTAAGGAAGGAATAAAGAAATTCAAAGAGTCGAATGAGAAGGAAAACACTTCCTGTGAGAACCTTTGGGACATGGCTAAAGGAGTGCTCAGAGGTCAGTTTATAACAATAAGTGCACACATCCAAAAAGAAGAAAGTGGCAAAATCAAAGAATTACCCCTACGATGCAAACAAATAGAAACAAAGTAAAAAAAGAAACCCGCAGGCACCAGAAGAAAGCAAACAATAAAAATTAGAGCAGAACTAAACAAAACAGAGAACAGAAAAACAATTGAAAGATTTAACAAGACCAAAAGCTGGTTCTTTCAATAAATTAACAAAATTGATAAACCACTGGCCAAACAGGCAAAGGAAAAACAGGAGAGGAAGCAAATAAGCCCAGTAAGAAGTGAGATGGATGATACCACAACTTACCCTACTGAAATTAAAAGAATCATATCAGATTACCAAAAAAAAAAAAAAAAAAAAAAAAATTGTATTCTAACAAATTTGAAAATCTAGAAGAAATGGATAAATTTCTAGAAACCCACACTACCTACCGAAACTAACACAAACAGAAGTAGAACAACTAAATAAACCCATAACAAAAGAAGAGATTGAAAGTTAATTTAAAAATTCCCAACAAGAAAAAGCCCTGGCTGTGACAGCTTCACTGGAGAGTTCCACAAAACTTTCAGAGAAGAGTTAACACCACTACTACTAAAGGTATTTCAGAGCATGGAAAAGGATGGAATACTTCCAAAAGCATTCTATGAAGCCAGCATATCCCTGATACAAATACCAGGTAAAGATGCCACAAAAAAAAAAAAAAAAAGAAAGAAAAGAAAAGAAAATACATACCTTTATCCCCCATGAACTTAGATGCAAAAATCTTCAACAAAATTCTAGCCGATAGAATTCAACAACTTATCAAAAAATGATTCACCATAACCAAGTGGGATTTATACCAGGTAGGCAGAGATGTTTCAACATTAGAAAAACAATTAATGTAATCCAACATATAAATAAAACAAAAGACAAGAACCATATGATTTTATCAATTGATGCAGAAAAGGCATTTGACAAAAGCTAACACCCACTCATGATAAAACCTCTCAGCAAAATAGGAATAGAAGAGAAATTCCTCAACATAATCAAGGGCATTTATACAAAGCCAACAGCCAACATCATCCTAAATGGAGAGAGTCTGAAAGATTCTCATTGAGAACAGAAACCAGACAAGGACCTTTATCACCACTCTTATTCAACATTGTGCTGGAGCTCCTAGCCAGAACACTTAGGCTGGATAAGGAAATAAAGGGCATCCAAATTAGTAAGGAAGAAGGAAAAGTATGTCTTTTTGCGGATGACATGAAATCCCTAAAGAATCCTCAAGAAAACTACTGAAACGAATAGAAGAGTTCAGCAGAGTATCAGGATACAAGATGAACATACAAAAATCAGTTGGATTTCCCTACACCAACAAAGAGAACGTCGAAGAGGAAATCACCAAATCTATACCATTTACCATAGCCCCCAAGAAGGTAAAATACTTAGGAATAAATCTAACCAGAGATGTAAAAGACCTATACAAAGAAAACTACAAGACACTACTGCAAGAAACTAAAAGACACCTACATAAGTAGAAAAGCATACCTTAATAATGAATAGGAAGACTCAACATTGTGAAAATGTCTGTTCTACCCAAAGTGATCTATAGATACAATGCAATTCTGATCCAAATTCCAAAGATATTTTTTAATGAGATGGAGAAACAAATCACCAAAAGGCGCCCTGGATAAACAAAGCATTACTGAAAAAGACGAACAAAGTGGAAGTCCTCAAACTACCTGATTTTAGAAATTATTATATCTCCACAGTAGTCAAAAAACCGTGGTACTGGTACAACAACAGAGACATAGACCAATGGAACAGAATTGAGAATCCAGACGTAAATCCATCCACATATGAGCAGCTGATACTTGACAAAGGCCCAAAGTCAGGTAAATGGTGAAAAGGTGCTCTCTTTAACAAATGGTGCTGGCATAACTGGAATCCATCTGCAAGAAAATGAAACAACACCCACACCTCACACCATGCACAAAAAGTAACTCAAAATGGATCAAAGACCTAAATATGAAATACAAAAAGACAAAGATCATGAAAGAAAAAATACAGACAATGCTAGGAGCCCCAATACATGGCATAAACAGTATACAAAATGTTATTAACAAAGCACAAATACCAGAAGAGAAACTAGATAACTGGAAGCTCCTAAAAGTTAAACCCCTATGGTCATCCAAAGACTTCATCAAAAGAGTAAAAACATTAACTACAGATTGGGAAAAAGTTTTAGCTATGACATTTCTGATCAGCATCTGAACTCCAAAATCTACATGATACTGAAAACACTCAACAACAAAAAGACAAATAACCCAATTAAAAAATGGGCAAAGGATATAACAGGCACGTCACCAAAGAAGACATGCAGGCACGTAACAGATACATGAGGAAATGTTCATGATCATTAACCATTAGAGAAATGTAAATCAAAATTACAGTAAGATACCATCTCACCCCAAGAAGGCTGGCATAAATAAAAAAATGCAAAATAATAAATGTTGGAGAGGTTGTGGAGAGACTGGAACACTTATACACTTCTAGGGGGAATGTAAAATAGTACAACCACTTTGGAAATCGATTTGGTGCTTCCTTAAAAAGCTATAAAGAGAACTACCATACGATCCAACAATCCAGCTCCTTGGAATAGATTCTAGAGAAATAAGAGCCTTTACACAAATAGGTATATGCACACCCATGTTCATGACAGCACAATAGCAAACAGATGTAAACAACCAAGGTACCCATCAAAGGATGAGTGGATAAATTATGGTATATTCACAGAATGGAATACTACGCGTCTATAAAGAACAATGAGGAATCCGTGAAACATTTCATAACATGGAGGAATCTGGAAGGCATTATGCTGAGTGAAATTAGTCAGTTGCAAAAGGACAAATATTGTAGGAGATCACTATTATAAGAACTTGAGAAATAGTTTAAACACAGAAGAAAATATTCTGTGATGGTTACAAGGGAGGGGAGGGAGGGAGCGAGAGGGGTATTCACTAATTAGATATTCGACAAGAACTATTTTAGGTGAAGGGAAAGACGACACACAATACAGGAGAGGTCAGCACAACAGGACTAAATCAAAAGCAAAGAATTTTCCTGAATAACCAAACTCTTTGAAGGCCAGAGTAGCAGGGGTCGGTGTCTGGGGACCACAATTTCAGGGAACATCAAGGTCAATTGGCATAAGAAAATCTACTAAGAAAACATTCTGCATCCCAGTTTGTTGGGTGGCCACTGGAATCTTAAACACTAGGAAGCGGCCATCTAGGATGCATCAATTGGTCTCAACCCACCTGGAGCAAAGGAGAATGAAGAAAACTAAAGACACAAGGTAATTATGAGTCCAAGAGACACAAAGGGCCACATAAATCTGAGACTACATTTGCTTGAGACCAGAAGAACTACCTGGTGCCCAGCTACAACCGATGACTGCCTTGACAGGGAACACAGCAGAGAATCTCTGATGGAGCAGAAGAGCGGTGAGAATGAGACCTCAAATTCTCATAGAAACACCAGACTTAATGGTCTGACTCAGACTAGGAGGGCCCCGGAGGTCATGGTCCCCAGGCCTTCTGTTAGCCCAAGACTGGAACCATTCCCAAAGCCAACTCTTCAGATAGGGATTGGACTAGAGTAAGAAATAGAAAATGATAATGGTGAGGAGTGAGATTCTTGGCTCAAGTAGACACATGAGACTATGTGGGTGGCTACTGTCTGGAAGGGAGCTGGGAAGGCAGGAGGGGACAGTGGCTGGCTGAATGAACACGAGGAATACAAGGTGGAGAGAGGGAGCGTGCTGTCTCATTAGGGAGAGAGCAACTAGGAGTATATAGCAAGGTGCATATAAATTTTTGTATGAGAGACTGACTTGATTTGTAAACTTTCATTTAAAGCACAATAAAAAAAAAGAAAAGAAAAAAGATATATCAAGCCAATTGCTACCACAAAAAAGCAGGAGTGGCAATACTAATCTCAGATAAAATAGACTTTAAAACAAAATTCAACATAAAATACAAAGAAGGGCACTATATATGATTAAAGGGACACTTCATCATGAAGTTATGACCATGATAAACATCTACACAGCAAATGACAGGGCTCCAAAATACATAAAACAAACTCTAACATCACTGAAAGGCGACATTGACAGTTCCACAATAACAGCAGGAGACTTCAACATACCACTCTCAGTAAAGGACAGAATATCTAGACAGAAACTCTGGAAAGATACGAAAGAGCTAAAGGGCCCAATCAACCAAATTGACCTCACAGATATATGTAGAACACTCTGCCCAATAGCTGCAGACTACACATTCTTTTCCAACACACACGGAACATTCTCCAGAATAGACCATTTCTTAGGCCACAGGGCAACCCTCAACAAAATCCAAAACACTGAGATAATACAAAGTATCTTCTCTGGCCACAATGCCATCCATATAGAAATTAACAACAGGAACAGCAAGGAAAAAAAATCAATTAAATGGAAACTGAATAACACCCTGCTTAAAAACACTGGGTAATAGAAGAAATCAGAGATAGAATTAAAAAATTCCAAGAATCTAACAAGAGAAAAAACACATCATACCAAAACCTTTGGGACACAACACAGGCAGTCCTCAGAGGTCAATTACAGCAATAAAAATACACATGAAAAAAAAAAAGAAAGGGACAAAATCAAAACATTAGCTACGCAACTCAAATAGAAAGGAAAAAAAAAAAAAAAGCCAAAAGACACCGGAAGATAGGTGACAATAAAGAACAGAGCAGAAATAAATGAAATAGAGAATACAAAAACAGTAAAATCAACAAAACCAATTCGGTTCTTTGAAAAAATTGACAAAATCAACAAACCACTGGCCAACCTGACAAAAGAAAATCAGGAGAGGGTACAAATAACCCAAATAAGAAATGAAATAGGGGACATTACAACAGACCCAACTGAAACAAAAATGATCGTAACCTCTAGGTTTCCAACAAATTTGAGGAAATGGACAAATTTCTAGAAAGACACTACCCATCCAAATTAACAGAAAACGATGTTGAAAATCTGAACAGACACATAACAAGAGAAGAGACTGAGAAAGTAGTAAAAGAAAAGAGAGACTCCCAACAAAAAAAGCCCTAGCCCAGATGGCTTTCCTGGAGAATTCTACCCAACATTTTTTTATTCAGAGAAGAGATTACACCAGCACTACTCAAACTATTTCAGAACGTGGAAAAGGAAGAAATACTTCTGAATTCATTCTTGGAATCCAGCATAGCCCTGATACCAGAACCAGACAAACACCACAAAAAAAGAAAATTGCACAGCAATATCTCTCATGAATATAGATGCAAAAATTCTCAACAAAACTCTAGCCAATAGAATTCAGCATCATATCAAAAAATTAAGACACCTCGACCAAGTAGGATACATGCCAGATATGCAAGGATGGTTCAACATTAGAAAGGCAATCAATGTAATCCACCACATAAATAAAAGGGGAGAACAGATTCACATGATCATCTCAGTCGACCCAGAAAAGACATTTGACAAAGACCGACACACGTTTTGATAAAAACTCTCAATAAAATAGGTATAGAAGGAAAATTTCTGAACATAATAAAGGGCGTCTATGCAAAAAAAAAACCAACATGCAAAACCAACAGTCAACATCATTCTTAATGGAAAGAGATAGAAAACTTTCCCCTTGAAAACAGGAACAAGAAAAGGATGCCCTTCATAACCACTCCTATTTAACATTGTGCTGGAAGTCCTAGCAAGAGCGATTAAGGCAAAATAAATAAATAAATAAAGGGCATCCAAACTGGTAATAAAGAAGTAAAACTGTCCCTATTTGCAGATGATATGATACTTTACATAAAAAACCAAAGGAATCACGAGAAAACTATTGGAACTAATAGAAAGTTTCAGCAGAGTAGCAGCACACACACACACACACACACACACATACACACACAGTTTAGGAATAAATCTAACTCGGGATGTAAAAGACGTATACAAAGTAAACTGCAAAACACTACTGCAAGAAACCCAAAGAGACCTACATAAATGGGAGAACATACCATGCTCATGGATAGGTAGGTTCAACATTGTGAAAATGACAATTTACCCACAGCAATTTACAAACACATAGAATCCAGATCCAAATACCAACAACATTCTTTAAAGAAATGGAAAAATTAATCATTAACTCTATATGGAAAGGAAGAAGCTGCAAATAAGTAAAGCACTGTTGAAGAAAAATAAAGTAGGATGACGCACACTACCTGATCTCAGAACCTAGTACACAGCTACGGTAGTCAGAACAGCCTGCTAGTGGTATAACAACAGATGTATTGCCCAATGGAACAAAATTGAGAACCCAGATGTAAACCCATCCATGTACGGTCACCTGATCTTCAACAAGGGCCCAAAGTCCATCAAATGGGGAAAAGACAGTCTTTTTAACAAATGGTGCTGGCAAAATTGGATGTCCATCTGCAAAAAAAAGAAACAGGACCCATGCCTCACACCATATACAAAAACTAATTCAAAATGGATAAAAAACCTAAATATAAAGCCAAAAGCTATAAAGTTCATAAAAGCAAAAAACAGGATCAATGCTAGAGGCCCTAATACACAGCATTAACAGATACGAACCGTAACCAGCTACACACAAACTCCAGATAAGATAGAAGGCTGGGATCTTTTAAAAATTAAACACTTATACTCATCAAAAGACTTCACTGAAAGAGTAAAAAGAGAACCTACAGACGGGGAGAAAAATTGTGCCTATTACAATTCACACAAAGGCCTGACCCCTAAAATCTAGAATCTAAAAGCAAATCCAACACCTCTACAACAAAAAGACAAATAACCCAATTAAAAAATGAGCAATGGAAATGAACAGACACTTCACCAAGGAAAATATCAAAGCAGTCAACAGACACATGAGTAATGCTGGAGATCACTAGTCATTAGAGAAATGCAAATCAAAACCACAATGAGATACCATCTCACTCTGGCATTACTGGCACGAATAAAAAAACAGAAAATAATAAATGATGGAGATGCTGTGGGAAGATTGAAACTCTTAAACACTGCTGGTTGGAATGCAAAATGGTACAACCATTTTGAAAAACAATATGGAGTTTTCTTAGAAAACTAGAAATAGAAATACCAATGATCCTCCTAAGAATCTATCCTAGAGAAATAAGAGCTGTCACACGAATAGATGTATGAACACCCATGTCCATTTCAGCGCTGTTTGCAATAGCAAAAAATGGAAACAATCTAGATGCCAATCAACAGATGGATAGATAAACAAACTATGATACATAAACACAATGGAATATTACACAATGATAAAGAACAATGATGAATCTGCAAAGCATCTCCTGACACGAATGAATCTGGAGGGCATTACGCTGAGTGAAATAAGTCAATCACAAAAGGACAAATACTGTATGAGACCACCACTCTAAAAACTCATGAAAAGGCTCTATTTGCAGATGATATGATCTTATACACAGAAAACCCCAAAGAATCCACAAGAAAGCTACTGGAACTAATAGAAGAGTTCAGCAAAGTAACAGGATGCAAGATAAACATACAAAAATCAGTTGGATTCCTCTACAACAACAAAGAGAACATCGAAGAGGAAATCACCAAAACAATACCATTTACAAGAAAACTACAAGACACCGCTGCAAGAAACCAAAAGAGACCGAGATAAGTGGAAAAACATACCTTGCTCATGCATAGGAAGATTCAATATTGTGAAAATATCTATTCTACCTAATGTGATCTATAGATACAATGCAATTCCGATCCAAATTCCTATGGCATTTTTTAATGAGGTAGAGAAAAAATATCACCAACTTCATATGGAAAGGGAAGAGGCCCCAGATATATAAAGCATGACTGAAAAAGAAGAACAAAGTAGGAGGCCTCACATTACCCTAATTTCAAAACTATTTTACCATCACAGTAGGCAAAACAGCCTGGTACTGGTACAACAACAGATATATAGACCAATGGAACAGAATTGAGAATCCAGACATAAATTCATCCACTTGTGAGCAGCTGACAAAGGCCCAAAATCCATTAAATGGGGAAAAGACATTCTCTTTAACACTTGGTGCTGGCATAACTGGATATTCATTCTGCAAAAAAAAAGTGAAACAAGATCCATACCTCACACCATGCACAAAAACTAACTCAAAATGGATCAAAGACCCAAATATAAAATCTAAAATGATAAAAACCATGAAAGAAAAAAATAGGGACAAAGCTAGGAACCAGAATACATGGAATAAACAGTATACAAAACATTACTAATAATACAAAACTACCAGAATAGAAACTAGATAACTGGGAGCTCCTAAAAATCCAACACTTACGCTCATCCAAGGACTTCACCAAAAGAGGAGAAAGGCCACCTACAGACTGGGAAAAAAACTTTGGCTATGACAAATCTGATCAGCATCTAATCTCTAAAATCTACGAGATACTGCAAAACCTCAACAACAAAAACACAACCCAATTAAGAACCGGGCAAAGGATATGAACAGGCACTTCACCAAAGAAGATATTCAGGCAACTAACAGATATATGAGGAAATAAATGATCACTAGCTGTTAGAGAAATGCAAATCAAAACTACAATGAGATACCACCGCACTCCAAGAAGGCTGGCATTAATCCAAAAAATACAAAATAATAAATGTTGGAGAGGTTGTGGAGAGACTGGAACACTTATACACTTCTGGTGGGAAAGTAAAATGGTACAACCACTTTGGAAATCGATTTGGCGTTTCTTTAGAAAGCTAGAAATAGAGCTACCATACAATCCAGCAATCCCACTCCTTGGAATAAATCCTGGAGAAATAAGAACCCTTACATGAACAGCCACATGTGCACCCATGTTCATGGCAGCACTGTTGACAATAGCAAAAAGATGGAAACAATCAAGGTGCCCATTAACAGATAAATGGATAAACAAGTTATGGTATATTCACACGATGGAATACTACAAAATGATAAAGAACAACGAGGAATCCATGAAACATCTCGTACCATGGAGGAATCTGGAAGGCAGTATACTGAGTGAAATTAGTCAGTTGCAAAAGGACAAATATTGTATGAGACCACTATAATAAGATTTTAACAAAAGGTTTAAACACAGAAGAAAACATTCTTTGATGGTTACAAGGATGGAAAGGGAGTGTGGTATTCACTAATTAGATAGTAGATAAGAAGTATTTCAGGTAAAGGGAAGGATAACACAGAACACAGAGGGAGTCAGCACAACTGGGCTAAACCAAACGTAGTAGGGGTAGGGGTCTGGGGATCCTGGTTTAGGGAGACATCTAGGTCAATAAACATAAGAAAGTGTATTAAGAAAACGTTCTGCATTCCACTTTGGTGAGTGATGTCTGGGGTCTTGAAAGCTAGCAAGCAAGTGGCCATCCCAGATGCTTCAATTGGCCTCCACCCACCTGGAGCAAGGGAGCAGGAAGAACGCCAAGGACACAAAGAAAATAGGAGCCCAAAAGACAGAAAGGGCCACGTAAACCAGACTCCACCAGCCTGAGACAGGAAGAATTAGATGTTGCCCTTCTACCACCCATGACTGTCCTGACAGGGAACACAACGGAGAATCCCTGATGGAGCAGGAGAAAAGTGGGATGAAGACCTCAAATTCTTGTAAAAAGTCCAGACGTAATGGTCTGACAAAGACTGGAAAGACCCCAGAGGTCATAGCCCCTGGACTCTCTGCTAGCCCCAAACTAAAACCATTCCTGAAGCCAACACTTCAGCTGAAGACTAGACTGGACTATAAGACATAAAATGATACTGGCAAGGACTTTCCTTCTTTGCTCAAGTAGACATATGAGACTGTGGGCAGCTCCTGTCTGGAGGCGAGATGAGAAGGCAGTGCGGGACAGGAGCTGGCTGACTGGACATGGGAAGTACAGGGTGGAGAAAAGGTGTGTGCTGTCATATTGTGGGGAGAGCAACTAGGGTCATATTACAATGTGTGTATAAGTTTTTGCATGAGAAACTGACTTGAATTGTAAACTTTCAATTAAAGCATAATTTTTAAAAAATCATGAAAAGGTTTACACACAAAAAGGAACAGTCTTTAATGGTTATGGGGAGGGGGCTGGGAGTGGAAAAACACTAAATAGACAATAGTTAATTGGTAACTTTGGAGAAGGGTAAGACAGTACACACAATACCGGGGAACCCAGCAAAACTTGTCCAAGGCAAGGTCATAGAAGCTCCATAGACATATCCAAACACCCTGAGGGACTAAATTGCTGGGCTGAGGGCTGTGTGAACCATGATCTTAGGGAACATCTAGCTCAATTGGCATAACAGAGTCTATAAGCAACAAGCTCTACATTCTACTTTGGTGAGTTGCCTCTAGCATCTTAAAAGCATGTGAGGTGCCATCTAAGATACTCTACAAGTCTCACCCATTTGGGAGCAAGGAAGAATGGTGAAAACTAAAGATACAAGGGAAAAATTGATCCAAATGACTAATGACCACAGCTACAACAGACTCCACCACACTCACTCCAGTACAACTAGATGGTGCACGGCTACCACCACTGACTGCTGTGACAGGGATCACAATAGAGGGTCCAGGACAAAGCTGGAGAAAGATGTAGCACGAAATTCTAACTCACAAAAAAAGACCAGACTTACTGGCCTGACAGACACTGGAGAAACCCCAAGAGTATGGCCCCCAGACACCCTTTTAGCTCAGTAATGTAGTCAGTCCCGAGGTTCACTCTTCAGCCAAAGATTAAACAGACCCATAAAACAAAACGAGACTAATAGGGCACAGCAGCCCAGGCCTACGGACTAGAATGCAGGAGGGGACAGGAGAGTTGGTACTAGGGTATCCAAGGTCGAGAAAGGGGATTATTTACATGTCCTGGGGTTGATAACCAGTGTCATAAAACACTGTGTTTTCTAACTGCTTAAAGAAAAACTAGCTTGTTTTGTAAACTTGCGCCTAAAGCACAAAAAATAAAATGCTAGGGAAAAAAAGAGAATGACGATGAGGATGAAACAGACATTCCTACATATTAGTACGAAAGGTTAGAAAACGAAAAACAAGAATATTTGTCATAGCATTGTGCATCATGGCTCCATATTGGGAACAATTAAAATGCCCACCACAGGAGACTGGAAAAGCAAACTTTGGTGCATTCATATAATGAAAGATGACCCCATGTGACACGAGGGAGCTACAGCTCAGCAGACTGGATTGCATGAGTGTCCATAATGGATGCAGCCAGCAAAAGAAGAAAGTCCCATAAATACACACAAATTCTGACATCATGTGTTTAATCTTCACCTGCGATCCCTGAAACAGGAGTGTGTGTAGGGAAGGGGATATGATTCTCCATGTGTCACCAGAGAGGAGGGGATGTGATACCCTGGGTGGTGGTCAGGGGAAGAGGATGCGGTCACAGGAATGGGAATGGAGGGGAAGAATGTGACCTACAGGTCAGGGTGCTTGGGAGAGAAGCCTGTACACAGGGGCCTGAGTGTAGTGAGGGAGGCATTGCTCATGAGGAGGGCAGCCTCCTGGTATCCAGCTGAGAGCAGGGGTCTGGGTTGAACTAGGGAGCTGTTCCAGGACACTAGCCCTCGTCTGCTCAGGTACAAGGAAGGGAACTATTCTCATTCCATAATGATAAAATGACACTGAGAGCCACAAAGTAGTCTTCATCACACATCAAGTGAACCTCACACCTACGGGCCGGGCCTAGTCTGCGATGGTGTCTTAGGATGGAGGTCCCACTTCTGCCATCTTCCTTGCAGCCTCTCACAGGGATGTTACCTTTGTTTTGCAGGAATGGAGTCATCCATGCTATATGAGTCCTTCAACTCGGAGGCCTTCTCCTCCATCAAGATACTGCTCAGAGGCCTGGGTCACACCAGCCTCATGTCCCTGAACTCACCACACTCAGGCATCTACAGTGTGTCCTCCAAGAATCTCCAGAGTCTCCCTGACAAGCCAAAAGCCCTGAAGCTCCATGGCCACTAACATCAGCGCCAGCAGTCAGCTGGAGGAGAAGCAGGTCAAGCCAGGAGATTGACTCCTTATAAGCATACCCTCCTCTACAGCCATTCTCAAGGACAGCTGATTACAAGTTCAGCTGGTTTTGGGGCAGGGTTTTTGAAGTTTAGGAGGACACCATCTCACTGCGGTAGGGGTTACATCTCACCACAATCCCTGTTACAATCATTGAAAAAAGGGAAGGGGGGTGACGCAACTTTTGGTGACAGCGACATATAAGCAAAGTCTTTCCCTTGACTGCACTTGTATTGAAAATTTGGAGACACATTTTGTGGAGACTCTCTAACATGACTCCAGCCAGCTGACCCAGACTCAGGCACTGAAACTTTCCCTCATTCCAATCCGTGAACAAGAGGCCATAGTTTTCCCTTACTGTCATTGTAACCAGGGAGAGTCTGTGTTCCATTTTCCTGGAACCACCCCAGTTGACACCTACTGTTCTGGTGTGATCCTTAAGTGTCCCCTTGACTATCAATGCATCTTCATTTCAATGATAAATCATACAATTACCCTACGTTCAATCTACCACAACTTCTAGTCTGAGCCACGAAACTGAGGTTCACGCCATACTGAGCTTCCACCCAGAATCATCATGGAATCCAGGACGACTCTATGGAAGGGACACTTAGTTTATTAATTGCAGTTTTGAAAAGGACTCCATTTGAAAATAAGTGGGACTTTACTGAGCAAAGTCTCACACAACAGAGAGAACCATCTTTGCCTCTGCAAATCCTGGAACCAGTTACATTTACTCCTAAGATGCCCCATTTCTACAGAAAGATTTGTTCAAAAAATCATCCTGAAGGTTCCTGGGAGTCATGACAGGAGTGATTTGAGCAGGTGCAGAAGGTTTTCAAAAGTCAGTAATTGTTAGCTGCATTCCGTCTGTGAAGAGAGTGGGAACGAGCTGTCCCCGTGGGAGAACCCTTGGTTGGAGTACCCAGTAAAATCATTGCATCAACAAGGGTCCTGAACATGACTCAAGTGAGCAGGTCTTCTGTGTGGAAACTTGCATGTTCCTAATGGCACCTGGCCAAGCCCAAACCAGGGTGCTGGCGGTCAGTTCTGTGTGTGACCAATGTGGTCTCAGTATCGCCTGAGGACCGCAGTGGAAAGGATCCCATGAGAACCTCTCAGGTAGGGGAATGAGACCCCATGTCTAAAACGGACATACTGAGACTAGTGGTATCACCTCCTGAGTCATCCAGAACCAAGTCTGCTGTGAGAGGTCAGTGCTGGAGACACTGGGCATGGCTGAACAAGTCACAGCCTAAGCCTACAGCCAGCCTGATTCTCCCTCCTACCTCCCGCCACCCAGGATGTCTCTACTTGGAGAGCCCCATTCTGCCATGAATGGAACTGAGGTGGAAGCCAGCCTGCAAGCTGGATGAGGATAGCACTCTACTCTAGGTCTACAGGTGGCACCCATGTCCATTAGTTCCCTTCCTGACTAGCTATTCAGTGCAGTGAGGCTGCAGGGCAGGGTCCTTGGAGTGACAGGAACGTGCCTCTCAAGAAGCAAGTGACACATGTAGTCATCCTGACTCTGCTCTTGGCAGAGTTGTAAAATTATTTCCAGGGGAAACATGATCAGATGCCCTTCCCCACAATTTGAGCTTCAGCAAAAACATTCCAGATTAGAGTGGTGCTCACAGATCATACCCAGTTTCCAGATACTCAGGAGACCACTAGAAAAAGGACACCAATCACCAGTACTGATTACTCCGTGTACATCATGTCCTTCCATTTAGACCCTGAACACACATTAGCACATGGAAAGTAGCATTTTCTACCTACACAAGTAGCACACATATACATACTCATGTAAGCACACACACGTACACATAAGTGCACACACACACTGACAAGGTTGAGAACCATCCAGCCACATGTTACCATTCAGATAGATGGGGCCTAACGACCTGGAGACCGGGGAACATCATCTTCATTCTCCCCTGTAACCTGCCTCAGCTGAGGAACTCCAGACAGGATTGTGCCCAAAAAAGGGACCTAAGTGCTCTCCCTAGGCTGTTCGTGTTCTGAGGCAGAGTGAGCCCCCCCATTGCCACTCCACTCTCTCTCAGTACCTTCTTCTCAATCTTCCAGAAAAGGCATCTCACCCAAAGACAGCTGGATGGGAACAAGATAGGGTGTTCTGCATCCTGAGAGGCACCCTCTGCATAGGAAGAGCCCTCTATGTGGGGGAAAACATCAATACTCTGATAAGCTCAGGTCTCCTGTGCCCATGCAATTCCCCAGAACTCAGAACTCAGCCCAGGTAAGGGCCACCTCCCAGCATCCCAGCATGAGTATCTGGGAAGCTCTGAGCAGCACCTGCAAGATGAGCCTGCAGGGTGGGGCTTGACGTGTATCTGTGCAAACGCTGCAGAACTAGCCGGGAGCATCACTGTGGAAGCTCAGAGGGGAAGGCCTGTGCGAATTTTCCCCTGGTGAACAATGATTGAGACACACAACACAGGGTCTACAGGAAACTGGAACCAAAATCCTTAAGTGGGAGATGGCCGAGATGAGAAGAGAAATCAGTCAAGACTATGGTGGTACCTGTGAGATGGGGAAGGAGTATAAGACATTGCACAGGAGGCAGGAGGATGAAAATCTTGGGAGCACAGCAAGAACAGATGGATGCTGCAGAGAAAAGCCTCAGTATATGGAGGACAAACTTGAGGAGCTGCAACTTGAGCTCACAGCAGCTTCTGCAGGCTGCACTGGAGTCCCATGCATGCTCCCCGGCCCTCTCTGAGGGCAACAGTGAAGTGGTGAAAACCAGTGATGCCTGAGTGTGCACCGGGACCCCTGGCCAAGGCACTGAGTGGAAAACATCCCCAAAGGACCTAGTGTTGGCCCATTTCACCCGATGTGGTCATTACACCCTGGACCCTGCTGTGAGCAATGGTGGCCTACTCAATAATGAACACCAAGAGCAAAAGAAGCAAGAAGATCCAATGTACAGAATCAGGCCGCCATATCATGCCCCCTGAAAGTTACAGGTAGCTCAGGTAACTATCTTCATTGATTGCATGTTATTATCCTCCCAGAGCACTCTCAAAAAGGTTTAGTCTCATTTGTAAAATATTCAATGCTCAGCTTTGAAACAACTAATGTTCACTATGCCAATGCCTTCACTTGTGCATCTCTTTAGAGCACACCATGTGCTTGTTGGGTGTATTAACTTAATCTTTTCAATATGCCTGTAGTCTAGGAATCAACAACTCCTATTTCTAGACAAGATGGCCTATCTTCTTAGACAGTTTGTTATTTGATTTTTACATAATTCTGGAAGATATTGAGGTAGATTTGAAGGATCATAAAATACAGATAGCATAAGGGATTAAAGGCGAAAGGGTAAACACAGGATTAGCAAAATGAAGCCAAGAGCCTGCAGTTAGGAATCATGTCACAGATGTATTGCTAAGATGGACCTTGACTCTGAAAATGAATGAGCGTCATGTATCTGTGCATGTGTGTGTCCAGAGGGCACGCCCGTGTGTATGTGTGTGTGCATGAAGTATTCTTAAAAGTTTCCATGGACTGACAAAACTTTGAAGGGGTCTCTGGCCAAGGACTGAGGCAAAGAGAAAATCCAGAGAGAAACCCACTGGCTACTGCTGCTGGCTGCTATCCTGAGGCATTTGCCAAACCTGGTTAACTTGAGCTTGGGTTTCCCCAGCTTCACAGGAATCAGAAAGAGAAGACAAAGCTCAGACCTTATCCTAAATAGGAGGCCAGTTAGTGATCTTTCATCAACCTGGAACCCCCCACATGGCTACACCCTCACTGGACTTAGAAGTAACTCACATCTCCATGCCCAGAGGACTCAGAACCAATCAACTGTCTCCAAGCTCCAAGCTGAAAGGCAGAGAGAAAAATCACTGCTGAGTGTTTGGAATGGCAAGATGACCCTAACTTTGGTTTAGGGGGATGATCCAAATGTCCTCAAGCTGAGAATTTAATATAGATTGGTTCTGGACTGGTTATGTCCATGTGCCGGGCAAAATTCCCTCTGAGGAACCCACCAGCATCCCAGGCCTCAAAGATTCTCTCACAAATAAAACAAAGAAAATGAGCACTTCCAAACTGAAAATGATGGACTACACATCAAAATATATGCAGTCCCCAGGTTATGAAGTCTGACTCACCTACAAGAGGTAGTAACAAATCAACCCTCCTAAAGCTCATTGGCAAAAAACTGACTTGGTGTTTAGGCCCCTGGGCTCCCACAACAGGCTGCTTCTCCCACATGTGCAGGTGTCACAGTGAGTCCTTGGTTGGCCACTGGCCGTGGGCAGGCTCCTGCCACGTGGTACCCTAGATATGGCCAACAGTATTGAGCAGAGAGCGCACATCCATTCGCCTATCTCGGAGCTCTGAAAGAGCAGGCTGCACTATCTGCATGCCCCAAACACCTCTGCTGGGCTCAACAGGGCGGACTTGCAGGTGGTGGCAGCCAGCAGCTGGACTCACACGCCACACTCTGCGTTTTCTCCAAGTACAATTGGCCTGTGTGCCGCACTGTGCACACAGCCAGGCCACCGAGGCACCCCATCCCCAACTCTTCCCCACGCCATCCCCCCAGGGGCCTCCAAGCTGTACAGCCCAAGGCCATTGTAACCGTATACTATAAACTAAGACAAACATCTGACAGATATTAGATACAAACAGCACTTCACTGTTCTGATGTACATAAGAACTCAAAGACAGACTTAGGAACAGAAATTATTCATAATCCAGGAACTGTCTGTTACAGAAACTATAGTAAAAACTAACCTGAAGGACTTAGACAATGAAAATTCTAAAACACTGCTGAAACAGATTAAAGAAGACTTACATAAATAGAAGGATGTTCCATGTTCATGGATTGGGCGACTTAATATGGTTAAGGTCTCAATACTACACAAAGTCACGTGCAGATTCACAACAATTCCGATCAAAATTCCATCAGCCTTCTTTACAGAAATGGAAAAACCAATCCTCAACTTCGTATGGAATGGCAAGAGACCCCGAATAGCAAAAGCGATGAGGAAAGTGAAAAATAAAGTAGAAGGACTCACAATTCCTGATTTTAAAACTTACTATGCAGCTACAATAAATCAAAACAGCCTGGTACTGGAAAAACAATTCACACATACACCAAAGAATAGAATTGAGAGTCCAGAAATAAACCCACACATTTATGCTGAACAGATTTTTGACAAGGGTGATAATTCCATTTGATGGGGAAAGAAGAGTCTCTCCAATAAGTGGTGTTGAGAAAGCTGGATTTCCACAGGCAGAAAAATGAACAGGACCGTGCCTCACACCATAAGCAAAAACAAATTTAAAATGGATTAAGGACTTAAATGTGCGAATTAAACTATAAAATTCTTGGAAGAAAGTGCTGGGGCCTGGCCATCGGGCCTAGCTTTGAACAACGGACTGTTAACAACGGACTGTTACATATCAGAAAAGCACAAACAGCAAAAGACAAAATAAATAAAAGGTACCTCATAAAAATTAAAAATTTTTCTCATCAAAATACTTTACTAAAAAAGTAAAAAACAAGCTACCAACTGGGAGAATATCTTCAGAAACCACGTATCCAATAAGACTCTAATGACCAGAATATACTTTAAACTTCAACAACTTAGCAACAAAAAGACATATAACCCAATCATAGAATGGGTAAAGTACTTGAATAGGTATTTCACTAGAGAGGACATTCAGAGAGTCACCAAACACATGAAAAGATGCTCAGTGTCATTATCCATCAGAGAGATGCAAATCAAAATGACAATGAGATGCCATTTCACTACCACTAGCATTGTTAAGATACTAAAGAATAAAAAAAGAAAAAAGCACATAGGTGAGGATGTGGGAAATTGGAACCCTTTTCCACTGCTGGTGGGAATGCAAAATGGCATAGCCGTTGTGGAAAACGGTGTGGCAGTCCTCAGAAGTCTAAAACTAGGACTATTATATGACCTACCAATTCCACTGCTAGATATCTACTCAAAAGCCTTGAAAGCAGACACTCAAAAGAGAGATTTATACACCAGTATTCACATTAGACAAAAGTTGGAAACAATCTAATTGCCCATCAGAGGAGTAATGGATAAACAGAATGTGGTACATACACAGAGTGGGAGAGTACTTGGCCCGCAGGAGGCATCAAGTCTTGATACCTGGTACAATACGAATGGGTGCAAAGATGTTATGCTGAGTGAAGTCAGTGAGTCACAAAAGGACAAATGAATGATTTCACTTCTATAAAAAGACAAGAAAAGGTCAATGTATAAAGACCAAAGATCACTCCTGGTTTCTAGGGTGGGAGTGAGGGGGAAGGGAGGTTATTGCTTACGGAGTATTAAGTTTCAATGTACGGTGATGGAAAAATCTTATTGATTAAGGGGCGGGTTCCATGGCCAATTATTTTAAGTGCTATTGATAAGTTGTACATTTGTAAAAAGTTGAATTGGCAAAAGTTATGTGATAGATATACTTACAACACCACCAAGAAAAAAAGAGTTGCTGAGGATTCTTGTGTACAACCAAACACCTTTGATTCCTTGGTTTGGAGGTTTGTGGTCATGGTTTCATGGGACATCCCAGTTGATTGGCCTAATAATGTGTTTACTGCTTCTGTTCTACCTCCTGGTTCCTTGCACAGTACCTGGGGGCTTGAAAGCTAGCAAGTTGCCATCAAAGGCACAACGACTGGTCTCTTTTTACCTGGAGCAAGAGAGGAAAAAGGAGAGTCAGGAAGAGGAGGAAGCTATGGAACGTTCTGCTGACTGCCTCCATGAACAGCTGCCTCCTTGGTCATGAGACAGAAGATGGTCCCTGGCTACCATTAATGAACACTGTGATCAAAGATTCCATAGAAGAATCCTGATTAAAAGGGGCAAAATGTAGAACAGAATTATTCAAATTATCATGGACTCCAGGTTCCTGGAGGCATGGAGGCTGGGCGAACCCCTGAAACTTTTGCCACGAGAAAATCTTTAAACCGTAAACCAAAAATGTACCCTGAGATCTTCTTGAAACCAAACAGTAGTTTAGTTTAACTGGTTAAAAAAAAAAACAAAACTCTGCCTTGAGCATTATACTCTTCTAAGAACTATCCAGATGGCATCCAGTTGACAACAGCAAAGGATTAGGCAGGAACCTTAGGGGCCAGTGAGTAACTGTTCATGGGGGAGGAACAACTCAGCAAAGGAGGATGAGAATAGTTGCACAAATGGAAGAATGTGATCACTGTCACTGAATCATACATGTACAAATAGTTGAATTGGTGTATGTTTTGCTCTGTATATTCTCAACAACAGCAAAATTAATAAATACTTTCAAAAAGCTTTAAAAAGTATTTCCCATGCAGAGTCCAGCAGAACTGCTAATGCTCACACTCCGGATTGGCTCTCCTGTTTCTCAGGAAGCAGGAAGTGAGCAGTGGCTACTGCAGAGCAGCACAGGGCTCTAGGAAATAC
The DNA here is from genome assembly GCF_024166365.1 of Elephas maximus indicus. NCBI lineage: Eukaryota > Metazoa > Chordata > Mammalia > Proboscidea > Elephantidae > Elephas > Elephas maximus. The sequence continues at coordinate 122,704,432 of NC_064826.1, forward strand.
GGAATAAAGGCAGGTAACAGCAGGTTTCAATTTTTTTCAAATCCTTGGTGTGTCATTGAGCCTACCAAAAATGAATTGCCATAAATTCTTCTAGGAATGGAAAATGAGAGAATTCATCTTCACTGAAAAACAAAAAGCTCCCACCCAGGGGCCTGGCCCAGGGAAGCCTCACACCCCGCACTCACTTCACTTCTACACCCACAGTGTGTCCTCACAGAAGCCCCAGAGTCTCCTCAGGAGGAGCTGGAAACCCCCAGCTCTGCCTCCCCCACCATCAGTGTCAGCAGTCAGCTGGAGGAGGAGCAGCCCTTCAGACAGGTGGACCCCCTTCCATACAACCAGCTGCCAGAAGACACCAAGGGGAAGGCTCCATGCAGAGTCACCTGTCTAGCCAAGTGGCCACAGGGTATCTCGACCTCAGGGATAGACAAACCCGAATGCCCATCAGGGTAGACCCCTCAGGGGCAAGTGTGCTACTGCAGCTTCAATCACCCCACTGGCAACACAAACTTGATGAAGGATCCTGCCAAGGGGGCTGGGAGCCACACCCTGGAAGACCCTGGGTACAGATGTCAGAGATCTCTTTGGAAGGCCAGGACAGGGCTAGTGAGGATCAGGCAGCCAGGAGGCAGCTAGGCCCATGCTGCCCAACTCTGACTGGTCCCATAGGGATCCTGTGTGGGAGAGGGAAGGAGGTAGGGAAGACGGGCAGGGTCCTAAGGGTGGACTTTCACCTCTGAGCCCTGAAGGGAGAGGAAGCATGTCCCTTCTCCCTGCTATTGGGGAACCGGGGCCCTCCCTCTGCCCCCTCCCCCATCCCCAGGTCAGACATGCTAGGAACAGCCTCAGGGCCCCCATGAGAAACAGCTTCCTTTCAGGCCCAAAGAGTGCCCAGGCACAAAGGGGGCCCAGCTCCAGTGTCCTACCCTGTCCTCCCTCCTGAGGTCCTGGGAGGACCCGGGCTATCCATGCCGGGGTAGGGGCTCCATGCTTGGCCCTATCTGTGCCATCCTCCTGAACAGACTTGTGTCCCTGGAGGTCTAGACAGCCAGTGTCGTGGATGTCGGGTCCATCCAGGGTGGACTGGGCCTGTAGCTCCAAGTGGGCTTGACCAACCTCTGCCCTTGCGCAGCTCACGGTCTGAAGGAAAGGCTACATGGGCCAGAGTGGGGCCATGTGACAGTGGGAGGCACAAAGAGTTCAGGGTCATGGGAGCCTCAGTCAGTGTGTCCCCACTGAGTACGGCCAGAACACACTGGGAAAGAGTCCCCCAGGGAAGGCGCTCCTCAGGGAAATGGCCACAAGTCAAGATTCAGAGAAAAATGCAGCAGGGGAGCTGGGGGGCCCAGGCCCACCACTCACCATGTTGACACCACACATCTGAGCTGTGGTCACAGCAGGCAACCTGCACCGGTGTCTTCAGGTCCTAAAGTTGGTTATCTTAAAAAGTCTCATTGCGGTGGGTGTTTCAAGCCTTTATTCACTCATTCATGCACACACCTATAGCTTCAATTCTTCTTCCTGAAAGAACTGTCTCCCTAACTTGCCCTGCATCAGGCCCCCTCTGTGGAAAGACACACCAACAGCAGGGGTGACGTGGACATGCCTTGGTGTCACTGTGGGCTGCCCCAGTGTTGTTAATGCAGTTGGAGCCTAGACCTTCATGTGAACAGCCTGTCACTGTCCCTGGTCGGTCATTTCAGTTTAGAGCGCCAGTGCTCAGCAGACTGCTCTGTCTTCTGTGTAGAAGGAATCACCTGCCGGCAAGGTGGGCGTCGAGGTCAAGGCCTTGATTCTGTCTTGAGGATGGAGCCTGTGTCTGAGGGGACAGTTTGCCACTCTGAGCCAAGGGAGGAGTCAGCAGGTTGTGGGACTCCGTGAACAGAGGAAGGGAAAGGAGGGCCGTCACCAGTCCCCACCATCACCACAGTGCTCACACAAGGTTCAGCGCGCAGGGAGCTCCGGTCTGCAGCCTGGACAGACAGACAGACCCCAGCACTGCCCACTACCTCTGACCTGGACTTCCCATCTGGGCTGATCATGGACAAGGCCGAGTTCCCTTTCCACACCTGCAGGTGACTGGTGGGCTCTTACTGCTCCATCTGGTAGTTCATGTCGCTGCTGTTACCATCCACCCAGCAGAACTGAACTTTCAGCTCAAAAACTATGGGAGGCCCGTGTCCATCTTCCACCAGTCCAAACTCTCGCATGGCATTAGAACCGCTGCTGCCACACTTTTTAGAGACTGTCACATTTAAAGTCTTACTGCCCCCTGTGGAGTGGAAACAACCATTGTCTCCATTTTACAGATGCAGAAACTGAGGCTCACAGAGCTTCAAGGCTGGACTGTGACAGTCACACACCTGTTCATGCAATTCAAAAGAGACGTTTCCTCTTGAATGAGGAGCAGTGGCCCTTAGACAGTGTTCCCCTAGCTGAATGTGCTCTGTGCAGTACAGGTTCCTCTCGAGAACCTAGAGCCAAGGACGAAGAGAGAGTCCTCTTCACTGGATTTCTGGCTCCATGGACATAAGGTAGAGGGAATCATGAACCTCTAGCCTGGATAGATAGAGGTTCTCCAGTTTTCCTGGGGGTCTCGGGACAGCTGGGGTTTCATACACCTGCTATGTGCCACAAGGGGTCCAGGGGACCTAAGTGTGGGGTTTGAGTCCAACCCCAAGCCCTGGAACCACATGGCAGCTTCAGCTACGGTGCCAGAGGCACCTGTCTGACCTGTGTCTTCAATGCCCAACGCTGACTTCAGGGAGGTGTGAGGAGATTCAGGGAGGCCACCCACCCACCAGAGCACCCGTGGGTTCTGTTGCCTGGAGCTGTCCTTTGTTCTTCTCCTGGGCCTCATCCAGGAGACCTCAGACGTGTCTGTGCCCTGGATGAGGTGGGGACGGAGGGCCCAGAAGCAGGTCATCCGCTCCTCACCTGCACAGCTCCTGCTGGTGGGACTCCATTTGACCCCACCTGGAGCTCAAGTGCAGGGTGACAGATACTCCTCCCGAGTCCTTTCTTCCAGGAGTGCAAGAGCAAAACACTGTAGTGCCTGCAACAAATGCACTGCGGGATTCGATCATCACTGCAAGTGGCTTAACAACTGCGTGGGCAGCAGAAACTACTGGTGAGCCTGGGCACAGGCAAGCAGGCAGGGGCTCCAGGGCCCCGACCCCACGAGGTAGGAGCTCAGCTCCACAGCCAGCAGCCTCCTCCATGGGGTTCTGAAACCCATCCTGGGTGGAGTCAGTCTTGGACGTGCTCACTTAGCTCCTTAGTACCAGCGATGTTTGTGTTCAGACCACAGAAGCACAGGAACTCCCCTGATGCCGGCCTGGAAATCCCTGTTAGGGGTCCTCTCTGCTGGGGGCACAGAAAGGACAGGAGCTGAGGGCTGCTGAGCTCATTGTCATACTGTGTCTGCTTCTGTCCAACCAGGCTGTGAGCCCCTAGAGCACCAGTTAAACAGTTAAATGGCTAACAACTTAAAGAAGGCAGTTATAGAACTCTGACCATGCAGAGAATGTGGCCAGTCATGGGACAGGGGAACCTGGCCAGCCATTCACTCTTGCCCCAGGCTGGGTGGGAATGAGAAATTCAGCCCATGGGTAGAAGGCAATACCTCTCTGAGGAGGGGTCAGAACTATGGGTCCCCAGGATCCTGATGATCTGGGTCCCCGTGGTGAATCTCCTCTCTCTGCTAACCCACCCTATGCCTGACAGAGAGAAGACCACAGCTGGGGCTGGGGTTGAGTCCTCTGCCCCCAGGACGCTGTGTGCTCACAGGGGGCCTCCTGTATGCCTAGTCCTGACATGTTCTGTGGAGGCATGATTCTGCCATCTGTAGCAGATGTGAGTTCAGTGTCACTGGCACAGAGACACCCACATGCAATGACCGTAATTAATAAAGTGTATTATTGTAAACCCATGAGATATGGAGGGGCTGTTTGTTAGTGCAGCTAAGCTGACTCATACACGTTTTCCCAAAAATACAATAGCAATTCTCTTTCCTCCACTTGTTGACTATCCAGATTAGCTGTGTTCTCTGTGCCTTCTTCCAATCACACTGACAATGCCCATGTCAAGGCGGGTGGCCACACTCCTGCATATCTGTTCACTTCTGCTCATTAACCTACCAACTACCTGACCTGACCAGATCAAGACAGATGAGTGGGCTGTGACATTAGCCAGCCTACGTTCTGACCAGGGTAGCCATGACTCATAGCTGCAGAGCTGACCAGGGCCAGAGCTCTAGAATGAAGCTGCAGAAGACCTAATCCTGGATTGAGTGTTTACAAGCCGTGCCGCATGGCCAAGTCACTAATCTAGACACCAATACCAAGAGCCATTGCTTTTCCAAAGAATCTTTCAGGGAAGAGGGAATAATAACCTAGTTCTTACAGTGCCTCTCATACTACAAAATGCTCTCTCTATGATAACAATTTAAACTACCTGTTGAAAACATTTCTACTTTTTTTTTTGGAAGATGTCATGCACTTCAGAGAGAATGGAATAATCCATCCCCAAGTCCGCATCACCCAGCCTGAGCACTTATCAACCTTGGCCTATCTTGTTTCCTCTTTACACCCCCTAAACACACACACGCTTCCTTCCTGTCTCCTTCCCAACCCTGCCACTGGATTATTCTGCAGTAAGTTCTAGATGTTATGAATCTGTAAGAAAAGGACCCTTTTTAGATAGCCACCATACCATTATTGCATTTGAAAAAGTAAACAATGTTTCATTAAAAACATCCAGTATCTGTCAGGGTTCAATTTCCCTGATTGTCACCATATATATTTTTAGAGTCTGTTTCCGTTCTATTGTGATGGCTCTTAAATTCCCTTCAAAGTATCAGGGTTCTCATCCCTCTTTTTTGTTTCTCTGAAAGCAAAGCAACCCTTTAACTTCTCTGCCCATAACCTCATCTTCTGAGCATGTCACAAATCCCAGGGTCATTTGCTCTTCCCACTCTCTGTCGACAGAGCTTTGGGTGTGACACCACCCTTGCACCTCCACACAGAAGTCAACCTGGACCCCATTTCCACCTAGGATAAGTGCATCATCTGAAAATTGATTTTCTTGAGACCTTTTTGATGGTACACAGGGAATGTGAATTCTGAAGGATTTTTGTTTTTCTTGTGCTCAAGAAATGAGGTTTTCTAGAAACCTCTTAGATGACTCAACCGGAGACTCTGGGGTGATAAAGACACCAGGGCCCAGGATCCACAAAAAGGTTTTAGGGATAAAACCGTTTTGCAAAATTTGAAATGAAAAAAAGCAACATTTATAAACTTAAATGCTACTTTATATAATATGAGCTTTAAAATGTAACTATATTAATCAATTAGACATACATAAACATCACTAGTTCATCTACATCTCAAGAGTTTGATCCTATCACAATGGACAAAGGGTGGAAAAACGGAGACATTTTGGTTAAGAGTGGCCTTCCTTTGGGTTATGTAAGTTAGTTTTCCAGTCACAGAAGGACAGACTCATCTCCTTGGAAGACCCTGTCTCCTGTTGTCCTTTCACATTTTGTCTTTTTTTCTGCAAAGTCACTCCTCTTCCCAATGCCCTTGATCAGGTGTTTTGCCTCCTCGACACCACCCTCAAAGGACTCTCTGAATATGCTCTGGCTTTGACCTTTGGTGACTGGTCATCCCTGGGACCACCAGCTGTGCCACATTTGTGCTGAGTCTGCTGGTTTCTCACTGACTCACTTCCCCTAGCCACACACCTCAGTCATGCTATGTGGGAGCAACGGCTCACAGGAAAATCCCAGTGGAGGAGCCACAGGCAACACAACTCCATCAATCTCAAACCTTAGGAGACACAGAGTTCATTTACTTTTCATTTCCTTCCTAAGCCAGGAGGGGAGCTCCAATGGCTTCTGCTTGGCTTTTCCTATTATCGCATATTTACTCTATTATATCTATTGAGCCAGAGGCTCAGGGGTGCTCCCATGGGAGAAGGCAATCTACTCCATCCATACATTCAGAAACTGGGGAAATGACCCTGGAAGATTGCTGCCCCATGGGACCTGTTGGTGACTCAAGTCAAAGCTTCGGTTACCACCTGATGCTCTTAAGCCTCTGGTTGGACAAACTTGGTGGCGTGGGTATCAAGGAATTGGTTTTACCTTAGAACTAGGATCAATTGTAACTGAAACCTGGCAGATTCCCCTTTACCTGGTACAATTACCTGACAAAATCACCAAGGGTTCCTTTGTGGAAGACTAGGAGAAAGGGGCACAGTATGTATTTGTGCTATCAAAGCTGGTCAGGGGCCTCCTAAGTCTGGGAATGAGAGTGGGGCTGCAACTGTAGTGAAGCTGGACCTCTGTTCATCAGACCTAGAGTACACTTGATTACACAGCTCACATGCAAGTGAATTAGCTGTTCACCAAGTATTTCTTGTTCTCTACCTTCAGGAAACATGGTAGTTCTTGTCGCTCTTCGGGTTGAGTGGAGCCCCGTGACTAATACTGGACTAAGAGTTACGAGCTGATGATACGTGTAGCTTCAGGGCCAGAGCATTTAATTGCCAGTGGATGACCCTCCAGAACACTCTTATCCTCTGCTTTTGAATATGGCAATATTCAAGGTCAACACTGCTCAATCAGCCTGGGTCCTGGAGTGGGAAAACGCAAAGCAAAGCCACTAGCAACAAGCAATGGACACACCCCAGCCATTGCCCTCAAGTTCATTCCAACTCGTGGTGACCCCATGTGTCATAGAGTAGAGATGCCCCATAGGGTTTTCTTGGGTGTAAGCTTTACAGAAGCATATCATCACACCTTCCTTTTGTGGCACTGCTGGGTGTGTTTGAACTGCCAACCTTTAGTTTAGCGGTTGAATGCAAACAGTTTGCACCACCCAGCGACCTGCAACAGACATACAGCAGGAGCAGTAAATGAAGCTTTCTTATTCGAGATTGGATATAACCGAGTGCATCTTGATAGATACAGAAACTGACACTGTAGAGTGTCCATTGCATTGCCTTGGGGGTCAAATAATGGGGACAAGCAAGCTGATGCTGGAATTTGGAAGAGTGACCACTCATGCTAAGCATTGAAACATGTGACAAATTTTCACCTTAGATGGTAGTTAATAAATCTAGGAAGCTTGGATCTCCAGGAGAATAGGCTGGAAATGAAAATATTAATAACATGTGTTGGTTCAAACTGGCTCCATTCGACAGGATAATTGAAGAAAGAGGAGCTCAGAAAATAGCTGACCAATTTGTACCTTGGAATGGAAGGGAATAGAGAAGGCATAGAAATTCAGGAATCTGCCGGGCTGGAGTAGCAAATGTTTCTCATTCCCAATTGGTAAACTATACAGGGCTCCTAGATACGAATCTGGAATATCAATGGAATTTCACTGCCTTATTACCTTGGCTGCATAATGATGGTCAAACACCTTACTTTCCATCTACAGGTCTGTTGCCTGGAACCATTCTTTTGTATCAATTTCAATGTCATTTAATTTTCCTGGATGCAAAAAATAGAGCCAATTCTGGATAACTGAAGCAAATGTATTTTAATTGGTGAATCCTCAGTGTTTTCAAGACAAATGGGAAGCTTGGAGACCAGGCTCATAAACAGGGGAGGCCAAAGGAGTCACCGAGGATTAAGAAGGAAGAAGGAAAAGGAGCAAATACCCACCATTGTGTGGCTTCCCTGGTTGTACTGAAAGGCTCTGCCTGATCCCAGGGTTCTTGCATCACCAGCTCAGTTTTTAAAGACTCAGGAGAGAAACCTGATTGATCGAGCTCAGGTCATGGGTCCAGCATCTGGCTCTACCAGAATTTATGCATGAATTCTGTAATCGTCGTTTGTTTTTAAATCTTCATAAACAGAAAAGAAAAAGGTCAAGCATATTACCTGTAGATATCTGTCTTAGTTATCTAGTGCTGTTGTAACAGAAACACCACAGGAGGACGGCTTTAACAAAGAGAAATTTATTCCCCACATCCAGGAGGCTGAAAGGCCAAATTCAGGGTGATAGCTCTAGGGGAAGGCTTTCTGTCTCTGTCAGCTTTAAGGGAAGATCCTTGTCATCAGTCTTCCCCTGGTCTAGGAGTTTCTTGGTACAGGGATTCAGGGTCCAAAGGACATGCGCTTCTGGCTCTTCTTGCTTAGTGCTCACTTCTCTCTTTTATATCTCAAAACAGATTGACTCAAGATACAATTTAATTTTTTAGAATGAGTCCTCCCTCATTAACATAAATGCCTCTAGTGCTGTCTCAGTAACATCATCAAGGTAGGTTTTACAACACATAGGAAAGCCACAGCAGATGACAAAATGGTGGACAACCACACAACACCGGAGTCATGGCCCACCCAAGGTGATACACATTTTTCGGGGACACAATTCAATCTGTACGAACATCCAAGACCCTTCAAGGTACCGATGTGCATAGCGACTGTCTGAGAGACAGAAATAGCGTCTGCATTTCCCTAACAGGATTGCACAGAGAGAAGATTGGAGAAATTGAAGCAAGGCAGTGGTTGGCCTCTGGACCTTTCCCTTTCACACCAGGGCACCCCCAGGAAGCCTCCCTACATGGAGGGGTTCTGTCCAACCCCCATTTGTGGCAAAAGACAGCTTTTCAGGGGGGTGGCTCTGGTGGCGCAGTGGTTAAGAGCTCAGCTGCTAAACAAAGAAGTTCGAAAGTTCAAATCCACCAGCCGCTCCTTGGAAACATTATGGGGTGGTTCTACCCTGTCTTACAGGATGGCCATGAATGGGAATTAACTCCACATCAACAGGGTTGCTTTGGTTTGCTAGCCTGTGCCCGCTGCCAGTGCATAAAATGCATTCCCACACCCTTGCTGAACCAAGCAGTGGGCCCCAGCCCCCTTAGCACTGCTCCTGTCTCTCAGCCATCCCCCCTTCACTCCTGGCTGCTGCCCCTCTTCTGCAGCCTCAGGCTCTCCCCTTTGCTTCCCACTCCTCCAGGAGAACCATACAGCCCAGAGTCTGAGTGGTCTGGGCTAGGACCCCAGCTTTGATGGAGAGGTGGGATTTTTACCACGGCTGCTGAGAAAACACAGGCACTACATCCGGTTTATATTCCTCCTGGGTTTTCTCAGTCACAGTTCTCTGCTTGATGTCACTGTGACCCTCTGGGAGCACAGCCTGGACTACCATCTTCTTGAGACACAGGGAAAGATTAGCTCCTCACTGGAGGGAGTGTTGGGAGCTCCATGCAGCCCTGCGGTACGGGCCGGGCTGCACGTCCCGGAGCTTCCCTGTGGCCACTGAGACCCTGAAGTCCCTCTACATGCTATTGAATAGCCAGGCCTCTGAGGAACTGTGGGCTACAGGGCAGCAGGTGGGGGTGCTCCGCATCTGCCCCCTCCCCAGTTCACTCCACATGCTCCAACTGAGGCCAAAGAGGCAGCCACTGTGGCCTTGAGGATCAGCTTCTCTACTTCCTACTGGAGGCCCAGGGCACCCACAGATGGGCAGAGATCAGAGGCTCTTGGGGTGGACGCACAATAAACACAACGATAGCACACGGGAGTTTATCGATGATTTCTTCTCCCTACCTCCTCCAAGGTAGGCTTTATGGAGTCATGTGGTTCATATGGCCCCTCTGAAGATATCTTACGAGGCCAAGCGATCCACTCGGCTTATCACACAGCTGTGCCCCGCTCAGCAATGTCCTCTATGTTAGTGACCCAGAGCTGCCGTAACCAAGTGCTACAAACTGGGTGACTTACAAGAACAGAAATTTACTGTCTCACAGTTCCGGGGCTCTGAGTCCAAGCGCAAGGTGTTTGCAGGACCATATTATCTCTGAAGGCTCTGGACCAAGATCCATTCTTGTCTCTCTCTCACAACTCCTGGTAGACCCAGGGATTTTTCGGCTTGCATCTGCAACATAACTCCATCATTGAATGCCCATTTTCCCTCTCTTTGTGTCGCTGTGTCTCTTTTCCTCCTTTATAAAGACACCGCTCAGATTGGATTTGGACTCACCCTAGCCCAGCATGACTCCATGTTAACTGATAACATCTTCAAAGACCATATTTCCAAATAAGGTCGTGTTTACAGGTATGAGGGGTGAGGACTTCGATACAAATTTTGGGGGGACACTATTCAATCCATAACACCCTACCTTATGTTTTCTCTCTCTTTCCCTACCACACACCTAATTCCATTTCCCCTCATCCCTGCTTCCCTGGGACTTCACTCCGCCAGTGTTACCATCTAACCCTCAGACTCTGTTTTCTAGGGAATCCAGGTTCAAACACAGCTCATCCTTCACACTTTGCTAAAGAGCTCCTTCGGAAATCTTTTCTATTCAACACATACTTACTTTTCACCTTGTCCTGTTTTCTGGGAACTGGGAGAGAATCCGGTACACAAGGTAAATACAGCACATGTGGTCCTTGTCCTCAGAGTCCTAGAAGGAATGTGAGCCTCTGCCTTCCCCTGGAAGCCAACCTGGCAAGGAGATTCCCAGAGAAAATGTGACAGAAAGAGTGGCAGGTGCTGCCAGGCAGGCATTGAGCTGGGTGCTATAGGGTCATTGCAGTCATGAACTTGGAAGAAGACTTAGAAAGACAGGCGTAAAGAAAGGATTTCTGGGCTGCTTGTGAACCTCTCACTTCTCTCGGATAAACATGTACTTGTGTTGTGTGCTGAGTTCCTAGAGGTGAGAAAATCTTCAGAGACTGAAGAAAGATGGTGAGCTGATAGACAGTGGGGATAAGTCGAGAAAGGTGAGTCTTCTCTGAAACCACACCTCTAGCCACACACAAGGTGAGAGAGCTGAGTGCAACATTCCAAGATTAACCTGGGACACTGCAACGGGACTAGTATGGTCTCAGGGTAGGAGAGTTGCTGGCATGTGGCAGAAATAAACTATAATAAAATGGTCTAAGGTAACAACCTATATTTTTCACAGGCTTTTTTTTTTTTTAAGATCAACCAAAATAAACTCACCATCAAAGATCACCAAGAAAGCAAATCACCATGAGTAGGAATAAGCAGTTGTTGTTATTGTTGTTGCTGGGTTCCGTCGAGTTGGTTCTGACTCATAGCGACCCTATGCACAACAGAACGAAACACTGCCCAGTCCTGAGCCATCCTTACAATCGTTGTTCTGCTTGAGCTCATTCTTGCAGCCACTGTGTCAATCCACCTCGTTGGGGATCTTCCTCTTTTCCACTGACCCTGTACCCTACCAAGCGTGATGTCCTTCTCCAGGGACTGATCCCTCCTGACAACATGTCCAAAGTATTTAAGACGCAGCCTCATCATCCTTGCTTCTAAGGAGCATTCTGGTTGTACTTCTTCCAAGATGAATTAGTTCATTCTTTTGGCAGCCCATGGTATATTCAATATTCTTTCCCAGCACCGCAATTCCAAGGCGTCAATTCTTCTTCAGTCTTCCTCATTCATTGTCCAGCTTTCACATACATATGATGCGATTGATAATACCACGGCTCGGGTCAGGTGCACCTTAGTATTCAAGGTGACATCTTTGCTCTTCAACACTTTAAAGAGATTCTTTGCAGCATATTTATCCAATGCAATGCGTCTTTTGATTTCTTGACTGCTGCTTCCGTGGCTGTTGATTGTGGAGCCAAGTAAAATGAAATCCTTGACAACTTCAATCTTTTCTCCATTTATAATGATGTTGCTCATTGGTCCAGTTGTGAGGATTTTTGTTTTCTTTATGTTGAGGTGCAACCCATACTGAAAGCTGTGGTCTTTGATCTTCATTAGTAAGTACTTCAAGTCCTCTTCCCTTTCAGCAAGCAAGGAATAAGCAGAGACACTATTAAAGAGATTTAGACCCTCAGAAACTGAAATTTACAATTATCAAATCATAATATTAAATAGTATCAACAATGTATTTAAAGATACGCTATGGAACCATCACTAAAAAAGAGTGAGAGAAGTTAAAAAATGATAAGGACGATACATAAGAGAGCCAAATAGAAGTTTTATAAATAAAAATATAGCACTGTTAATGAACTTAGCAGATAGACTAAACAGAAGATTAGAACTGTGATGGTAAAAGTTGTGTGTCAACTGGGCTGGGCCATAATTCTCAGTAGTTTCATAGTCCTATGATGACTTCCATGATACGATTTGATATTATGTGATCACCTCCATGATGATACGTGCTGTGAGTAGCCAATCAGTTTAAAGCGAGTTTGCTTGGGCCTGTGGCCTGCTTTGAATAGAAATTGATATTCTCACAAGGCTTGTGAGCTTTTGTTGGTTCTGAATTTTGCAGCTGACTGCTGTTCATCTGATTTCCAGTTCTTAGGACTTCGGCTAGCAGCTTACCTGCAGTCTTGCCTGCCAACCTTTGGATTTGTTGATCTTCACAGCCTTTGAACAAGACCCCTGCTCTCTGACTTGTCAATCTTAGCTTCGCCAACTCCTGTGGCTACATGCATAAGGAGAAGCCTCTATCCTTACCCACAGACTCAGGACGTTGAAGCCTCTACAACCTCATGAACCATTTCCTTGATGTAAATCTCTGTCTCTCTCTGTTTATATTTATATGCTTTCCTGGTTTCATTTGTCTGGAGAAGCCAACCTAAGACAACTGAACAGCTGAAAAGAGAATTAGTAAACAGGAAGATACTATGAAGAAATGATGAAGGATGAGCAGAGAAGCTGAGAAATGGAAAATATGGAAGAAAGGTTAACAGAGTTAGAGGATAGAATGAGATCTAAAACACGTCTAAATGGAGTCCAGGAAGAAAGGAATAAAGAGAATGTGAGAAAGAAAGGTTTGTGAGAGATAATACTGAGGATTTTCAAGAAGAAGACATGACTCCACTGGCATAGGATGCATCATGTAAAACAAGCAGCATAAATAAAAAACAGAAACCCACACTCTGTACTGAAAGGCAGAACACCACAGACAAACTGGCCTTTAAAATAACCCAGAAGAATCAATACATCAACTGAATAGGAGCAGCAGTTAGGTGGACATATGACTTCTCAATGATAACAGCAGAGGAAAGAAAAAATATTCTCAAAAGGGTGAGAGAAAATATCTGTCAACCTAGACCCATGTTCTCTGCAATGGTTTCTTCAGGAAAAAGAGCAAAACAAAGGCTGTAAGTCATATAAACTTTGATTCAGGATGTCCACGGGGATCGGTAGGGCTATGAGCCAAGGTTCAACTCAGTGGATTGCCTTCACCACTTTGAAAATAGAGAATAGAGGGGTGGCAGCTAGAAGATCTGTTGTGGACGGCGCCCCTGGCTGTAGCCTAGAGTCCTGAAAGCACATGAGGTGGGTGCTCTCTAGGTTCACCGACTTGTGTGTGAGGGAATGCTTGGGGTAGAGCCCAGCGTAAACAGTAGAGAACATGCTCAGATAGGCAGGTGCTCTGTGGTGACTACACTACAGCTGTTACTCTAACTGCTTATGCTTTCTGGGCAACCACGTTTCCTAGCTGACACTCACCCTGTGGTCATGTCCACACTCTTCCTAGGGCCCACTTAGAGGTGATCTCTGCCCATTTTCAAAGTCCACTCCTGTCTTCTCACTCCAAACACCCAGTGGAGATGGTGTAAGTCTGCGAATGAGTGTCGAGTTTAGTTGCTTCCCAGGGTTCAGGCTGTTGCACCAACAGGGGTCCCTCTCAGCACCTGCCAACCATGAATCAAACCCACCTGTGCACACTACCTTGCAGGCCAATCCCCAAGCCACCGTCCTCTGGGCACCAGGGGGCAGTGCCAGCACAATACAGAGGGGCCCGGGTTACAGGAAGGTCCTGGTACAGGAAAGGGGGCTGGCAGGGAGAGCTGAGCCCTGAGGGTGGTAGAGGGGAGGCCAGTTGTGAGGTCTTGCAGAGGCAGGAGCTAAGCCCCTCCCACCCTCCTCGGGTCCCCAGGAATCTGCTTCTTCTTGAGCCCACCCAATGCAGCTTTGCTCTGCCCTTCCAAGGCACATGTTAGCCCAGAGGTTCCTCCAACCTCTGCTCAGAGGAATGGCTCAGAACAACCTAGGACCTGTTCCTGGCAGCAATATCCTTAGGAACTGTGTCACAGATGTGAGAGAACCAGGCATTTCTACAAGCTGTGACATGTTGTGTAATCAAATACAGCAGGGCCACCTCAGGGACCTATCTCAACAAGGTGTTGCCTGCACAAGAAGACAAGTCCAATGGCATTGAAGTAGATAGAGATGTAAACTACAAGTTCCTCCAAGAGCTGCCAAAGGTAACGACCAATCATGAAACTATTCAGTGTCCTAAAGCCCCACCTCACCTTGCTTTTTTTCTGAAATCCTCACAGCAACTGCTCAGAGTTGTCCTTTTCCCTACACTCTTTTCCTGGCCCCAGTTTCAGATCTTCACCATTGTTCCACTCACCAGTTCTCTTGCCCTCACTTCCTGAAGTCTCTGTGCCCAGGAGGGGGTCCTCAGGTCCTTTATACTGAGACCCTCTCTTTTTCCATGGCTCTTTCCTCCAGGGCAAGCGGCCCCATCTTCTGCAACCATAAAGGCAGGGAGTTATTTTCTCCTTAGGTCCCTCCTTCCTCCCTTACCTGATGCTGAGGTCATTCCTGCCTTGTCACTCATTCTCAAAGGAATGTGGCTGGAATGTCCACCTGGAGACTTTTACCCTAAACACCACCTGGCCTGCACAGATGGGCAGGGCAGGAGAGGGAGGGAAGGGAGAGGGGAACCCAGCCACACAGCAGTCAAGGTGGAACTAAAAGCCTGGTCCAATATCAGATAGGGAGGCACCCGAACAACATGGAGTGACATGGCATCATAGAATCCTGGGGGTGCAGGTGCCTTCTAAAGCCACCCTAACAACGCCTGTCAGAACAACTCCCGTGAAGGGCCAGTGACTTCACATTTTACACGACTTAATCCTTTGCTGTGAAGACTAGAAGGTGAACCACAGGCAAAGGCTCCCTCAGACCAGGGAAGAAGTGACCACACTTCTTCTGTACTCACAACTGCTGCTCCCCTCAAGTGTCTGATCAGGACCATATTCTACAGGAAACCCCCCCCCCCAAAAAAAGGGAGAGTGATAAACCACTCCCTGTGGCAAGCCCTTGGTGGACCAGGGTCCTTTATCCTGAGGGAAAGGAGTCCAAATAATACCAGTTCTCACATATTTGAAGGACCTTCAGTAGACTCATCTGCCTATGTTCAGAGAGTAGCAAATACTGATGCTTACACCTTATTATTATAGGGAGACAGGTTTCTGGAAGCTTCCATTTGGGGGGAGTTTTGGGCTCAAAGTATGGGCTTCTGCATGGAGGAATGTTGCTGCATCAGTGAAGGCGATCAGGGTGTGACTTTTGGGGAGTGATATAGGAAGATTTAGGCTTCAGGTAAGGCTGACACCTAGTCATTTTTAAGGTACTTTCCATTATGAGATTCTCTGATTAGATAATGTACCAATCAGGACACCTTGCTTTGTTTCAAACTATCTGTATTAGTTATCTCTCGGTGCATAACAAATTACCCCCAGATTTGGAGGGCTGAATGCACAACTATTTATTTTATCTCAGTTTCTATGAGTCAGGCATTTTGGATCAGCTCAGCTGGATGTTTCTGGTTCAGGGACTCTTGAGGCTGGAGCTGCATCATCTGAAGGATTTGCTTCTAAAGTGGCTCACTTTTATGGCTCTTGGCTGGAGGTTCCAGTTTCTCACCATGGGAACCCCTCCAGTGGAGTGGTTCAGTGTCCTTACAACTTGGTGACCGGCTTCCCCCAAAGCAAGTGATCCAGGAAGCCAACTGGAGATAGCAAAGTCCCTTAGGACCTAGCCTTGGAAGACATTCCATGGGAGGGGTGTTAGGCTCTACTTTTGAGAGAATGAGGTCAAAGAAATTATAGACATATTTTAAAATCACCACATCTGTCAACTTGAGCACTCTTCAGCTACCCAAATCCCTGGGTTAGGACACATCTCTCCAGGACTCCTTCCATGATGACTTTATCCCAGTTTCTGAGCAATGGTCCCTCATTCTGAACTCAGAACTCAGAAAAAGTATTGTGATTTCATGCTGCCCTGTAATCTTGAACTGTTAGTGAACTTATATCTTTATTTCCTCTCAGTGTTAACCTGCTGGTAGGCAGGCATCATGTATTAAGGCTCTTTCTACTCCCATAGTTTGGAAAATAGTGGAAAGTCTTGCAGGGTTGGTATTCATCAAAATTTTTTGAATGAATGGACAGATGACTGGATGGATGGACAGGCAGATGGATGAATGGACAGACTGATGGATAAACAAATGGATAGGTGAACAGACGGACAGATGGATGAATGGATTGATGGAAAAACTAATGAAGAATGGGTGGATAATTGGGTGGATGCATTGACGGGTGGATAAACAAAGGAGAAGATGGAAGAACAGATGAAGAGATAAATGGAAGAGCAGATGAATGTATTGACCATTAGATGATAGTTTAAGGAAGGATTGATGAATCAGGATGGATGGATGGTTGGATGGGTGGAGCGATTCAATGGCAGGTTGGATGGTTGAATGAATGGATGGGTTGGTGGAAGTTTTGACCTTAGATATCAGGTTAGACCTGGAAACATTTATCTTCCACCTGAGTTGGGTTCAGGGAAGGTGATTACAGGCAGTCATGGTGTGTTGGTCATGGTACCTTGGTCACGGAAAGTCTTGGGTGTGACCACTGAATGAGACAGCCTGACAGTAAGCTTTGCTACTGTACTGATTTTCTTAATAAATCACTAAAAAAAAAAACCTTTGCCGTTGAATCAATTTCGACTCATGGTGACTCCATGTATTACAGAATGAACTGAGTTCCTCATGGTTTTCATGGCTGTGACCTTTCAGATATAGATTGCCAGGCCTTTCTTCAGGAGTACCACTTGATGGGTAAAAACCCAGTGCCGTCGAGTCGATTCTGACTCATAGCGACCCTATAGGATAGAGTAGAACTGCCCCATAGAGTTTCCAAGGAGCGCCTAGCGGATTCGAAGTGCCAACCCTTTGGTTTTCAGCCACAGCACTTAATCACTACAGCACCAGGGTTTCCCACTTAAAGGGTATGAGCCACTAACCTTTAGCTTAGGAAGAGAGTGCAAACTGCTTGCACTACCCAGGGACCTATAACAAAAGCATAAACAGTTACTAAAATGGTAAAGGCCCATATGCACAAATCATTAGGTATATTACTTAGTGATTTTAATTTGTAGAAAGGTTTTTGAAAAGGAAAATTCTGTTTCACATCCAGGTGCTTTAATGGTGCCTTCTCAGAGTCTGGTATGCTGTCAGGCATGAGCAGGACACCTGGTTCCCTGCTGGCCCAGCCCCATCCAGCCTTGCAGCCACTGGAAACGCAATTTGTCAGCACGTTGAGGTGGTGAAGGTGGACTTCCAGGCCCACCCAAGGTCTACACAGTCACTTGCCTATGGGCAGAGCCTGGAGGCATGTCCCCTTGAGGGTCAGATCCCTAACTTGTCCTCTGCCTTGGTCATCCCTCTATCCTACCTGGCGTCCAGTAACCCATCCTTACCCTAAACCAAAGGCTTGTGAGCCTGAGCCTTTCACAAGAGTCAGGGAAGTCATAGTGAATAAGGGAAAGAACCTACACATTCCCCCCTGCCCTTATCTGGCCCAACCCCAGCGAGAAAAGAAATCCCTGGTGTAGTGGGGTGAATGATATCTCCCTAAGAGATACGTCTGCCTGGAACCTGTAAATGTGACCTTCTTTGAAAACAGTGTCTTTGCAGACGTAATTAAGATAAACCTCTGAAATGAGGAGATCATTCTGGGTTAACCTCCACAAAAAAACCAAACCCATTGCTGTCAAATCAGTTTCAACCCTTAGTGAGTCCATAGGGCAGAGAAGACCGCCCCATCTGGTTTCCAAGCAGCAGCTCCTGGATTCGAACTGCCAGCCTTCTGGTTAGCAGCTGAGCTCTTAACTATGGCCCTAAATCCAAAGAAAGGCCTTCTTAGAAGACAAGAGAAGAGATGCGACAGAAAGGAAGGCAACGTGAAGGCAGAGACAGAGACTGAAGTGACGCATACAGATGCCAAGGGTTGCCTTGATTCACCGGAAGCTGGAAGAGGTAAGGAAGGATCTTCCGCTAGAGATTCCGGAGGGTACACAGCCCTGATGAAACCGGGATGTTGGACTTCTGGCCTCAAGAATGTGAGAGAATAAATGTCTACTATTTTAAGTGCCCAAGTTTGAGGGTTAGAAACTAACTCATCTGCAAAGTGAGGAGAAGGCAAAATTCCAGGTGGGGTAGAGACCAGGAGATGAGGCCAGGGGAGGTGCACGGGACTTCTGTCTGCAGAATGTCTAGCAGACTGGGCTGTCCTGGGCCGAGGACAGAGTTGCAGGAGCAGAGAGCTCCTGAGGCTCAGTGACTCACTGAGTGAATCATGGAGTGATGGAGCTGGAGCTGCAGAAGTAAGACAGGACTGACTAGGCAAGGTGGGATAAATGAGTCCTCAGGAAACAATGGAAGGCTTTTTCTTTTTCTTCCATTTCTGGAAGGGTAACCAGGGTGCCCCCCCGCATGTCTGTCCGTTTGCTGTACTGTGGGGGCTTGCATATTGCTGTGATGCTGAAAGCTATGCCACCAGTATTCAGATACCAAGAGGGTCACCCATGGAGGACAGGTTTCACCTGAGATTCCAGACTAAGACAGACTAGGAAGAAGGACCCAACAGTCTACTTCTGAAAAGAACTAGCCAGCAAAAACTTTATCAAGAGCAGCGGAACATTGTCTGATATAGTGCTGGAAGGTGAGACCCCCAGGTTGGAAGGCACTCAAAAGATGACTGAGAAAGAGCTGCCTCCTCAAAGAAAAGTTGGCCTTTATGATGTGGATGGAGTAAAGCTTTTTTTTTTTTTTTTGATGATTTTTATTGTGCTTTAAGTGAAAATTTACAAATCAAGTCACTCTGTCACATATAAGCTTATATACACCTTACTACATACCCCCATTTACTCTCCCCATAATGAGTCAGTCTGCTCACTCCTTCCAGTCTCTCCTTTCATGACCCTTTTGCCAGTTTCTAACCCTTTCTACCCTCCCATCTCCCCTCCAGACAGGAGATGCCAATACAGTCTCAAGTGTCCACCTGATACAAGTAGCTCACTCTTCAACAGCATCTCTCTCCAACCCATTGTCCAGTCCCTTCCATGTCTGATGAGTACTCTTTGGGAATGGTTCCTGTCCCGGGCCAACAGAAGGTTTGGGGACCATGACCGCTGGGATTCTTCTAGTCTCAGTCAGACCATTAAGTCTGGTCTTTTTATGAGAATTTGGGGTCTGCATCCCACTCTTCTCCTGCTCCCTCAGGGGTTCTCTGTTGTGCTCCCTGTCACAGCAGTCATCAGTTGTGGCCGGGCACCATCTAGCTCTTCTGGTCTCAGGATGATGTAAGTCTCTAGTTCATGTGGCCCTTTCTGTCTTGGACTCATAGTTATCATGTGACCTTGGTGTTCTTCATTCTCCTTTGATCCAAGTGGGTTGAGACCAATTGATGGATCTTAGATGGCCGCTTGCTAGCATGTAAGACCCCAGATGCCACACTTCAAGGTGGGATGCAGAATGTTTTCATAATAGAATTTATTATGCCAATTGACATAGAAGTCCCCTTAAGCCATAGTCCCCAAATCCCCGCCCTTGCTCCACTGACCTTCGAAGCATTCACTTTATCCCAGAAACTTCTTTACTTTTGGTCCAGTCCAGTTGAGCTGACCTTCCCTGTATTGAGAATTATCTTTCCCTTCACCTAAAGTAGTTCTTATCTTCTAACTAATCAGTAAATAACCCTCTCCCACCCTCCCTCCCTCCCCCCTCTCGTAACCACAAAAGAATGTGTTCTTCTCAGTTTATACTATTTCTGAAGAACTTATAATAGTGGTCTTATACAGTATTTGTCCTTTTGCGTCTGACTAATTTCACTCAGCATAATGCCTTCCAGGTTCCTCCATGTTATGAAATGCTTCACAGATTCGTCACTGTTCTTTATCGATGCGTAGTATTCCATTGTGTGAATATACCACAATTTATTTAACCATTCATCTGTTGATGGACATTTTGGTTGCTTCCAGCTTTTTGCTATTGTAAACAGTGCTGCAATAAACATGGGTGTGCATATATCTGTTCGTGTAAAGGCTCTTATTTCTCTAGAGTATATTCCGAGGGGTGGGATTTCTGGGTTGTATGGTAGTTCTATTTCTAACTTTTTAAGAAAACACCAGATAGGTTTCCAAAGTGGTTGTACCATTTTACATTCCCACCAGCAGTGTATAAGAGTTCCAATCTCTCCGCAGCCTCTCCAACATTGATTATTTTGTGTTTTTTGGATTAATGCCAGCCTTGTTGGAGTGAGATGGAATCTCATCGTAGTTTTAATTTGCATTTGTCTAATGGCTAATGATCGAGAGCATTTTCTCATGTGTCTGTTAGCTGCCTGAATATCTTCTTTAGTGAAGTGCGTGTTCATATCCTTTGCCCACTTTTTAATTGGGTTGTTTGTCTTTTTGTGGTTGAGTTTTAACAGAATCATATAGATTTTAGAGATCAGGTGCTGGTCAGAGGTGTCATAGCTGCAAATTTTTTCCCAATCTGTAGGTGGTCTTTTTACTCTTTTGGTGAAGTCTTTAGATGAGCACAGGTGTTTGATTTTTAGGAGCTCCCAGTTATCTGGTTTCTCTTCGTCATTTTTAGTAATGTTTTGTATCCTGTTTATGCCATGTATTAGGGCTCCTAACGTTGTCCCTATTTTTTCTTCCATGGTCTTTATCATTTTAGTCTTTATGTTTAGGTCTTTGATCTACTTGGAGTTAGTTTTTGTGCATGGTGTGAGGTATGGGTCCTATTTCATTTTTGTGCAAGTGGATATCCAGTTATGCCAGCACTGTTTGTTAAAAAGACTATCTTTTCCCCAATTAACTGACACTGGGCCTTTGTCAGATATCAGCTGCTCATACATGGATGAATTTATATTTGGGTTCTCAATTCTGTTCCATTGGTCTATGTGCCTGTTGTTTTTCCAGTACCAGGCTGTTTTGACTACTGTGGCTATATAATATGTTCTAAAATCAGGTAGAGTGAGGCCTCCCACTTTCTTCTTCTTTTTCAGTAATGCTTTACTTATCTGGGGCTTCTTTACCTTCCATATGAAGTTGGTGATTTGTTTCTCCATCACTTTAAAAAATGTCATTGGAATTTGGATCGGAAGTGCTTTGTATGTATAGATGGCTTTTGGTAGAATAGACATTTTTGCTATGTTAAGTCTTCCTATCCATGAGCAAGGTATGTTTTTCCACTTATGTAGGTCCCTTTTAGTTTCTTGCACTAGTACTTCATAGTTTTCATTGTATAGGTTTTTACATTTTTGGTAAGATTTATTCCTAAGTATTTTATCTTCTTAGGGGCTACTGTGAACGGTATTGATTTGGTGATTTCCTCTTCGATGTTCTTTTTGTTGATGTAGAGGAAGCCAAGTGATTTTTGTATGTTTATCTTGTAACCTGAGACTCTGCTGAACTCTTTTATTAGTTTCAGTAGTTTTCTAGAGGATTCCTTAGGGTTTTCTGTGTATAAGATCATGTCATCTGCAAATAGAGATAATTTTACTTCTTCCTTGCCAATCCGAATGCCTTTTATTTCTTTATGTAGCCTAATTGCCCTGGCTAGGACCTCTAGCACAATGTTGAATAAGAGCGGTGATAAAGGGCATTCTTGTCTGGTTCCCGTTCTCAAGGGAAATGCTTTCAGGCTCTCTCCATTTAGAATGATGTTGGCTGTTGGCTTTGTATAGATGCCCTTTATTATGCTGAGGAATTTTCCTCCAATTCCTATTTTGCTGAGGGTTTTTATCATGAGTGGGTGTTGGACTTTGTCAAATGCCTTTTCTGCATCAATTGATAAGATCTTGTGGTTTTTGGCTTTTGTTTTTTTTATATGGTGGATTACATTAATGATTTTTCTAATATTAAACTACCTTCCATACCTGGTATAAATCCCACTTGGTTGTGGTGGATTATTTTTTTGACATGTTGTTGAATTCTATTGGCTAGAATTTTGTTGAGGATTTTTGCGTCTATGTTCATGAGGGACATAGGTCTGTAATTTTCTTTTTTTGTGATGTCTTTACCTGGTTTTGGTATCAGGGATATGGTGTTTTCATAGAATGAGTTAGATAGTAATCCATCATTTTCTATACTTTGAAATACCTTGTGGTGTTAACTCTTCTCTGAAAGTTTGGTAGAACTCTTCAGTGAAGCCAACCAGGCCAGGGTTTTTTTTTGTTGGGAGTTTTTTGATTACCTTTTCAATCTCTTTTTTTGTTATGGGTCTATTTAGTTGTTCTACTTCTGATTGTGTTAGTTTAGGTAAGGTAGTGTTTTTCTAGGAACTCATCCATTTCTTCTAGTTTTGCATATTTGTTAGAGTACAATTTTTCATAATAATCTGATATGATTCTTTTAATTTCAGTTGGGTCTGTTGTGATGTGGCCCATCTCGTTTCTTATTATTTGTTTCCCTTCCTGTATTTCTTTAGTCAGTCTTGCCAATGGTTTATCAATTTTGTTAATTTTTTCAAAGAACCACCTTTTGGCTTTGTTAATTCTTTCAATTGTTTTTCTGTTCTCTATTTCATTTAGTTCAGCTCTAATTTTTATTATTTGTTTTCTTCTGGTGCCTGATGGATTCTTTTGTTGCTCGCTTTCTATTTGTTCAAGTTGTAGGGACAGTTCTCTGATTTTGGCTCCTTCTTCTTTATGTACGAGTGCATTTATCAATATAAATTGACCTCTGAGCACTGCTTTTGCTGTGTCCCAGAGGTTTTGTTAGGAAGTGTTTTCATTCTCATTGCATTCTATGAATTTCTTTATTCCCTCCTTAATGTCTTCTATAATCCAGTCTTTTTTGAGAAGGGTATTGTTCACTTTCCAAGTATTTGATTTCTTTTCCCTGATTTTTCTGTTATTGATTTTCACTTTTATGGCCTTGTGGTCTGAGAAGACACTTTGTAATATTTCAGGTTTTGGGATTATGCAAAGGTTTGTTTTATGACCTAATATGTGATCTATTCTAGAGAATGTTCCATGTGCACTAGAAAAAAAAGGTATACTTTGCAGCTGTTAGGTGGAGTGTTCTGTATAAGTCTATGAGGTCAAGTTGGCTGATTGTAGCAATTAGTTCTTCCGTGCCTCTATTGAGGTTCTTACTGGAAGTCCTATGCTTCTCCGAAAGTGGTGTGTTGAAGTCTCCTACTATGATTGTGGAGGTGTCTATCTCACTTTTCAGTTCTGTTAAAGTTTGTTTTATGTATCTTGCAGCCCTGTCATTGGGTGCATAAATATTTAATATGGTTATATCTTCCTGGCCAATTGTCCCTTTAATCATTATGTAGTGTCCTTCTTTATCCATTGTGGTGGATTTAACTTTAAAGTCTATTTTGTCAGAAATTAATATTGCTACTCCTGCTCTGTTTTGACTGTTGTTTGCTTGATATATTTTTTTCCATCCTTTGAGTTTTTGTTTGTTTGTGTCTCTAAGTCTAAGGTGTGTCACTTGTAGTCAGCATATAGACGGATCGTGTTTCTTTATCCAGTCTAAGACTGTCTCTTTATTGGTGCATTTAGGCCATTTACATTCAGTGTAATTATAGATACATATGTGTTCAGTGTTGTCGTTTTGATGCCTTTTTGTGTGTGTTGTTGACAATTTCATTTTTCCACTTACTTTTTTGTGCTGAGACGTTTTTCTTTGTAAATTGTGTGTTCCTCATTTTCATAGTAGTTGAATTTATGTTTGCTGAGTCATTATGTTTTTCTTGGTTTTTATTTTGAGTTATGGAATTGTTAGACCTCTTTGTGGTTACCTTAATATTTACCCCTATTTTTCTAAGTAAAAACCTAACTCGTATCGTCCTATATCGCCTTGTTTTCCTCTCCATATGGCAGTTCTATGACTCCTGTAATTAGTCCCTCTTTTTGATTATTGTGATCTTTTACATAATGACTTCAATGATTCCCTGTTTTGAGCATTTTTTTCTTTTCAAAATTTATCTTAATTTGTTTTTGTGATTTCCTTATTTGAGTTGATATCAGGATGTTCTGTTCTGAGACTTTGTGTTGTTTTGGTATCTGATGTTATTGATTTTCGGACGAATTTCCTTTAGTATTTCTTGTAGCTTTGGTTTGGTTTTTGCAAATTCTCTAAGCTTGTGTTTATCTGTGAATGTTTTAATTTCACCTTCATATTTGAGAGAGAGTTTTGCTGGATATATTACACTTGGCTGGGAGTTTTTCTCCTTCAGTGCTCTATATATGTCATCCCATTGCCTTCTTGACTGCATGGTTTGCGCTGAGTAGTCTGAACTTATTCTTATTGATTCTCCTTTGTAGGAGACCTTTCTTTTATCCCTGCCTGCTTCTAAATTTTCTCTTTATCTTTGGTTTTGGCAAGTTTGATGATAATATGTCTTGGTGATTTTGTTTTTGGATCAATCTTATATGGGGTTTGATGAGTATCTTGGATAGATATCCTTTTGTCTTTCATGATGTCAAGGAAGTTTTCTGCCAACAGATCTTCAACTATTCTCTCTGTATTTTCTGTTATCCCTCCCTGTTCTGGAACTCCAATCACACGCAAGTTATTCTTCTTGATAGAGTCCCACATGATTCTTAGGGTTTCTTCATTTTTTTAAATTCTTTTATCTGATTTTTTTCAGCTATATTCGTGTCAATTCCCTTGTCCTCCAGGTCCCCCACTCTGCATTCCAATTGCTCAAGTCTGCTCCTCTGACTTCCTATTGAGTTTTCTAATTCTGTAATTTTACTGTTAATTTTTTTGGAGTTCTGAATGCTGTCTCTCTATGGATTCTTGCAGCTTATTAATTTTTCCACTATGTTCTTGAATAATCTTTTTGAGTTCTTCAACTGCTTTATCAGTGTGTTCCTTGGCTTTTTCTGTAGATTGCCTTATTTCATTTCTGAGGTCTTCCTTGATGTCTTGAAGCATTCTGTAAATTAGTTTTTTATATTTTGCATCTGGAAATTCCAGGATTGTATCTTCATTTGGGAAAGATTTTGATTCTTTAATTTGGGGAGTTGTAGAAGCAATCATGGTCTGCTTCTTTATGTGGTTTGATATCGATTGCTGTCTCTGAGGCATCTATAAGATATCGTAATGATTTATTTTAGATTTGCTCACTGAGTCTTATCTTGTTTTGTTTTCTTTCAATATACGTAGATGGGCTACTAGATTGCACTGTTTGATTGTTGTAGCCTTTGAATCACTTATGTCCTCTTACCAGCTGGTTTGGGTCATTATGAGAAATATAAGCCTAAGAGTCCATTCACTATTCCTGAGTAGAATCTGATTTTGGGTCACCAAGTGTTTGGGATAGGCTGTCACCTATTTGCTTAGAGGAGTAGTGGTGATAGTTGTGTGCACCAGATATCAGTAGCAGAAGGGGGTCATGTTCCAGGGGTGGCAGGATGCTGACAGGCTTCCCCCAAGTGCCAGTGAGGTAGGTGTGTCTCTTTTCCTAAAGCACTTTGGTGGCTGATCTCTGCAGCTGCACCTTAGGCACCCAATGCATGTACCTCTACAGATTGGTAGATGTCACTATCCTCAGACCCCTATGGCAGGAGGTTATGTGGTTTGGGTGGAGCTTCAACCTTCAGTTCCCGATTGTGGGTCAGTGAGGGCTCTGTTTAATAGGTAGAGATATCAGACCTGGGAAACTTGTCTTTCCAGTAATCTGCTAAAACAATTACAGTCAGATCACTATCAGAATTGCCTTTGCATTATAATAGCCACCTTGTTCCCTGTAGGGATGAAAGTCCAAGACTGTGGATCTCATATGCTTGGCTGGAGCTGGTTCTGTATCATTAGTCCAATTATGGGAAGGCAGGGAAGGATTCTTGGTCCCTGGGTTTTTTGTAGCTGCTTCTCTCAGGCCAGGAGAATGGGTTAGGAAAAGACAAAACAAACAAACCAAAAAACCTCAGAGGACTTCACTCTTGGGCCCAGGAAATTCCAATGCTAATGAAGCCGCCTGGGAAGGGGAGGGGAAGGATCAGATAGATAGGAGAGAGAAGCACCCAGGAATATAGACAAAGTTACTTGTCTTACTCCGTGAGGACTGTTTTATCTGAGATTCCCAAGAGGCTTGTAGCCTGTGTGCCTTGGCTGGGTTAAGATTGCCCCCGAGGGTCAGGCCCGCATCCTGTGCATGTGCTGTCTCAGATGCTGTGGTCAGTTCCTCCTCTCCCAGTCCAAAGCCCAGGGCCAAGTTTCCCCAGCTGGGACGCCACACTCCAGGCTCCAAAACCAGTCGTTGCCTCCCAGTGACTTTTCCTCCTCTCAGCTGCAATGCTGCGCTGCCTGTGTGCTGTGGCTGGGATTCCCCTGAGGTCACTTCTGGGGGCTAGGGCTGCGTCCCGTGTTTGCGCAGTCTCAGGATGCTGTGCTCAGCTCCCCTGCACCCAGTCCAAAGCCCAGCGCCAAGGTTTTCTGACTGGGACGCTGGCTCCAGGCTCTGAAAACAGTTGCTGCTTCTCCGTGGTTGCTCGTTCTCTTCTTAGCCACGTCAGTGTGCAGCCTGCTTGTGTTGGCTGAGTCTCTACAGAGGTTACCCCAGGGGGCTAGGGGTCAGGGCTGTGTCCCGTGCCTGCCCCGCATCAGCAAGCTGCTATCAGCCCCGCCACTCGGCACTAGGGAACCTCAAGGGCTCAAGGCTGTGGAGTGGGTCGTGGGTTCCAGAAGCAGTTGCTGGTTCAGAGAGCAGCTTTTTGCTCACCTGTCACTCAGGTCAACTCTTTAGATATGTGTTTGATGGTCAGGGTTCGTAGATTGTCAAGTATGTGATCGATTCACTTGTTTTTCTCAGTCTTCGTTGCAAGAGGGATCCAAGGTATAGTCTACCTAGTCATCCATCTTGGCCCCACCTCCGGAGTAAAGCTTTTTGGACCTTCATTTGCTGATGTGGCACAACTCAAAATGAGAAGAAAGAGCTACAAACATCCATTAATAATCACAACCTGCAATGTACAAAGTATGAATCTAGGAAAATTGGAAATTGTAAAAAATGAAATGCATAAACATCAATGTCCTAGGCATTAGTGAGCTGAAATGGACTGGTGTTGGCCATTTTGAATCATATAGCCTACTATCCCGGGAATGACAACTTGAAGAGGAATGGTGTTGCATTCATTGTCAAAAAGAACATTTCAAGACCTATCCTGAAGCACAACACTGTCAGTGATAGGTAATATCCATACGCCTACAAAGAAGACCAGTTAATACGGCTATTATTCAAATTTACGCACCGACCACTAAGGCCAAAGATGAAAAAATTGAAGTTTTTATGAGCTGCTGCAGTCTGAAATTGATCACACATGCAATCAGGATGCGTTGATAATTACTGGTGATTGAAGTGTGAAAGTTGGAAACAAAGAAGGAGGATGGGTAGTTGGAAAATACAGCCTCGGTGATAGAAACAATGCCGGAGATCAAATGATAGAATTTTGCAAGATCAAAGACTTCTTCATTCCAAATACCTTTTTTCACCAATATAAACAGTGACCCTACACATGGACGTCACCAGATGGAATACACAGGAATCAAATCAACTACATCTGTGGAAAAAGATGAAGGAAAATCTCAATATCATCAGTCAGAACAAGGCCGGGGCCGACTGTGGAACAGACCATCAACTGCTCTTATGAAAGTTCAAGTTGAAAATAAAGAAAGTCAGAGCAAGTCCATGAGAGCGAAAGTATGACCTTGAGTATATCCTACCTGAATTTAAAGACCATCTCAAGAATAGATTTGACACGTTGAACACTAATGACCGAAGACCAGATGAGGTGTGCAATGACATCAAGGACATCATCCATGCAGAAAGCAAGAGGTCATTGAAAAGACAGGAAAGAAAGAAAAGACAATGTGGATGTCACAGAAGACTCTGAAACTTGCTCTCAAACGTGGAGCAGCTAAAGCAAAAAGAAGAAATGATCAAGTAAAAACTGAACAGAAGGTTTCAAAGGGTGGCTCGAGAAGAAAAATGTATTATAATGACATGTGCAAAGAGCTGGAGATAGAAAACCAAAAGGGAAGCACACACTCAGTGTTTCTCAAGCTGAAAGAACTGAAGAAAAAATTCAAGCCTCGAGCTGCAGTAGTGAAGGATTCTACGGGAAAATATTAAATGATGCAGGAAGCATCAAGTGAAGGTGGAAGGAATACACAGACTCATTATACCAGAAAGAATTAGTCTACATTCAACCATTTCAAGAGATAGCACATGATCAGGAACCTATGGTACTGAAGAAAGAAGTCCAAGCCGCACTGACGGCATTGGCAAAAAACAAGGCTCCAGGAATTGACAATCAATTCAGATGGTTCAACAAACAGATGCAGTGCTGAAAGTGCTCACTCGTCTGCGACAGCTACCTGGCCAACCAACGGGAAAAAATCCACATCTATGCCTATTCCCAAGAAAGGTGATGCAACTGAATGCAGAAATTACCAAACAATATCATCAATATCACACGCAAGCAAAACGTTGCTGAAGGTCATTCAACAGCAGCTGCAGCAGTATATGGACAGGGAGCTGCCAGATATTCGGGCTGGATTCAGAAGAGGACATGGAACCAGTGATATCATTGCTGATGTCAGATGGATCCTGCCTGGAAGCAGAGAGTAACAGGATGTTTACCTGTGTTTTACTGACTATGCAAAGGCATTCGACTGTGTGGATCATAACGAGTTATGGATAACATTGCAAAGAATGAGAATTCCAGAACACTTATTTGTGCTCATGAGGAACCTGTACACAGATCAAGAGGTAGTTGTTCAGAGAGAACAAGGGGATACCACGTGGTTGAAAGTCGAGAAAGGTGTGCATCAGGGTTGTATCCTTTCACCACACCTCTTCCATCTGTATGCTGAGCAAATAATCCAAGAAGCTGGACTATATGAACAAGAACTGGGCATCAGGACTGGAGGACGCATTAACAACCTGAGATATGCAGATGACACAACCTTGCTTGCTGAAAGTGAAGAGGCTTTGAAGTAGTTACTGATGAAGACCAAAGACCACAGCCTTCAGTATGGATTGCACCTCAACATAAAGAAAACAAAAATCCTTACAACTAGACCAATAAGCCACCTCATGATGAATGGAAAAAAGATTGAAGTTGTCAAGGATTTCATTTTACTTGGATCAACACCTGTGAAAGCAGCAGTCAAGAAATCAAAAGTCGCATTGCACTGGGCAAATCTGCACAAAGGACCTCTTTAAAGTGTTCAAAAGCAAAGATGTCACCTTGAAGACTAAGGTGCACCTGACCCAAGCCATGGTATTTTCAATCACATCATATGCAGGTGAAAGCTGGACAACGAATAAGGAAGACTGAAGAAGAATTGACGCCTTTGAATTGTGCTGTTGGCAAAGAATATTGAATATACCCTGGACTGCCAAAAGAACGAGCTAATCCATCTTGGAAGAAGTACCACCAGAATGCTCCTTAGAAGCAAGGATGGCAAGACACCATCTTACATACTGTGGACATGTTGTCAGAAGGGATCAGTCACTGGAGAGGGACATCAGGCTTGGTAAAGTACAGGGTCAGCAGCAAAGAGGAAGACTCTCAACGAGATGGATTGACACAGTGGCTGTAACAATGGGCTCAAGCATAACAACGATTGTAAGGATGGCACAGGACAGGGTAGAGTTTTGTTCTGTGGTCCATATGAGTTGGAACCGACTCGACAGCAAATAACAATAACAACGATAACCAGAGTTTGTGGTTCCGGGCCCGGGACCTTCCTGACCATCAGGGCCTGTGAGTGTGTTTCTAAAGCTGTTTCTCAACTCAGGTGATTTGGACAGTAGCCTGTTCTGAGAACCACTGAGTCCTAGTTTCTCACTGATGGACATTTAGAAGTTCAACAAAAAAAGGATTGATGGATATCTCACTAAATGTTTCCACTCCCATATGTGTTATTGCCCAGTGGATGCCGAACAGGCTTCAGCAGAGCTTCAAGACTAAGGTGAACTAGAAGGAAGACCTGCTGAACTCATTCAGAAAAGTCAGCCGATGAAAACCCTATGAACCACAGCGCTCCAATCCTCAGCACATCATGGTGATGGCACAGGACCGGGCAGTGTTTTCTCTCCTTGTGCCTAGAGTTGCCAAGGCAGCTAACAACAAGAAAGATGAGTAAGACATATTTTCTTCCCCAAAGGGGTCCAAAAAAGCCCAGGTTTTGGGATCGTCCTGCAGAAGAGCAAATGCTGTCACTGTCTAATGGAGTGAAAGGTGGACAGGGTACCCAAGGTTCAGAGATAAGCATGAATATAAAACAAATGGAACAACAATCATTTTTTAACTTTTTATGTTAAAATAATTCTAAATTCACAGGAAGTTGCCCAATGATTACAGAGAGATCCCATGTATCCTTCTCCCAGTTTCCCCAAAGGTTCCATCTTGAAAAACTACAGAGCAATGGCACAAGCAGGACACAGAGTTGGTGGGATCCACAGAGCTCATTCAGATTCCACCAGCTTTACCTGCACACTCCTGAGTGTGTGCAAGGGTGTGCTTGTGCATATGTTCTATGTTTCTGAATATGCATGTACACTTGTCTTTGGGTGTGGGTATGCCTGTGTGCCTCCATGCAGGCGCATGTATGCGTATGCGTGCATCTGCGTGCATGTCTGTGCGTGATTCTAGCACATATGTACGTGCTTGTAACAGCCATCACTGTCCCCATTTATACATAGCACTCACTAACCCTCTGCCCAAGAATTTTGTATATGTGTGTGTACTTTAGGTGAAAGTTTACAGTGCAAATTAGTTTCTCATTCAAAAATCCATACACAAATTATTTTGTGACATTGGTTGCCATCTCTGCAATGTGTCAGCACTCTTCCCCTTTCCCTTCACACCACAGATTCCCTGTGTCCATTTGTTCACTTTTCCTGTCCCTTCCTGGCTTCTGGTCTTTGCTTTATGGCAGGTGTTGCCCATTTGGTCTTGTATACTTGATTGAACTAAGAAGCACATTCCTCAAGTGTGTTCTGGTTTCTTTCTAAGGTCTGTCTAATCTTTGGCTGAAAGGTGGACTTTGGATATGGCTGCACTTCTGAGTAGGCAGGGTATGTTGAGCCACAGTCCCAGGGGTCCCTCCAGTCTCTGTCAGTCCAGAAAGTCTGCTCTTTTTTTGTGAATTTGAATTTTGTTTTACATTTTTCTCCTGCTCTCCCCTGGAACCTCTATTGTGATGTGTGTCAGAGAGGTTGGTGATGGTAGCCAGGTACCATCTAGTTCTTCTGGGCTCAGGTTGGTGGAGGCTGTGGGTCATGTGGTCCATTTGTACTTCAGAGTCATATTTTCTTTGTAGCTTTGGTTTTTTTCATTCTCCTTTGCTCCAGACAGGATGGGGCCAATAGATGTATCTTAGATGGCCACTGGCAAGCTTTTAAGATTCCAGAGGCTACTCAACAAAGTATGATGTAGAACATATTCTTTACAAAGTATGTTATGGCAATTGACTTAGATGTCCCACGAGACTGTGGGCCCAGCTCTCAGCCCCAGTAACTCAGTCCCACAGGGTGTATGGACGTGTCTTGCAAGCCTCAATGACTGCCTTGGTCAAGTTGTGCTGACTTCCTCTTTATCATGTGTTGTCCTTCCCTTCACACAAGTTAACACTTGTCAACTATCTCCTTAGGGATTATCTTAGTTATCTAGTGCCGCTGTAACAGACACACAACAAGTGAATGGCTTTAATAAACAGAAATTATTCTCTCACAGTCTAGGAGGCTAGAATATCAAATTCAGGGCGCCAGCTCCACAGGAAGAGTTTCTCTCTCTGTTGGCTCTGTGTTAGGGGACTGAGCACTGATGTGTGTGCTTTTCTAGAATCCAGAGGGGTTATCAGCCCACAGAGGCTCTCAGAATTCACATTCAATTTTAGTAGAAATGAAAAGTGATCTCCTAAATTCTCCGCTCGTAGCTTAAAATCACGTTAACCAAGCATAAGAGACACAGATCAGGTGGACCATGCATCTCAGGCTGGAAATCTCCTTCATGCCCCCTTCACTGAGTCCCTGAGTTCACTCCCCAGACTACAAGGGAGGAGGGTGCCAGGCAGGGAGGGAGGGAGGGGTAGGGAGAAAGGAAGAGGGTGAGTTCCGAGGAGGTAAACCCTTACAGCTCTTCAGGGGCTGTCACACAACAGGGTGTGGGAGAGACTGGAGCCTGAGGACTTTGGAGAGGACCCGGGCTTAGCTCCCACCCTGCACCAACTTCTTTTGTCCAATATCCTCCTTCCTTCCTCCCCCAGCATGTGAAGGGAAAGTTCCTGATCATCTTAGGAGAGAAAGGGGTATACAGTCTGCAGCAGGGAGCAGGTGTAAAGTACAGAGAAGTCCTTACCTGGCTGGTACCTCCCAATCTGGTTTTGAATTCCCTGGGCCTGGAAGAGGTTGAAAATGGCTCTTTACTTCATGGGCATGTTTGAGAGTTGCGGGAGACCCCCTGCTACAGATGATCCCTAGACCCACTCAGCTCTCCCCTGGGCCCCTGTCCCGGTAGGGCCTTCGTGAACAACCTGGGCAGACACCACAGGGTGGTAGAAGGAGATCCAAGGCCCAACACAGGACGCAATCACACCCCAGACTCAGCAGTGCAATTGTTTGCAGTGGTACCTTCTCTAGGGGACACTCATTCAGCCCTCCGGGCCCACCGAGGCCCCTTTCAGCACAGAGGGGTCAAAACCTTCTCTCCACCAGCCATAAATTCAAGTGGGGCGGCTTAAAGGCCTCTTTGACCATCAAAGGTCTCCAAGGTCTTCTCCAAAAACGGAGAACAAAGAGACCACTGGGATATCCCGGGGCCCCACCTTCATGTCTCTGTCTCGTCTCCTGAGACGAGAAGGGTTACTGAAGGACCAGGACGGGGCGTGGAGAGTTCCATTTGACAAGGGCCAAGTCAGGAGCCTTTAGCACTGTGAAGAGGGCTGAGGTAGGCCAGAGTGTGTACATCTGAGTCAGGGGAGAGGTCAGGGGTACAGAGGTCAGATGGGGTGTCTTGGGTGTGTCAAGGGGCAGAAGCAACAGAGGTAAGAAGGCCAGTGGTGAGGAGTGAGAGGCTGAGAAAGAGGGAAGGGCCACCACTGGGTGAGGAAGAGGAGGCAGAAGGTGCAGCCAGTGAGGTAAGAGGAAGAGCCACCCTCCCCTCCCCCGAAGCCCTAGGACAGTATTCCAGGAGGGCATGCAAGGTCCATTCCTGAAAAACCACCATGGCTCAGCCATTGGATGGGATTCCTTGGTAATGCCGAGAGGCAGTTTGGAAAGGTAGGGACAAGTGCCCCAGAAGGACTTGGGAGAGGAAGGTCTCAGACTGGACAAAACAGGCAGGAGTTTCACTTCCAACCAGGTAGAGTGGGGACAGCTGCAGGGTTGGTGGGCACAGGGCCTGGTGTGGGGGACAGGGCAGGAATCTGACGGCAGACCCAGACCCAGGCCCAGGATGGCTGCCACATATCTGAGGTCTGGGAGGGACGGGCAGATTCTAGGGGTGAGTGATGCAGTGCTGAATGTGTGACTTCTGACCTGTGTCCTGGTACCTTTCATCTCTGGAATTCCTAAAGCCCATCCTGGACCAAACACGCTCATATAAAATTAACTCAGAAGCTGCTGGGTACATGTGAGATGGGGGTTCAGAACCTGTGGACTGCTGTGGAGAGAGTTCATGAGGGTGGCATTAAGGGGAAGAAGGCTGAAGGAAGCTTGGGCTGCGCTGGAAGGACAGAGGAGAGGGAGCATAGAGAAAGCCACCTGCTCGCAGAACCTCGGCCAGTCCGAGGCCGGGCGTCCAGAGAGCTGGGGGATCAATGCCAGGGGAGTCCAGAATTCCAGTGCTCAGGTCCCAGGTGGAGGTGGGCTCTTCACTGGTAAAGGCCTAGGTTTTATCAGCAAAGCGTCCCACAGCCAACATACTGAACAGTTTTCTTAATATTTGTCAGTTTGATAGGCAGCCAGTCCTATCTCATTGTTTCCTCAGTTTGCACTTATTTATGGGTGAGGGTAGGCTTTTACCTGCTTTTCATTGTTTGGATTATCACTTTGGTGAGTCATTCCTGAGGTCACTCCCATCTCCTCCAGTGCCCTCTCCTGACCATGTGCTCCTGCACTGCCATTGATTCCCATTTGATTTCTCTCTTCAAGGCATTCTCGTAGTTTTCGAAAAGACAAGGTTATCCCCTCTTGTTTTCCGATGAACTTATATCCTTACTCATTTGTGTATCTTTTTACATCCTAACAATACTCTTTAAGGATTGAATCAGGGAAGGGAGACTATAGCATATGATAGATCTACGGTTGTATTTAGAAGTCTCCTGGTAACTTTTCCATTTATAAGACTTTGGAAAATTTCAGGGAAAAACTTCTAAAGTTCTAGTCTCTGGTTCTTGCTAAATTAGCACTGCAAGTAAAATGAGAACACTTTTAGCAAATCTGTGCAGAAACTGTGGCCAATCCTGCTGTCTGCTAGCTAGTATACTTGGGGCAATATGGTCACCAGCGGGACAAGCCACGTTAGCCACAGAACAGTGAACAACGACACCTTGTATTTCAGCTGTGGATGTAGAAACCCGTGGGGTTTCCATGTAGCCAGAACTCAGCACCAGTAAGCAGGAGTGCGTGGAGATGGTACCATGCATAAGACGACATGTATGTCCCCACACTCAGCCTTCTTGAGCCGGAAACACAAGCAGAAACAGGTATCCATGTCTACCGTGACACCCTCTACTCATTAGGAAAACCATAGCATGTCTCCATCCTGATGAGTATTCAAGAGAAAAACCAATGCACTATGGCCACTGCAATCATTTCACTACGCCACATCCCGTGTGTGTGCTCTGGAACTCAGAGAGGGGCGGTGAGGCCCACATCACAGAGCTGACCAATGGGAGGGCAGGTCTATGTGTCTCAAATATGCACTCATGTTGCTGTGTCGTGGCCCCTTTGACCACACAACATGGGCTCATCCTATACTCCCTGTTACCTCTCTTTTTGTAGAAAGTGGTGGTTTGGCACAAAGAAGCAACAAATCCTGTGGAAGGAAAAGGGGTGGACATCAGAGGCTCAGCCACAGGTGAGAAACTTTACGGTTCGTGTCATGTCGAGATCTACCCAAAACAGATTCCCCAGTTGTAAAATACTGTCTAAAAAGAAAAAAATCACCAACGGGAAATCAGAGCCAAGGACACCGGTCACACCTTTGTCTCTTGATGCCAATGGCTGTCTTGAATGCCATGCCATTTCCATAAAAGTGTGTTGCAGAAAATAACTTATTTATTCTGGTTGTTTTCTACACAGTGGATATTTTTAGACTGTAAACTGCTCGTTTTTATTCTTACCTTCCAGTCTGTGTTAGGAATTATTTTTCCCTGATCCTGCTCATCTAAGAACCTTAAAAATGACAAATTTCTGTGGTTTCAGATGGCTTCTGCTTGAAAAGCTATCACACTGCCTCTCCAAGCTCTCTGCTGAAACGAGTGAGAAGACTCTTGGAGGCAGGGAAAGCTTACTGTGGGACTAATGATCACTCACTCCTGGACACAGGGAGAAATTCTCTCAGCATGAGGCCAAGGGAATTTGATCTCACGAGCACCCACGTACACACATGCAGAAACACACACACATACTCAGTCAGCAAACCATCCGGCCACACGCTGCCGTGGAGATAGGCTGGGCCTGTCAACCTGAAGACCGGAGAGCATGTTCTTCACCCTCCCCTATGGCTTCCTCACAGATGAGGAATGTGAGACATGATTGTACCTGAAAAAGGGACTTGACCCATCTCCCTACACTGTTTGCATTCTGAGTCAAAGTGAGCTCTCTCAACCTCATCCCATCCTTGCTCGGTGCCTTCTTCTCAGTCTTTCTTAGAAGGCACCACCCAAACACCAGGTGTACCAGAATAAAGTCCAATGAGGGCATAGTCATTTGGGGGTTCCAGGTTTATGAAGGGAGGACCATTAATCGGTCTCCCATTTTGGGGATAGCCTGAGCTTTTTCTTCTCTTTCTGATTCCTGCGAAGCTGTGGAAAAACAAGGTCCTGGCACTTATGCCCTGTAATCTTGAACTGTTAGTGCACTTGTATCTGTGTTTCCTCTCAGTTTCAACCTGCTGTTAGGCAGGCATCATGTATTAAGCCTCTTTCTACCCCCAAACTTCTGACAATAGTGCCATGTCTGGCAGGGTTGGTATTCCATAAACACTTTTTGAATAGATGGACAGGTGGATGGATGGATGGATGGATGGATGGATGGATGGATGGATGGATGGATGGATGGATGGATGGATGGATGGATGGATGGATGGATGGATGGATGGATGGATGGATGGATGGATGGATGGATGGATGGATGGATGGATGGATGGATGGATGGATGGATGGGCAGACAGATGGTTGTGTGGAATAATGGAGAGATAGACAGGTAGATGGATGGATAGAGTAATGAATGATGGATGGATGGGTAGGTAATGGAGTAAATGAAGGGAGGAATGCATGAAGAGGAAATGGAAGGATAGGGTGGATAGATTGATCAAGAATTGATAGATGAAAGGATGGATTGATGGATCGGGATGGATGGATGGATGGAGGGATGAATGGCAGTAGAGATGGTTAGATGGATAGATTGGTTGGTCGATGGTTGACATTAGATGTCAGGTTAGACCTGGAAACGTTATCCCAACTCTGATTTGGGTTTAGGGAAGGTGGTTATAGGCAGTCACGGTGCCTTGATCATGTTGTCTTGGTCATGCAATTTCTTGGGTGTGTTCACTGAATGAGACAGCTTGACATTAAGCTTTTGTACTCCTTCGATTTTCTTAAGAACAACAACAAAAACCTGTTGCTGTGGAGTCCGTTTGGACTCATGGTGACCACATGTATTGCGGAATAGAACTGAGTTCCCTAGTCTGTAAGTTTTCAAAAGTAGAATGCCAGGCCTTTCTTCCACAGTGCCACTGAGTGGGATCAAACCACTAGCCTTTAGCTTAGCAGCAGAGAGAAAACTGTTTTTGCCACCCAGGGACCTATAACAAAAATTTAAACACTTATTAAAATGGTAAAGGCCCATATGCACTAATCATTAGTTATATTTTTTAATGAATTTGATTTGTTGAAAGATTTCCAAAAAAGAAAACTCTGTCTCACATTCACCTGTAGCTGCCTTAACCACTGCTTTGCCTGAGTTGGTTTTGCTCTCAGGTATGAGTAGGACACCTGGTTCCCGGCTGGCCCAGCCCCACCTTTAGAGCCACTAAGAACCCAATCTGTCAGCACCATGGGGTGGTGATTGTGATCTTCCAAAGCTGTCCGAGGTCTGCACACTCACGTACATGTGAGCAGATCCTGAAGGCACAGTCCCCTGTGAGTCAGCTCCCTGACTGCTCCTCTGTCTGGGTCATCCCTCTACCCTACTTAGGGTCCAGGAAACTGACCTCATCCCAAGGCAAAGTCTCGGGAACCTGAGGCTTTCACCAGTCAGAGAAGTCTTGATGAGTAAGGAAAAGGCCCCACACACTCCCCCACCTGCCATTCTCTGTCCCCAACCCCAGTGAGAAGGAGATTCGCTGGGGAATGGGGTGAATGGTAGCTCCCCGAGAGAAATGTCCAGCTGGATCCTGTGAATGTGACCTTATTTGAAAACAATGTCTTTGCAGATGTAATTAAGGTAAGGGTCTGAAATGACGGGAGCATCATGGATCAACCTGGTGGGCCCTAAATACAATGAAAAGCCTTCTTAGAAGAAAAGAGAGGGGAAGAGACACAGAGGAGAAGGCGATGTGAAGACAGAGATAGAGATGGCCGTGATGCAGCCACAAGCCAAGGATCACCTGAGTCCACCAGAAGCTAGAAGAAGCAAGGCAGAACCTTCCCCTAGAGACTGTGGAGGCAATGCAACCCTGGTGACACCTGGATATTGGATTTCCGGTCTCCAGACTGTGAGAGAATAAATTTCTGCTGTTTTTAGTGCCCAAGTTTGAGGGCTAGGAAACTTACAAATCTGGGAAGTGAGGACAAGGCAAGTTGGAGGAGAGCCCCTATTGAGACTCATTGAGCCTCATGTGGAGGCCAAATTCCAGGTAGGGGAGAGACCAGGGGATGTGGCTGGGGGAGAGCAGGGAGGAGAAAGGGTGAAGTCTGCAGGAGGGAGCAGGTGGAAGGGGCAGAGAAGTCCTTACCTGGCTGGTTCTTTCCAGTCTGGTTTGAATTCCCTGGACCTGGAAGAGGTTTAAAATGACTCTTTACCTCATGGGAAACGTTTGAGTGTTATAAGAGACCCCCTTGCTGCAACTACTCCCTGGACCCCCTCAGCTTTCTCCTGGGCCCCCTGTCCCAGCAGGGCCTTCCTGAGCACCCTGGGCAGACACCAAGGGGTGGGGCAAGGAGATTCAATTCCCAGCAATAGGGGGAGTCACTGCCCAGGCTCAGCGCCACCATGGCTTGCAGTGGTACCTTCTCCGGCAGATGCATGTTCAGTCCTCCTAGCCCACTGAGGCCCCTCTCAGTGTCAGTGGTCATGCCCTTCTCTCCCCCACCCCTAGCCAGAAGGAAGGTAGCATCCCAGACCTCTCTGACCACCAGAGGCCTCCAGGGTCTTCTCCACAAACGGAGAACAAAGAGGCCCCTGGTACGTACTGGGGTCCCACCTCCATGGCTCTGTCCCATGTTCCGAGACAGGCAGGGTTACAGAAGGAGTAGGACAGGGTGTGGAGAGCTCAATCGGACAAGGGCCCAGTTAGGGGCCTTATCACGTGAAGAGGGCTGAGGTAGACCAGTATGTGGACATCTGAGTCAAGGAAGAGGTCAGGGCTACAGAGGTCAGATGGGGCATAGAGAGCTCCATTTGACAAAGGCCAAGTCAGGGGCCTTTACCACAGTGAAGAGGGCTGAGGTAGACCAGTGTGTGTACATCTGAGTCACAGGAGAGATCAGGGCTACAGAGGTCAGATGGGGTGTCATGGGTGTGGCAGGGGGCAGAACCAACCAGAGGTGACAGGGCCAGAGGTTGGGAGTGAGAGGCTGGGAAAGAGGAAAGGGCCAGAATACATCTGAGGCTCCACCTCCCCAGTTGAAGAAGTGGAGGCAGTAGGAGCAGCCAGCGAGAGAGGAGGAGGTACCCCCCCTCCCCTGAAGCCCCAGAGCAGCATTCTTGGAGGCCATGGACCAGCAAGAGATTTCTGCCAAAGGGGGGAGGTTGGGGGTCTTGGGTAATGCTGACAGAATAGAGGGAGAGGTGGAGACAAGCATCCCAGAGGGAATGGGGGATAGGAAGACCTCGGACAGGACGAAACAGGCAGGAGTTTGCCTCCAAACAAGATAGAGAGTGAGCCTGCACCAACTTCCTTTCCCCAATATCCCCCTTCCAGGATAGTCCCCAGAGAATCTGGGAGTTGCCTGAGGTCTTGTAGCCCCTTCCCACAGTGAGAGAGAGCACACTTATCAGCCCCTCCCACAGTAGGGACAGGCCCATCCTGCTCTAAGCTCCCATGGGCAGAGGAGGCTTGGTGGTAGCCACACTCAAGTTCCTCTTCTTCCCACCCTGCCCTTCCCACTTTGTCACTTTGTCATGGGTGTGGATCCTGAGAGCACCCAAGGAAACGTGGCACCCAAGTTTTCATCTCCAAGTCTGTTCTTGGAGCCCTGCTTGAGACAGAGCTTCAGTGCTTGCGTGTTAGTCCCAACAGGGCATGTGTAGCTTGCGGACATGAGGTAACATGGGACCCGCCAGAGTGTGGACTAAGAATTACACATGACTGTTAGAACCTGAGACCGAACTGCAGTGATTTCAACAAGAGAGGAGTTGTTTCCTCCATGACATATAGCTCAGAGGCAGGAAGTCCAGGGCTGTTGTGACAAAGGACCATGTGCCTTCTCTCTCTGTTCACCATCCTTCCTATGTGCCTCCATCTTCAAGCTCAATTCTTAGTGTCAAAATGGCTGCTGAAGCTCCTGCCATTACATCTCTATCCTAGGCAGGAAGTATGATCAAGCCAAGCATGAAGGAGCACCTACTCTCCTTATCGAGTGATTCTCTTCACAGAGCTTCCCAGATGGCCCACCCAATGACTTCTGCTCACATCTCTGGCCACCTCAACTGCAGGTGAGAATGAGATCTTTGCAAATAACACCCAGATTGTTTCCTAAGAAAGAAGGGGATGAGTCCTAGACGGGTAGTAGACAACTCTGCCCTGTCCCAGGGTGTGTTTTTCTCCATCAGGATCAGCTGCTCAGGGAGATGAAAGCGGCAGGGGTAAGTTCCCACCTGGGCTGGGGCTCAGCCAGGTGAGTTTACTGCAGGGAGAAGGTGTGGGAAGGGAGGAGGTGTTCTCCCCGTCACCCCTTCCTAAAACCTCCCCCTCTTTCCTCTTTGTCTTCCGCTTCCCTCCCTTTCCTGTTCCACTCTGTCTTCCCTTCTCCTCCATTCACATCCCTCTCCTCTTCTCTCCCCCCACCCCTACGTTCCTCCATTTCTTTCACCTTCCTTCGCCTTTCACTTCCTAACTCCTTCCTTCTCTCGCTCACTGCCCCTCCCCATTTTCCATGTATTTCAGGCCTCTTGAGCTCTGCAGCAGGGTGATTCCTCCGATTGGACAGTGCTTTATGAGGTGTCCTGGGATTCCACGGCTGCCATGTCAACCAGGCAGGGGTCACTTTCCTCTTTGGCCTGGACCGGTGAGGAAGGCTCTCACTCTGCTCTGTCTGTTTGAACCTGTTTGGAGGTGAGGATGGCATGGCGGGATCTAGTGGTGAATGTAGTAGAGCTGAATTTACTCCTACCTGTGTCCTGGCACCTTTAACCTCTGGACTTCCTAAAGCCCATTCAGGACCAAACACGCACACAGGAAATAACAACTCAAAAGCCATTGAGTTTTCTGTGGGATGGTTGGACCACTGTGGAGAGAGCTCATGAGGGTGGCGTTAAGGGAAGAAGCCTGAACCATCCCCCAGGAAGCTTGGGCTGGGCTGGAAGGACAGAGGAGAAGGAACTCAGAGAAAGCCACCTGCTCGTAGGACCTTGGCCAGCCTGGGTGGGGCAGGGCATCCAGAGAGCATGGGGGCTTGGTGCCAGAGGAGCCCAGAATTCCAGGGCTCAGGTCCCAGGTAGGGGTGGGTTCCTTAGTGGTAAAGGCCAAGGTCTTCTACGCAAAGCCTCCCACAGCCAACGTACTGAACAGTTTTATAATGTTTGTCAGTTCGATAGGCCACCAGTCCTATCTCATTGTTTCCTCAGATTGCACTTATTTATGGGTGAGGGCAGGCTTTTACCTGCTTTGGATTGTTTGGATTATCCCATTGGCGAATGGCCCATTCATATGCCTTTGTTAATCTCCTTGATGGTAGTGGGGATGCTTATCCAGCCAGCCCCAAGTTCCTGTGCAGGACACCCCAGGCAGCGTGGGAAGGGCAAGCACTTGGTTAGCAGTACTGCAGGGAGGATGGCTCCGCGGATAAGGGCAGAGACTACCTGTGGCCTATGGGTGACAAGTGGAGACCCCTTAAGTGCAGTTCCGTAGGTAGAGACAATGTGGGGAGGCTGGGACTGAAGGTGAGACTTCCTGCAGGTCTGGTGGCTGTGGGCACAGACCCCCGTGGGGTGTGGGTGGCTACAGGTAAGACCCCATGGGGGAACTGGGGCCTGAGGCTAAGATGTGGGGGTGGAGACCTAGGACTTTAGGCAGGCTCTCGGTGCTCTCCCTGCCCCTTCCTGCAGATGGACCTCTGTGGCTGGACCAGTCGACGGGTCGCCCCGGAAGCTGGCTCTAGCATGGCAAAGCCCAGATTTCCACCACCTCGGCCCAGAGTGAATGGCTGGTCCCGGCCGATCCACACCCTGCCGGTGATAGTCTGGACCAGTCTCCTGGCCTTGGCCTTCACCAGCTTTGGCATCTTCATCCCCCTGCTGCCCTACGGCCTGAAGCTTGTTGCATACAGTGTATCCTTTTCGCTGGTGAGGCTCACCCTGGCCACCTATTTTCTAAGAGTTGGGGAGGGGTGCTGAGGGTGCCTCTAATTGAGCCGGTGCTGGGACCACCGCCTCTGACCCAGAGCTGTGTGTCCCTAGTTATCCCTCCTAGGCCGGACCACCTCCCCAGCTGCTGCAGGGCCCTCTGTCATTCTCTGTGTGCAGAGTCAGCCTGCAGGTGTGATTCCACCTGGCCTCTGACCTCAATGCCCCAATTGTCCCTTATCCGGGACAGCCCCAACAACATGCCCTTCTCTGGGCAGCTCGTGGGCTCGCGTCCTGGTAGAAATGACACACTTTCACGTGAAGGGACTGCTCCTCATCTGCCCTCACCGGATCCTGAACTTGGGTGACAGGAGAGGGAGCCTGATGTGGGTGAGGGGCGGGAGGGGACTGGGCTGGGGACAAGGAGCTCGAGGAGAGGGAGGAGACAGCCACCTTTTCCACAGTGGATGGAGCACTCAGGCACATTTGTATTGTCCCGTGAAGACTAGGATGAATCACCCCACGAGCTGAGCTTCCCACTAGGCCCCTGGCCTTTACCACATGTCACACAGAACCCTTGTGGCCCCGCAGGATGTCTTTCCCAGCCAGTTCTCACACACTGAGTGCCTACCTTGCCTGTGGTCACACTGGGATGACTGCATCATGTCCGAGGACAACTCCAACCTGCCTAGACTGGAGGTCTCTCCCAGAGGGAAGGGGAGGTGGCACTTATCAGGTCTCTTGGGAGTACCAGGGGATAGGGCTCCTCGTCCCCCCTGCATTGCTTGGGTCCCAGTTCCAAGTTGCCACAATCTTGCCTGCATGGGATACCTCCTCCCAAGGCTCTGCACTGAGAAGACCCCCTCCTCCGTCGTAGTTAGAAATCTCCGTGAACAGATGATGAGATGGATGGGGCCATTTCCCACAGTGCCCTGGGGACTGGTGGGAGAGTGACATTCCTTCTGGCCCTG
This sequence comes from Elephas maximus indicus, assembly GCF_024166365.1. NCBI lineage: Eukaryota > Metazoa > Chordata > Mammalia > Proboscidea > Elephantidae > Elephas > Elephas maximus. The sequence goes on from NC_064826.1 coordinate 122,747,427, forward strand.
CCTCACCTCTGGCCCCCACCTGCTATGAGGACACTCCCTGCCCTGCACTCAGGCTCTCCTCTGACATCACCCTGGGGCTGTGGGATTCATAACTCCCAGTGCTCACTCCATCATCACCATTCTCCTTTGACCCCTATCATAGCTCTCTGTCCCATGGGGTTCTCTAGAGCTGCCCTGTGGCCCTTGGCTTCCTGGTCCACCTGCTACCTATTCCCCTGTGCACACCTGGAGTCAAGTTTCCTCAGGAGCCCAGGCCTGAATCCTCTCCCTGCCCAAAGGGGTCTCAGTGCCAAGTCCTGAGTGATTGGACTCAGGCTCAGTTTCCAACAGAATCACTCCTACCATGGATCTGGGACTCCAGAGCCCAGTGTCACCCCACTGTCCTCCCACTCCCATGATGTCCCTCAGCCCCAGAGCCCAGGAGCCCCTCCGACAATGCCCCGGCCACTGGGGGGCACCAACATCCACCTGAGGCAGGAACAGGGTGGGTAGGAGAGGTGACCACCCAGACCCACAGTCCAGCCGTGCCCCAAGGAGGTGGGGTCAGGTCAGGCTCAAGACGCAGCCCTGTTCTGCACAGACTTCAGAGGGACCAAAGCGGGGATCCCCAGGGCTGGTGGAACATGGAACAGAAGCAGACAGATGATCACAGACCCACCTCCATGCTGACACTCGGCAGAACAGGCCATCTCTCTGTGCCTCAGTGGGAGTCCTCAGGGTCTCCTCACAGTCACGGCTGTGACCTTCGGGTGTGGGGACAGCTAGGGAACCTGGCCATGGGCAGTCTTGCAGGTTTTGCTCATTACGCCCAGCCTAGAAAGGACAAAGGCTTTGTCAGGCCACCAGCACTTAGGCTCTGTGGCCCCTGATGCAGCCTCACAGGTCTCTAGAGCAAGAGGTAGGGCGGCCAGTCTCCTTGTGGGCCCAGGGAGCAGAGTGTGGAAGCCCTGAAATCTAGGAGAAGGTGGTGTTGCTACAGGTCCTGAGATAAAGGGCACAGGCAGCTTCCCAGTATAGGCATCAGCTGCCCCAAGTGGAGGACCCCCAATCCCTAGGCACCCTGCCCTGCTCCACCGACCTTCCCATCGTGGCCACCCCTCTGTTCCCAGGAACCTCACTTCTACCTCCAATCCACCCTTTCTCCATTCTTACGCACCATCTCATTGCAAGCAGTCACTGATGCCTCTGCCCAGCCATCCCTGTCCCACCCCTCTGCACTGCAGAAGGAGCCACACTGGGGCCCACAGTGGACTTCCTGCCCATCCAGCCCACCCAGTCCTACCATCTTGCCACCCTGGACATGCTCCCAGTGTCCTATGACCACACACACAGGGGATCTGAGGGAGCCCAGGGACAAGAATGCAGGTTCCATCTCTGTCATGTTACTACCTTGAGCAGTGACATGTGAGCAGCGAAAGGGTCTGCCCTGACCCCTAACCTAGGACAACCAGGCCCTGGAGACCGAAGGACAAAGTAAACAGGAGACACCAGGGTTCCTGTCAGAACTGCCCTCAATTGTGTGAGGAATACCCACGTCACAGCCAGTCTCTCTGTCTTGACTGACCATGCTGGGATGCTATGGCCAGCCTCCCCCTTTGCCTCCCTCCTCCCTAGGGAAAGCAGTGGAAAAGGTGATTTTCACGGGCCTGCGGTCATGCCCCTGGGGTCTGATTGTGACCAAGGGAAGATGGGACAGAAATCTCAGGGGTGATTTTGGCCAGCATGTCCCTGCCAAGAGGGTTGCCCAAGGACATTTGGAGGAGCTTCCCAGGGACGAAGCTCCCCAAGGATACCACCTTCCATCCAGATTCACAGAAACACATAGAATGATCAGTGCTATGAGTCCCAGGACCACCACTCACAGTGTTAATCCATTTCATAGCCTTGGTCACACTGGGCCAACTCACACAGTCGTCCATAGTTTCGAGAGCTTGTTGTCCTAAAAAGTCTCATTGAATCGGCTGTTTCAACCATTCATTCATTCACACAAGCATGCATATGCTCATTTCTTCTTGAAATAATTCTCTCCTCAATCCACCCCTACATGAGGTCCGCTCAGGGAAAACACTCCACTCTAACATCGCATTGTGACAGGACATGCCTCTGTGTCACTGTGGCCTGCCCTGGTGTTACTAATACAGGTGGAGTCTAGACCTTCATCTGAACAGCCTGTCAGTGTCCTGGTCAGTCATTTCAGTTTAGAGCACCATTGCTCAACAGACTGCTGTCTTGGGTCCTAGAAGGAATCGCCTGCTGGCGAGCTTGGAGTGGAGGTCGAGGCCTTTGATTTCTATCCAAGACTTGAGGACGAAGCATGTGTCTGGGTGGGCAGTTTGCCACTCCAAACCATGTGGGGATTCAGCTGGTTGGGGATTCTTGACCACAGGAAGGGGAAAGGAGGGCTGTCACTAGACCCAGATATCACTGAGATGCTCATACTGAGCCAAACGTGGAGGGAGCTCCATCTACAGCCTGGACAGACAGACAGGCCCCAGCACCACTTGCCATCTCGGACCTGGCCCTCAGTGTCCAGTCTGACCATAGCCAGAGGCCAAGTTTCCTTGACACACCCTCAGGTGACCGGTGGGCTCCTCCTATTCCATCTAGTAGTTCTTGTGGCTACAATTACCATCGATCCAGCGGAGCCCAATGTTCGCCGCAAGAACTACAGGAGGCCCGGGACCATCTTTGACCGGTCTAAGCTCTTGCTCTTCACTGAGACCCGCTACTGCCACCTCTGCAGGGTCACTGTGTGAGTACCCCAACTCTTGGCCTCCCTGTGATGTCCTGGTCATGTCCAATGCTCTGAAAGCACTGCCATCCCGTGCAATGGCCCCGGGAGGGACCAGAACTGACATTTAGGGGACTCTTGCTTGACATAGACACTGTGTCCCCACTTTTTAGAGACTTCCACATTGAAAGTCTCACTTCCCCACATGAGTGAATACCACCATTGTCCCCATTTTACGGATGTGGAAGCTGATGCTGAGAAAGGTTAAGGTCTGCTTTGTGGGGGCCACCCATTTTTGTGCCCTTCCAAAGAGGTGTTTCCTCTTAAATGATGAACAGGGGTCCTTAGAAAGTGTTCCCATATCTCAATGTCTTCCTGTGCAGGACGGGTTCCTCTCTCTCTCCTGGAGCCAAGGAGGAGGGAGCAGGCTGTCTTCCCTGGGTTTCTTCAACCCCCATTGTGAGGAGGTGGAAGGAATCATAAGCCCGTGGCCTAGCCGGGTCTGAGGTCTCCAGATGCCATGACAGTCTATGGGATGTGGTCCTGGGGGTCAATCTGGTTGATTTGGAATGCAGGAAGCCCAAAGGGCTCAGGGTGGCATCTGAGCCCAAAATCTAGGCCCTGGAAACAAATGGCATCATCACGTCCACTGGAGGCACCAGGCTGTCCAGAACACTCATGTCTGAGGCTGATGCAGGGAGGCTCTCAGAGTTTCAGGGTGGCCCTCAACTGCTCTAGGAACCCGTGGATGCTTCTGCCCAGAGCTGTCCCTCATTCGCCTCCAAGGTCCTCTTCTCTTCTCCCGGATGATAGCTCAGGAGAACTGAGAGCTGACAGTGTCTGTGCTGGGATTTGAGGAGGGGGGGCCCAGAAGCAGGTCATCCCCTCCTCACCTGCACAACTCCTGCTGGTGGGACCCCACTTGACCCCACCTGGCCCTCAAGTGCAGGGTGACAGACGCTTCTCCCGAACCCTTTCTTCCAGGAGCGCGAGAGCAAAACACTGTAGGGCCTGCAACAAGTGCACTGCAGGTTTTGATCACCATTGCAAGTGGCTAAACAACTGCGTGGGCAGCAGGAATTATTGGTGAGCCTGGCCAAGGGCGAGCGGGCAGGGGCTCCAGGGCCAGACCCCACATGGCAGGAGTTCAGCTCCACACCCAGCGGCCTCCTCCGTGGGGTCCTGAAACCCATCCTGAGTGGGGTCGCTCTTGGACGTGCTCAGTTAGCTCCTTCCTACCAGGAGCATTTGTGTTCAGACCACAGGAGCACAGGAACTCCCCTGACTCTAGCCTGGAAATCCCTGTTAGGAGTCCCTCCCCTGGGGGCACAGAAAGGACAGGAGCTGAAGGCTGCTGAGCTCATTTTCATACTGTGTCTGCTTCTGTCCAAACAGTCTGTGAGCCCCTAGACCAGCAGTTAAATAGTCACACGATTAACCAGTTAAAAAAAGGCAGTTATTGGACACAGAGCTCACAGAGAAAGTGGCCACACGGCAGAGGGAGCTGGTCGACCATCGACTGCTGTCCCAGGCTGGGTGGGGATGAGAAACTCAGCTCGGGGTGGGAGGCAGCTCCTCTCCGAGGAGGGGCTGGTCTGTTGGTCTAAAGGACCCTGATGCTCTAGGCTCAGTTTCTGAACACCTCCAGGCATCAGAGACCTGCAATTTCCCTGACAGTCAGCCACCTTCTCTGTTCACCTATGCCATACAACCAAGTAAAAACCATTGCTGGGGGCCTGGGACTAGGCCTCTAGGGTGCTGTGCAGGTGGAGGGTGCCTCCTGAGGACCATGTATCATGACATGTTCTGTGGAGACTCGAATCTATTTGCTCCTCTGCCATTCTGTAGCAGACATGGTCTCAGAATACCTGTGATCAGACAGGGTACTGAGGCCATATGAGAACACAGATCCCTGCTTCCTGTGACAAGGTTTGTGCCCTTGTTGAGCAGTAGGAAAGCCAAGGCCCTGACAATTGAACCAGCACCATCAGAGCTGCCTGGGGAAACGACCTTGTAATGCCTCCCCAGGGCCCTGCCTCCATGGGGAGGAACCCCAGGACACTTGGTCACCGTGGAGGGCAGGTCCCACACTGGTATTGCAGCCCCTCCTGCATGGACCTTGAGGAACCTCTGTCGGCACTGCTTGTCACCACATGGCTCAGGCCCTCAGGCCCCAGACACCCTTTGGGGAGGTTCTGTCTAGGAACAAGGTGGGGGTGTATGGCCCTGTCATGAGGGGAGTGGATGGGCCCCGAAGCTGGGCAGTGCCAGGTTGGCAGGGCCTCAGCTGAAAGCACAGGCTTGGCCCTTGGGCATCATAGGAGTGACGGGAGCATACCCCTCACGACCAGAGGAAGCCCTGGTTTGTACAACACGGGAGCAGGAAGGACAGTGAGGCCATGAGCTGTGGAGCCAGAGACCCGTTCTGAATCCTCATGCTGGCACGTTTCAGCGCAGTGAGTTCGGCTTGTCTCACAGCTCTTGTCTCTGGTTCTCTTTCTCAGGTGGTTCTTCACATCTGTGCTGTCAGCCGTGGCCTGCCTCCTCTGCCTAATGGCCATTGTGACCTATGTAATGATAATATACTGGGTGGACCAGGAGGCACTTCGCTCGGACCCCCAGTTTCAAAGTATGTTGTGGCCCTTTCTTATATTACTTCAGCTTGGGGTGAGTCGTGGTTTAGAGCTGGTCTCTTAGCCCTACCCTGTGACCATCATTCCAGGCAAAACCTTTGTAGCGTGAGAGTCACACAGCCAGGCTGGCCCCATGCAGGCAAGTTAGCCAGGCATGGCCTGAGCAGAAAGATGTCCTAGGGCTCCTCACCCATGCTCCCTGGCAGGCTCCCACTCTGAGCTGGGGGCAGCATCAGTGTCTAAACTTCATCCCAAAGCTCGTCAAACATCCATGAGCTGGATAGAGGCTGTGCTGGTCAGGCTGGGTCAGTTACAGGAAGTGGGGCCTCTCTCCCTGCCCACTGCCCTCCACTCCCTACCCACTTCCCACCTACTTCTCTCCACCTCCATTACCTGTACACCCTGCTACATGTGTCTCCAGCCCCATCCACTCCTTGTCCACCTCCATCCACTGGTCATCAACCCCCATTCTCCCCTGTGCATCTTCCTCCACACCCCATCCACACCCTGTCCTCGTCATAGACACTCCTTGTCCGCTCCCTGTGCACTTCAAATCAATGCTCTCCACTGTGTCCACTAACCACACACCCTCATCCACTCTCCATTCTATTCCACATCCACTCCTCTTTTATCCTGTTCATTGCCATTCACCTGCCCACATCAGTCCACTCTCTGTCCACTTCTCATCCACTTGTCAATTCCCTGTCAGACCCGTCTACTCCTTTTTCTACTTCTTATTTACCCTTGTCCACTCCCTGCCACCCTACCCACTCCTCAGTCCACTTTCTGTTCACTTCTCATCCATACCTCTACACCCCTTCCATTCCCCATCGAGTCTCCATCCACCCGGCCCACACCCTGTCATCTTCCGTCCACGCCATCCACCTCTGACCACTGTGAACACACCCATTCACTGCCTATCCACCCACACTCACTCCCTGTCTACCCAGTCCTCCTCCATCCACCCCATCCACCCGTGCCCAGTCCACACTGAGCCTGCGTGGTCTCTCCCTTGTCTCTGACAGAGATCACAGATGAGAACACCTGGCTGCTCTTCCTCCCCTTCATTCCTCTAAAAGTTAAGGCCCCCGTGCTCCTGACCATCGGGGCAGCCGTGCTGGTGCTGGTCATTTCAGGGCTCCTGATGCTTGGATACCTGTTTGTGTTCCACGTGTATATCCGTGAGTACCACCAGCCCACTCCAGGTCGGGTGAGGTCTGTGCCCCTCCTGTCCACATAGGACCAGTGCATGACGTGTGGAAAGAGTGCGTCTGCTCCTGGAACCCCATGACTGGACACACTTCTGGAACCTCGTGACCTGGGAGGCACGTGCCCACGGCCCCTTGGCCTTGGGGGCACGTGACTGAAGACTACAGTTTTAGGAATTCAGTTAGGGCTGAGAGTGCCAGGAGTCAGCTCCTGTCCCCAGATGCAGCATTTTTCTGCACACTCCCTGGGGACCTGCTCAAACTGTCCTTGCTCTGGGCCTGGCCGGGTCCCTCTGGAAAACACAGGGGGAAGTACAGGTGAGCAGGTGAGACACTGCGTGAGCCACTGGAGCAACGGGCAAATTATGGACACATTCAGCAAACTCCTCTGCCTGGGGCTGTTTGGCCGTTGAACTTCTCCATGCAGGCTGTGAGGCCTTTCTCTGAGATGTCCCTCAATCCTCATTCGCACTCCCCCAGGTTTCTGCATGGTCCTCCTAGGCTGCCCCAGGGCAAGGTCTAGGGGCCCAGCCAGAGGTGACCACGGACAGGCTTCTCTTTTCACACCCCCCTGGAAACACGGACTTAACAAGCTGTTGTTTGTTGGGGCCACAGAGCACAGACTTGTCCCCCCAAGATGCACAGATTCCCCCTACTACCTCCTGCTACTGAAACTGGCTGCTGGGTCAGGTAATGAGGCGGGACTGCATCGCTGTTCCCAGGCCATGGGGCACTTGCCACTCCCAGCCCTGCCTCACTTCATAGTCCTGTGAAATCTGCAGAGCAGGCTGAGCCCACATTGTGGGGAGTTTAAACAAGAGGCTTAGAGAGGTTAAGCGACAGGGTACACAGAGACCATGGTGACCGCACTGCTGGAGAGTTTGGGGCTGGGCCAGCAGGTAGGACAGGTAAGAGCAGGTGCTCTCAAAGGCCAGCTGGGCACTGGAGTGGCCAAGGGTCACTCCTCCCCCGCACGCACCCGGAAGTTCAGCAGGGCCACAGTGTGTCAGTTAGGAATCCAGTTCCAATGCTCTCAGATGCCTGGGGCCAGTCCAGGGAGTGTTGGCCTCGCTGAGAAGTCATGCCCACACGTGCCCTCTGATGGGGGATGGTGACTGTCGACCCTTTTCTTCTCTCTTCTTCCTAGGAGCTAAGGGGTTGACCACACTGGAGTACCTAAAGCAAGGGCGCAGTAAGAGCAGGGAAAACTCAAGACCTAGGAAAGAGCCATTGGCCCAAATGGAGGAAGGCCATGCACAGGTACCACGTGTTCCTCTGTGTCACCACTGATGTCTATCGTGGCTGTGGACACAACCCACAGTGGTCACAGGTCCGGAATTACCTAGCTTGGCTCGTTGCATTGCTACACGGATGATTGTGTGTGTGTGTGTGAGTGTGCGTGCACACGTGTGCATGCATTTGTATGAGTGTGACTGAGTGTGTGTGTGAGGCTGTCTGTGTGTGCATATGCGTGCGAGGGTATGTGTGTGAGGGTACATGAGAGAGTGGGAGGGTTGTGAGTGTGTGTTTGTGAGTATATGTGCACATGCATGTGTATGAGTATAATCTTCAGTGTGTCAGTGTGTTTGTGTGAATGTGTATCAGAGTGAGAGAGTGTGTGTACAGGAGTGCACGTGAGTGCGTGTGTGAGTGTGAGTGCTTGTGAGCTTGAATGTGTGTGAGTGTGAGTGCATGTGGCTAAGTGTGGGTGTGAGTGTGTGGGGGTGTGTGAGTGCATGTGAGTATATGTGTGAGTGCATCTGAGTGTGTGGTGGGTGTGAGTGCATAGGTGTGTGAGTGCATCTGTGTGTGTTTGTGAGTGTGGGAGTTAGTGTGAGTGCATGTGAGTGTGAATGTGTGGGTGCGTGTGAATATGTGAGTATGGGTGTGAGTGCATACGAGTATGTGTGTGGGAGGGTGTGAGTGCATGTGAGTGTGTGTGGATGTGCAAGTGACTGTAAGTGCATGTGTCAGTGTGTGTGAGTGCATGTGAGTGTGTGAGCATGGCTGTGAGTGCATGTGAGTGTGTGCGTATGGGTGTGAGTACATGTGAGTGTGTGTGGATAGAAGTGAGTGCATGTGAGTTTGTGAGTATGGGTGTGAGTGCATGTGAGTGTGTGTGGATAGATGTGAGTGCATGTGAATGTGTGAGTATGAGTGTGAGTGCATGTGAGCGTGTGTGTGTCAGTGTGAGTGCATGTGAATGTGTGAGTATGGGTGTGAGTGCATGTGAGTGTGGGTATGAGTGCATGTCAGCGTGTGAGTACATATGAGTGTGGGTGTGAGTGCACGTGAGTGTGTCTGTCTGTGTGTGCATGCATGTGTAGTGTGCTCTGTGGTTTCCATGTCCACTCTTCATACAATCAAGCCAGGAGGGCCGGCTCCTTTTGGGTGCACCATCTTCTGCAGCCATTCCAGGTGGCTGTTTCTAGGGGCTCTGGTTTTTGTTTTGGGCAGGGTTTTTCTTTGCTTTGTTGGTTTCTGAAAGTTACGGGTGACTCCACCTTCCCCGCAGTAGGAGTTTCAGCTCACCACAATCCTTGTGGGGATCAAATAGAAAGGGTTCTTTGTAATGAACGACAAATGGGAAAGGGGGTGACATTGCAAGCAATGTCTTTTGTATTGAAAATTTGGAGACCCATTTAGCTGAGACCATCTATCATGACCTCACCTTGTCAATACACAGACTCAGCTGCAAAAACTTCCGCTCACTCCAAGCCATGAGCAAGAGGCTATACTTTTTCCCATAAAAAATTATATTATTTACTATATATTACCATTATAGCCGGAAACCCTGGGGGCGTAGTGGTTAAGTGCTACGGCTGCTAACCAAAAGGTCAACCGTTCAGAATCCACCACGTGCTCCTTGAAATCTCTATGGGGCAGCTCTACAATGTCCTATAGGGTCACTATGAGTGGGAATTGACTCGATGGCAATGGGTTTTTTGGGTTTACCTTGATAGCCAGGGAGAACCTGTGTTCTGTTTGCTTGGAAACGCCCCAGTCAATGCCTGATATCCTGCAGTGATCGTTAAGTGTCCCCTTGACTCTCACTGTATCTCAGTTTGGGTGATGAATTATACAGTTAACATAAGTTTTAAAACAACAACAAAAAAAAACCGTTACCATCGAGTCAATTCCCACTCATAGTGACCCTATAGGACAGAGTAGAACTGCCCCATAGGGTTTCCAAGCAGGGCCTTGTGGGTTTGAACTGCTGTAGCTCTTAACCACTACAGCACCAGAGTTTCCAACCTACATTTAACCTACCACAATTTCCTGTCTGAACCAGAAAAGTGAGGTTCGCGCTATGTTGAGCTCTCACCCAGAGTCATCACGGAATCCAGGACAGGCTACGGAAAGGAGACTTAGTTCAGAGTTTGTAGCTTTGAAAAGAACTCCATCTGAAAGCAATGGGACTTTCCTGAGGAAAGCCTCTCCTAGCACAGAGCACCGTCCTTGACTCTGCAAATCCCAGTGACAGTTGTCTTCACTCCTAAGATGCCAGACTTATACAGAAAACGTTGTTCAAATAAGTCATCACGGAGGTTCCTAGGAGCCCAGTTAAAATTGATTTGAGGAGGGAAAGAAGGTTTTCCAAAGTGAGTAATGAGTTTGCCTAATCGCAAACTGTTAATTGAACTCCTGAGAAAAGGGTGGGAACCGGCTATCCTCCAGGGGAAAATCCTGGGCTCCTGGCTCTCAGTGAGATCACTGCATCATCAACAAAGGCCAGAAACAAGGCTCCAGTGGGCAGGTCTTCCATGTAGAAATGTGTGCATGCTCCTGACATCACCTGGCCACTTTCAGGTCCGTGTGACCCATGTGACCTCAGCACCCCTTTATGAGGGCAGTGGAAAGGCTCCCACGAGAGTCTCTCAAGTCAGGGAGGGACAAGAGTCCAGGTCTGAAGGAACACGCCAGAACAATATTGTCACTTCCTGAGTCATATAGAGGTGAGTGCTGGGGACACTGTGGTGGCTGAACCAGTCAGAGCCTAAGTCCATGGCCAGACTGATCCTTCCTTCTACCTTCTGCAACCTGGAGTGCCTTTGTGTGGGGAGCCTCTTACTTCCATGACCGGAGCTGAGCCCAGAGCCAGCCCGCGAGGAGGATGAGGACAACACTCCACTCCAGGCCCAGAGAAGTAGTAGCCACGGCTGACCCAGTGTCCATTAGTGCCCGGCATGGCTGACTCCTCACCTCTGTAAGGCTGAAGGACAGGGTCCTCGGAGCTACAGGAAGGATGGCTCTGAAAAAGCAACCGATATGATCCTGGTGACCCTGCTCTCAGCTGAACTGTAAAGGTACATTCAGGGGAAACGTTGTTAGACCCCTTCTCCACATTTGGAGTGACAGCACACACTCTACGAGGTGTCACAGAGCCAGCTCGCTGACACCTTTCCACAGCCTGCCACAGGGACACCATTGAACTCACCACCTGGCAGGCCCTTTGCCAGCTACTTATCATCGATCATAAGATTTATCCCGCTCAGGATTCCCCCAGACGGGACTCACCTCCCCTCATTTGGTGGCCACGCTTAGATCACAAGGTCACGCTCACTGCCTTAGAGACTGAGAGGGTCTACACTTTCCCCAGCCCATCCTCACCAGGACAATTGCTCTCCTGCATTCAATAACACAACGTATCAAATGTCCTTGATTGGATAATGTAAAATATTAATATTATGGGCTTGGCCTTCTTAAAAGTTTCTATACTTAATTCTAATTCTTCCAAGGTGGAACGATGAGTTCTCATTTAAGGAAAGGAGTTACGTTCCCAGTTAATTGATGTTACTTCTTCCAGAGATTTAGACTTTGACTTATAGACTTAAACGTACCTTTCCCCCCATGTCATCTATATGTCCTTTCCACAGACCTGTATCCCCACCTGTTACTACCTCAGTTCACTGTCACTATCCTGTCCCCCTCGACACCACTCCCTCCCTGGCAGTCATTCCTGAGGTCACTCCCGTCTCCTCCAGCGCCCTCTTCTGACCATGTGCTCCTGCACTGCCATTGGCTCCCATTTGATTTCTCTCTTCTAGATGTCCTCGTAGTTTACACAAAAACAAGGTTTTCCCATGAAGTTATATCCTTACTCATTTGTGCATCATTTTACATCCTAACAATACTCTTTAAGGATTGGATCAGGGAATGGAGACTATAGCATATGATAGGTCTGCTGTTATATTCAGAAGCCTCCTGGTAACTTTTCCACTTACAGACCTAGTCTCTGGTTCCTGCCAAATTTAGCACTGGGTTTTGTTTTTTTTTTTTTTTTTTTAAGTTAAAATGAGAACAACTTTAGCAAATCTGTGCAGGAACTGTGTTCAATCCTGCTGTCTGCTAGGTGGGGTACCTGGGGCAATACAGTCATCATTTGGATGAGCTGGGTTAACTTCAGAACAAGGAACACTGATACCCTGTAATTCAGATGTGGGTGTAGAAACCCATGGAGTACCCACGTAGCCAGAACTCACCACCAGCAAGCCTGAGTGTGTAGAGAAGGCACCAAGCATAAGAAGACCTATGTGTGTACCACGCTCTTCTCTTCTTCAGCCTGAAACACAAACACAGAAAGGGATCCATGTCTACCACAAGAACCTGTGCTCATTAGGAAAAGCATAGCATGTCTCCATCCTGATGAGTACACAGAAGAACAACCAACACACTATGGCCAATGCAATCATGTTACTTCCCCCACAGGACATGTGTGTGTTCTGGAACTCAGAGAGGGGCAGTGAGGCCCACGTCCCTGAGCTGACCAAAAGGAGAACAAGTGTATGTGTCTCTAAAATGCACTCTTGTTGCTGAGTGTTGGCCCCTTTTTCTGTACAACATGGGCTCACTGTATACTCCCTCTTACTTTTCTTTCTGTAGAAGGTGGTGGTTCAGGCCCAAGGAGCAAGAAATCCTGTGGAAGGAAAAGAGGTGGTCGACGGAGACTTGGCCACAGGTGAGAAACTTTCAGATCTACCCTACACAGGTCTGCCCAAGACAGGCTCCCCAGTTTTAAAATATTGTCTAAGAAGAGAAAATCACCAACGGGAAGTGAGAGGAGTGGACACAGGTCATGTCTTTGTCTATTGATGCCAACGGCAATCTTGAAATGCCATGGCTTAGTGTCCATTTCCAAAAGAAGTCTCTTGCAGAAAACAGTGATTTCTTTTCATTGTTTCTACCACAGTGGACATTTTGAGATTGTAGTTGCTGATTTTTATTCTCATCTTCAAGTCTGTGTTGAGAATTATTTTTCCCTGCTCCTGCTGATCTAAGAACTTTAAAAAATGACAAATTCCTGCAGTTTCAGGTGGCTTTCCTTTCTGCAAAAACAGGTAAGAAGAGCCACAGGATGCAGGGAAAACTTACTAAGGAAAGCTTACTCCCAGAGACAGGGAGGAATTCACTCACCATAAGGCCAAAGGAAGTTGATCTCACAAGCACCCACATACACACACACACACAAAAGCACACACACATACACAGTTGGCAGACCGTCCAGCCATACGCTGCCATGGAGATACCCTAGGCCTGTCAACCTGAAGACAGGGGAACATGTTCTTCACCCTCCCCTGCAACTTGCTCCCCGTTGGGGAACCTGAGATAGGATTATAGCAGAAAAAAGGGACTTCAGCCCTCTCCCCATGCTGTATGTATTCTGAGTTAAAGTGAACTCCCTGACCCCACCTACCCCCACTCAGCACCTTCTTCTCAGTCTTTCTTGGAAGGTACCACCCAAACAACAGCTATAACAGAACAAAGTAGGGTGTACTTTATCCTGAGAGATGTCATCTCCACAGGAGAAGCCAAAGGCCAGGAGAAAAAATCAAGACAGTGGTAAGATTCCATGTTCTGTGCCCTGGGCAGCTGCCCCAGCAGGGCAGATGTCTCAGAGCCTGGAGCAGGTCAGAGGTCCTCTTGACATTCCAGGTTGATCCCCAGGAAAGCCATGTTTGAGAAGCCAAACACACGGTGATCAGGAATAGGAAGTGAAGTCATTAAGTGAAAGATATGTGAGACAAGTCAGTCAAGCTGAAGGGGAGATGTGTGAGAATGGGAGAATTGTAAGACACTGTACATGAGGCAGCAGAAAGACAATCTTGGGAGCAGAGCAGGAGCAGATAGACGCTGCAGAGAAATGGCTGAGTTGAGGGAGGACAAACATGAGAAGGCGCAGGTGGAGCTCGTGGGAACATCGTGAGGGCAAAGGAACTAGCTCCCCTGCCCTCACTGTGTGCAACAGGAAGGGGTGAAAGCAGTAAGGCTACAAAAACATGAGAAGCTCCCAATTAAAAATGACTAATTACACACGAACATACAAACTTCAACAAAACAGACTCACAGAGATTTCAGATATTGGATTTAGAAGGACAAAAACATGGAATAAGAATGATTATTTCAGTTAACTACATAGAAGACACACTTGAAAACATGTAAAAGAATACAAAAGAAAAAAATATCAAGGACATTTGGAAAAAATAATAATAATAATGAAAAAATCATTGAAATTAAAAAAAAAAAAAAAAACCCTACCTTGACGGATTTAAGAACATATTAAGTAGAGTTGAAAATTGAAGTGAACTGGAAACTCAACCTGAAGAAATTACTTAGCCAGGTATAAAGAAACAAAGAAATGCTAAATGTGAAGGAGTGTGATTGAGAATAGTTTCACATTCTGATAAATCTATTCAGGTCCCAGAAAGAAAGAAGCGACAGAACTGGGAAAAGGCAATATCTGAAGTCATGTTAGCTGAGAATTTACCAGCAAATCTCGAAAGCACCACTGGTAAATAAAACATTCCGGTGAACCCAAGAAGAGAAGAAAATTCTCGACACTTTATAACTAAACTGCTCAACACCTGAGACAATTTTTTTTTTAATATTAGTTGATAAATGACAGATTTCCTTCTACGGAGTTATTGATTAGTTAACTTCATACTAACGGAAGCCAAAACAGAGTATGATTATATTTTTAATATGCTGGGGACAAGGTCAACATAGAACTCTATGCCTACCTAATGTAGCCTTTAAGAACTAGGATAAGGATGAAAAAGGCATTTCTACATACCAGGAAGAAATGTTAGAAGATGAAAATCAAGAAGATCTCTCCTAGCATTGTGCATGATGGCCCCAAACTAGGAACAATTACAACGACCATCACAGGAGATCGGAAAAACAAACTGCGGTGCATTCACATAATAAAAGAGGATCCCAAACAGGTCAACACATCAATGTGGATGAGTGTTAGTAACAAATCATCACATGGAGTGAAAGAAGCAAGTCCCACAAAAATTCACAAATTCTAACCCCATCTGTTTAAACTTCAACTGTGATCCCCCAAATGGGGGCGGTGAGGAGGGTAGGCGACCCACCCAGGTGTGCATAGGGAAGTGGCAATGCAGGGGAGGAGATGTGACCCCCTGGGTGGTGGTCAGGGGAACAGGATGTGGTCACAGGAGTGGGAATGGAGGGAAGGAATGTGATCTCCAGGTGAGGGTGGTTGGGAGAGAAGCCTGTACACAGGGGCCTGAATGTAGTGAGGGAGGCATCGCTCAGGAGGAGGGTAACCTGCTAGGACCCAGCTGAGAGTGGGCGTCTGGGTCTAACTTTGGAGCCCTTCCAGGACGTTACCCCTCACCTGCTCAGGTACAAGGCAGGCAACTATTCTCATTTCATAGTGGTAAATGACAGCAAGAACAATAGAGCAGTCTTTATCACGCTTCCAGTGGACCCCACACACTTGGACCTAGGTCTGGTCTTCAGTAGTGTCTTGGGATGGGGCTCCCACTTCTGCCATCTTCTTTGAAGTCTCTCATAGTGATGCTTCTTTTGCTCTGCAGGAGTGGAGTCGTTCATGTTGTCTGGGTCCTTCAACTTGGACGCCTTATCCATCAAGAGACCGCCCAGGAACCTGAGCCACTCCAGCCTCATGCCCCTGTACTCAGCCCACTCGGGCATCAGCTTCTCCTCCACGAATCTCCAGAGTGTCCCGCAGAGGAGCCAGAAGCCCTGCAGCTCCACGTCCAGAACCCTTAGTCCGAGCAGCCACCCAGAAGAAGAGCAGGTCATCCTCATTGTGGACCCCCTCCCCCACGACCAGCTGCCAGAAGACACTGAGGAGGAGACTCTATGCAGGGCCACATCAGCCAGCCCGGTGGCCGCAGGCCCCCTGGGAGCTCAGGGGCAGTCAAGCAGCGGCCTCTGCCCTGTCCTCAATCCGGAGCCCAGCAGCCCCTCAGGGGAGGCCCTTGAGCCAGGTGCCAGCACAGTGCTTCGAATCCAGGTTATCCCCATGGACAATGCTTCTGAGATCTCAGATGAAGGGGATCTGCCAACTGTGTGACCACAGGAGCAGCTACAAAGAGCTCTCAGCTGCTTTGGCTGCCCCAGCCTCTCCTCCCTGCACAGACACATCCATGGTGCTGGGTCCAAGATGGAGGGGAGGGTGGTGGGCACACCGAGACACTGGTGGGGATTTCTAGCCTGGTGCCAGCCTCCCTCTTTAAAAAGGAAGAATTGAGAGAGAAAAGAAGGAACAGTGGTTCCTCTTTTGAACCATCAGCTCACTGTGAGATCATGATGACCTCTGTGTTCCCACAGCTGAGGGTGCCCTGCCTCTACTGGGAGAGACACCTCACTCTCTACCCCACACAGCATAGCCCTGTTCTCTCCTCCTGAGACATCCCACCAGCTGCTGCTCTCCTATCTGAGACTGTGAAGCGTCTCCCAGTTCAACATCAACTGAGTCGTCCTTGGCCTTTGTGTCTTCCTCACACCGTGAGCTCTATCCCCACTGTTCCTCTGTTTCACAGAAGCTCCCAGCAGCTGCTGTTCCTAAGGTGCTGCAGGTAAAGGGGACCTCAAAACTGAGGCCGTTCCATAATGAGCTTTCCCCCAAGCGACGGTCCTTCTTTGCGGATAGAAGTGCCTTTCTATCTTCCTGTCCCTTCCAGCAGAAAGAAGCCCAAGGAGTCCCTGCCACCTGTCAGTGGCCCTAGTCTGTGCTCCAGCTACGCCATCCACTGAGAGAACTCAAGGCCAAAGGGAAGCCCACAGCTGCCAGGTCCTGCACATGGACGCAGGGTGAGTGCCAGATGGAGGACCCAGGCTCGCCCCAACCGGAGGTAGAACAACGTTCTGTGTTGGTTGTCTGACTGCACTTATAGAGAACTCAGTGATGTTACTCAAACTGGGACAGGGGTGGATGAGGAGTAGAGGAAAAGTAAAGTGAGGGACAGAAAGTGCTCTTGACTGTGGGGCATGTATGTGAGAGAAACAGATGGAGTGTAAAATGTCATCCAGCGCTGCTATAACAGAAATACCGCAAGTGGATGTCTCTAACAAAGAGGAGTTTATTTCTTCACCGTGAAGTAGGCTATGGAGGTAAAGACGTGTTTGTGTTTATAAGCATGTGTGTGAGTATGTGTGTGGGTGTATGTTTTATGGGTGTGGATGTTTCAGTGTGTGAATGTGTGGGCATGTGAATCATATATATGTGAGTGTGTCTACATGTTTGTGTGAGTGTGGAAGTTGCATGTGTTTTTGTGTGTGAAAGTATCTGTGTGAGTGTATGTATATGTGTGTGTGTGTGTGTGCCCAATGGTAAAATGAGGGAGCAATGAGTGTGTGTGAGAAGCACCAGGCCAAAGGTGAATGGAGGAGGAAAGCAGAAAATGAGGCAGGGCGGTAGTCACGCCAATAACGTGCAACACAGGCTCTGTGAGTGGGACTTAGTGGCTCACACAGGGGGCCTAGGAAGAAAGAGAAGCCCTAGGAAATGTGACTGCCATAGGGCTAAAGGGGTCTGGGGCCCCAGACCCCCCAGAGGCTCCCCTCTGAGTGACCTCTTTGGCGAGGGGTAAGAGTTGTCTGTATGATCCTATTCTTTTTTTCTTCATGTATTTTGCCATACATCTCACTGCTTCCTGAATCTGCCTACTGACTTTAGCAAAGCAATCAGCTTTTGGGTCCATGTTTCAAGCAACTGATGCCCTGATTTAGCTTAGCACTCCAGCTAATCCTTTCACTAAAATTTTTGGACAACTTCTCTTTCCTTTCCTCATTATTTCTTTCTTCTTTAGAATTTCTTTCCTCTTCAAAATCCATTAAGTCCTGATCAGCCAATTCCCCTTCTTCCTAACCTATGAGCTATTCCACACTGGCGGTATCAAGTTCCAAATTCAGTATTCTTACCATATGGACAATTTTTCCATTGATCTCTTCCATCACACTATCTTAATCAAATGTTTGGAGCATGTTTGCATAACTCAGCAATTTTTTCCATATCTCCTGCATGCATTTTCCATTAACTTCCTCCCAGGAAGACCCAATGTTCCAGACACACTGATAGTAGTAAGTGCAGTTAGTTGTAACTTGAGAAACCATACATCGAAGAGTGCCTGTACGGTGAAATAGACGCCCAACGATTTCAGATATTGGATTTAACAGAAAGAAACATTGTTTAAACAAATAAAACCCAACATGAAAAAATACCTGAAAGGAACAGAAATGTGTAAAGAAAAAGAAAAGACCAAGAAATTTTTAAAAGAACCAAACAGTATTTATAGAAATGAAAAATATCAATGAAATGAAAAAAAAAAAAAACTGGTTGCTAACAACACATTAGCCACAGTTGAAGAGCAAATTAGTGTATTGGAAACTAGCCCGGGTGACTCTGCTTAACTACATAGAGGGAGACAAAGAAATGCATACCGTGAAGGGAAGGGAATGAGGAGAGACCTTGAAGTCTATGAGGAATCTAATAAGAGTCCCCCAAAAAAGGGACAGTAGGGGGACTAGGCAATACTTGAAGTGATAGCCGAGAGTTTTCCAGCACACAGAAGACACCACTCACGGATTCAAAAGTCTAATGATTCCAAAAAGAGTAAATAAAATTCTAGACACATCAAAATTAAGCTGCTGAACACCTGGGACAGAACACTTTATTTTAATATCCAGTGATAAAAGGTGTCTTTCCGAGGCATTTTTTTAAAAAAATTTTATTGTGCTTTAAGTGAAAGTTTACGAATCAAGTCAGTCTCTAACACAAGACCTTATACACACTTTGCTATATACTCCTAGTTGCTCTTCCCCAATGAGACAGCACACTCCTTCTCTCCACCCTGTATTTCTGTGTCCATTCAGCCAGCTTCTGTCCCCCTTGGCCTTCATGTCTCCCCTCTAGACAAGAGCTGCACACATAGTCTCATGCATTGGTTAATTGTGGCATTTAGATCTTCCATGTCTTTACTGAGCTTCTTTCTGGATGTTCTGTCCTTCACTGAAAGTGGTGTGTTGTCTCCTACTGTAATTGTGGAGCTGTCAATCTCCCTTTTCAACACTGTTAGAGTTTGTTTCATGTATCTTGAAGCCCTGTCGTTGGGTGCCTAAATATTTAATATGGTAATATCCTCCTGGTTTATTGTCCCTTTAATCATTCTGTAGTGTCCTTCCTTATCCTTTGTGGTAGATTTCAGTCTGAAGTCTGTTTTGTCAGAAATTACTATAGCCGCTCCTGCTCTTTCTTGATGGTTGTTTGCTTAATGTATTTTTTCCATCCTTTGAGTTTTAGTTTGGTTGAGTCTTTAAGTCTAAGGTGTGTCTCACGTAGGTGGCATATAGTTTTTTTTTTTTTTTTAATCCATTCTGCTTCTCTCTGTCTCTTTATTGGTGCATTTAGTCCATTTACATTCAGCATGATTATTCATAGGTATGAGTCATTTTGATGCCTTTTTGTATGTGTTTTTGACAGTTTTATTTTTCCACTGACTTTTTTTGTGCTGAGAGGTTTTTCTTTGTAAATTGTGTGTTCCCCTGTTTCATTGTAGTTCAATTTGTTTTTGGTGAGTCTTTATGTTTTTCTTGTTTTTTATTTTAAAGTATAGGATGATTAGTCTTCCTTGTGGGTGGCAGTCAGGGTGTCAAGGGCCATCCTACTCTGAAGGACGACCTTCCGTATTTGTTGAGTCTCCACATTTAGAAGGGTGTTAGCCCACCTGGTGTTGTTAAGTGTAGCTGTGGTGTGTCTGGATAGTGCCTCTACCTGCCACTCCACGTTTATAGCGGTGGCCTGGGGCAAGAACAGGGACAAGGGGCAAAACCACCATGATGCATGCTGGTATCTGTGCTGGCCTGTTACAGTTTACCAATTGCTGGGAACACTGGGGAGGGTGGTGTAAATATTAGCAGCTATGTACAGCCATCCCAAGGTGCAGCACCCCACCCAGTTGTAGGGCAGTTAAAGCCACCCATGGAAGCCACATGTGCAAAGCCACCCTTTGGGTGATGGGTATGCTCCTGCCCGTAGGCTTTGCTTTTGCTTCCTTAACCAACTATTGGCAACAACTAGCAGGGTTCTACCACACTGTTATTGGGGGTCCAACCTATCACTCTGAGGGGACAAGAGGCATTAGTCCCATTCTGACACTCAAAGCAAAGGGGAACCTGACCCTTTATAAGAACTTGCTTCTACTTGCAGTAGGGCATTATACACTGCTCATGACTTTCTCCAACATGCTGTACCTCTCTTTTGTTCCTCACCACAACTGGGACCAAAATCACTGTGGCACTCTCTTGTTGCTTTGCTATTGCCACAGGCCCTACCTGTACCCCTCAGGGTAATAAGCTATGTCCAATTGGCACGGCTCATCTTGTATTAACACTCCTAAAGCCTGTATTTTTTACAGCAACCTTTGCCTGCTGGAAGGCCTCCTCTTCCTTTGTCTCTCGGTCCCAAACTTCTTCTTTTTTCACATTCTCTTTCTCTCTTCTTATACCCTCACTTTCTAGAACTCTCCTCAGTTTCACCTGTCTCTCTTTCTCACTCATTCTCTTCCCCTCTATCCCCTCGTATCACTTTCTTGTCCAATCTTTTTGTTTCTCTCTCCTTCACCCTCACTTCTTTTGTTCACTAACCTATATAGGGGCCATAGGGTATGGGCTAAATGGGGTGTGAAGTGGTGCTAGTACCCCAGGAGCCTGACAACTGCCTGTAGTTGCTTCCAAGTTTCTGTGTGGGGGTAGGCTTGGACTTTATCTATCACTGCTTCAGGAGTCACTTGTGTCTTACCCGACCAGATAACACCCAAGCACTTGACCAACAGAGCAGGTCCCTGTGTGTTTCCCTCATTCACTGCCCATCCCCATGACTGGAGGTACGTGACTACCTCACCAGCTGCAGTCTGTAAAGAAGCAAACGAGTCAGAGGTCAGCATGACATCATCAGCATAGTGGAATACGGCCACCTCAGCAGGGGGAACCCACTGCTTGAGGTCAGTGGCAACCATGCCATGGCATATGGTGGGATTATACAGGTACCCTTGTGGGAGCACGGTTAAAGTCCACTGCCTCACCTCCCAACTGAAGGCCACCTGGTCCTGGCTGTCTGAGTGTAGAGGGATGCTAAACAAAGCATTAGCCAAGTGGTAAGTGTCCAATGCCTCCCCCATTTGCCCCATCATCTGTATGATGTTGGATACAGCTACAAACAAGGGGGGAGTCACCTTATTCAATTCCCAGTAGTCTGCCGTAATTCTCCGGGAGGCATCCTTCTTGAACATTGGCCAGACAGGACTATTGAATGGGCTCTTGGCCAATCTCAGAATCGCCACTGGGTGTAGCTCCTGCACGGCCTCAGTGATTTCTTGGTGCCCACCAGGAAGGCGATACTGCTTAAGAGCCATGACCCAAGCTGGGGAGTGCAACTGCACAGGGGACCATTTAGCATTACCTTGTACTACAGTTTTTATGGCTCTCACTTGGAGGTGGAACTCACCAGAGGTCTGCAGCTCCAGCCCCAACAAGATATCCCTGCCCGGAATGTGTTGTGGTATCAGGGCTATGTATACTTGGTAGGCCTTTGGGGGTAGCCTTCTAATCTGCAGCACTAGTTTGATTTGGCGCACCCTGACGGCCCCACCCCCATACCCATCGATAGCTGTTAGTGGGGGTCCAGTGTATGATCATTTCAGTGTGTGGCCTCCTGTCCCCTGTCACCCAGTCGAGGGCTTCCTGCACTTGCAGTATACCTTGGCCACACCTCTAGTCAAGGGGTGAGGGACAATCCCACCCCTCAGCTGGGGGAGCCTTAGGCTTGGCCTCCTCTCGTGGACTCTGGTCAGTGCCTTTGTGGAACCCAGGTCTTTTGTCAGGAACAATTCTACACCAAAGAAACACATTTTATAGAATAGGCCATTTGATCAAACATATGGCACAAATAAGAAATGCCCTTGCAGGGAACTGCTGCGTTGAGACCCCAGACTGCTTGTCTGAGATGCATGGTTCAGGCTGGTGTTGTCTTGTCCCCTCCCATCAGCCATTTAAACCTGTCCATTGAAGTGCCCAATTGCTCCTAGGTCTTGTGGTGATAAAGAGTGTGAAGAGTTCATTCAAGATCCAGGGGAAGCCTATGTATAGGATAAAAAGCCCCGATACGCTTTACCTGCTGAGAACACCCTGGCCTGTTGGCTCCGGGATCTGTCCCTGCACAGGTTTTAGCTTTGGCCAGGATCTCATAGGTGGGTCAGCTTTCCTGTGTTATCCAGCGTTTTCTGATGGCAGTGGCAGTCCACGCGTGTAGGCCCAGTCTAGGAAGGTGTGTGAATCTCCATGGACGGTCCTCTCTTAAATCCAGGAGGTGGTCAATTGCACATCTCTTTACTCTGGAGCAGACAATGCTTCAGGGTCTGCAGTGAGCTGGTTAAGACCAGTCTGCTTGTTGGCTGTTTTCCACTCTCAGCCTAGGGGCTTTTCTGATGACTATCCACACAGGTAACAAAAGCTCAGGAGCAGAACTGATTTTGTTATTTATTTTGTTCAGACGTCTCATCTCTGTAGGGGCTTAATTTATCTGTCAGTCCGAGGGTCGTCAGTGGTCAGTTTGAATGGTCAGGCTATTAAGTATAGCCCACATCACAGTTGCCTTGTGCCCCTCTAAAAACGGCCCTAACTGCAGCAATTCCCATCAGGACTTGGAGGCAAAAGTTTACAAAGGTGTGCATTAATACATCTACATCATCAGCACACACAATAAGGATTTGTAGGGGCCCCAAGGGACTTATCCGTAGTCAGGCTGGGCAAGTGTCTCAATGATAGTGACCTCAGACCCAGAGTATGCCTCACTGGACTTTAATTGTAACACACGGCCTTTGCTGCTTGCTGGTGACAGAGAAATTAGGCTTAGTCCTATCTTAATTATTTCTGAAATAAGATCTGGGAAAAGTTGGCAGAGCCCTCACTCACTTGTGGGGCCACACCTCCACCACACCAAGTGCAAGCATGGGTCCAGCCAAGTTGCCTGGTAACCTGAAGGTGGGCCCCCCTCTTTTAGCTTTCTCCTTACCATTGCAGCTGCAGCTAGGTTGCTGTTCAGTTATCTTGGCTGGGGCAGCTATCAGAGAATTCTGAGGTCTCTTCAAGGTCGCTCAACACAAGCTATCTTGAAAGGCATTTTACTCCTTTTTTTTTTTTCTTTTCTCCCTGCTGTTTTAACTCTTGCTTTGCACTGGGTGTTACATGGTGTTCTCAGCACCAGGGACCTGTTTAGCCCCGCCAACCAGCTCCAGTCCCATGCTCTACCGATTGAGCTAGCTGGGCTTCGCTGGCCACTCCAGGATTTCCCCCAAAGACACCTCTTGCTTCCGCAAATGGGGCACTAATGTTTCAGTGGAGGAGGAAATGCCGCACTTAAATCCTCCAGTTGCAGCTCTGCTTCCAGCTGCCTAGTTAGGGCCCTAGTGGCTGACTCCGCATCGGATGCCTCTCTCAATACTGTCAGTAGAAGCCACCCCACACAAGCCTCCTCAGCACGGCAATCTGGCTTTTGCCTTGGGACCATGCCCACAACAGTGGCCATGCAACTCCCGCAACCAAAACACGAACATCCTTCTTTTCTTTCTCAACATGCAAAGATTCTAGTAACTGCAAAAACCCCTGTGGCGTTTTCGGGGCATCCCCATACTCACGCACAGGTCCCCAGTCATCAACAGCCTGGGCTGGTGGTCCCAGGGCATGAGTCCCTGGCCACCCTGGGATTTCCCCCAGCAGAGCCTGCTTTTCCCCACACGTCTGAGAAGGCATGGTGTGCCCTTCAGATCCTGCCAACTATACCACTTGTCAGTGGACAGCCCCAGCAAGTAAAGACCCTCACTGTGTGTCCTGGCAGATAATCTGAAGAACTGACACATAGCCCTTTCCAGATTCTTATCTTCAGGGAAACTTACTGACATGGGCAAGCAGCTGCTCTCCAGTGGCAGCTGGCTGGAGTATTTTCCGCAACCACCTAGCAAGAGACCCAAGCTTATTTACAATTCCACCTGGGACCAAGGCTCATTATTTTCTCCCATGCCCTTGGGCAGTCAGTGTTCCCAGAGACTTCACGTCCAGGCCCAGATGTTTTCCTTCTTGTTGCTAACGCATTCTTCGGCCTTGGCCACTGACCCAGTCATGCCACTCCCAGCCTTGTACCTTAGCCCAAGTCCATCCCAAATTCACCCCCAGCATGCTTCAGGGAAGAGAAAAGCTGATTCCATTAGGAAGGGGATGCATATAGCTGAATAGCATTACCCTACAAATGCAATGGCAAGCCCCGTTGTAGACAAGCCACAAGGTCAGGGGTGCACCAGTCTGCTTGCCTTCTTTCACTGAAGCAGCTGTGTACCAGGAAACTACCATCAGCCCCATGGAAGTTGCGCCAAGGAACATAACAACGAATGGGAGCTGAGGCCCTGCCACATGATCAGCAACTCCTCACTGCTCCTGCACCATCTGTCCCTCCCCTGTCACTCAGTCAAATTCCTTAACTTTCCTTTTGATACTCAGGGTTCCTAGCTTGTCACATATATAATGG
Organism: Elephas maximus indicus; assembly: GCF_024166365.1. Taxonomy (NCBI): domain Eukaryota; kingdom Metazoa; phylum Chordata; class Mammalia; order Proboscidea; family Elephantidae; genus Elephas; species Elephas maximus. The sequence goes on from NC_064826.1 coordinate 122,771,847, forward strand.
ATTCACTTATTTTTTCGGCTCTTTGTTGGAAGAGGGATCACTGGAAGCGTCTGACTACTTCGCCGTCTCGGCCCCGCCTCACCAAGGCATTATTGATTAGCTAACTTCGTACTAATGGAAGCCAGGACAGAGGGGAATCATGTCTTTAAAATCTTGGGGGAAAGTCAATCTAGAATTCTATGCTTAGCTAACATAGCTTTTAAGAATGACAATCTAATAGACATTCCTACTTATAAGAAATAAACATTAGGAAATAAATTACAACGGGATAATCACCCCAAACTGAGAACAATTAAAATGCCCATCACAGGAGACTGGCTAAGAAAACTGGGGTGCATTCATATACTGGCAGATGACTCCATAGTGACACAAGGGAGCTACAGCCCAGCACATCAGTGTGGATGAGTCTCACTAATGGAACCTCACATGGAGTAAAAGAAACAAGTCACACAAGAACATGCCTACTTTGACTCCATCTGTGTAGACTTCATCTGTGACTCCTGGACGGGGGTGGAGGGGAGGGATATGAGCCCCTGGTTTGAGTGGAAGGGTGAGGATGTGACCTCTTGGGTGGAGACCAGTGGGAGTGAATGTGCTCACATGCATTGGGGTAGAGAGAAGGGAAGAGACTCCCAGGTAGGGGTGGCTAAGAGGGCAGCCTGTGCAAAAAGGGCCCATGTGTAGAGAGAGGGACCTTGCTCAGGAGGAGAGTGACTTCCTGAGACCTAGCCAAGAGTAGAGGGTTTGGATCTGCACCCAAGGGTTCTTCCAGGACATTAGCCACACCTGTCCAGGCACAAGGACACCAATGGCCACATGTTGGCCTGGATCACACATCCAGAAGCTGTGATGGTTTGTCAGAGTAGGTGTCCCGATTCTATAACCTTATACCTCACAGGGTGATATTTTCTTTGCTCTGCAGGAGTGTTGAACTTCTCCTACATTGAGATCTCACCCAGGACTGACCAGAGAGACCCTAGGCCGCTACACACACTCCACTTGGAATGCATCCTCGCAGAAGTTTCAGAGTCTCCTCCAGAGGAGCTGGACGCTCCACATCTTCAGTAGCCAGCTGGATGTGGAGCAGAACGTCCACAAGGCGGACTGCCTGCCTGCACAGCCAGCTGCCATAAGGCACTGAGGAGGAGGCTCTGTGCAGGGTTTCCAGCCAGCAGCCACAGGGCCTCCTGGACCTTGGGGAAGATGATCATCCATCCCTCCCTTATCCTGGGTTCAAAGTCCTACTGCTTCTCAGGAGAGAACTTCAAGCTAGTGGCAGGTGTGTAGCTGTGGATCCAAGTTATCCCCAGGGATGAAGCAATCTCAGACGAAGGCAACCTGCCAACTTCGTGCCATCCAGCCCAACCTCTCCTCCCTGCACAGACACACCCACAGTGTCGAAGAAGTGGCCACTTCCCAAGGGAGATTTCTTAATCTGACACTGGCCTCCTCTATAAGTGAAGACAAAGAAGAAGGAGCCATCCCTCCTCTTCTGAGCTTTCAGCTCACAATAAGATTGTGATGACCTTTGCGTTGCCATAGCTGAGACTGCTCTGCACTTCCTGGGGTGGTGCCCTACTCCCTGCCCCACCCCAAACAGCCTTGTCTTCCCCTCTTGACTCCCCACATCTGCTGCCCCCCGGCCAAGGCTCTGGGGTTTCTTCCCATTCAAAACGAACTGAGTGCCCCTCAACATCTGTCTCTGCCCCACACTGTGACCTATATCCCCACTCTTCCTGTATCACACACAACCTCCCAGGAGCTACTGGTTCTCAAGGTTCTGTAGGTAAAAGGGAGACCACAAGTATGGGACTCATCTGTGATGAGCTCTACCCCAAACGAGGGTCCCCCTTTGCTCATGGGTGTGTATTTCTTTCCACCTGCCTCATCAGCAGAAAAAAGCCCCTGGGGTGCCTGACACCTGTCAGCAGCAGTAGTCCATCTTAAACAACACCATCCATCCAGAGACCTCATCAGCTCAAAGGTAAGCCCAGAGATCCAGGTACTGTGCATGGACACAGGATGAGTGCCTGATGGAGGTTCCAAGGCTTCCTCCTAACCTGAGGTAGAACAACTTACTGAATTGCTTGTCTGACTGCATTCATAGGGAAGCCAGATGCAACTCAGACTGGAACAAGGGTGGGTGGGGAGTAGAGGAAAAGAAAAGTAAGGGACATATACTGTTCTTATCCATGGGGCATGTATGTGTGAGACAGAAACACATGGAGTGCAAAAGTGGTCTGAAAACTGAACCGCATGAAACCTGTGGCTGGCTTTGATGCACCATGAACACAAGTCACAGTGGACAGTACTGTGACAAAGGTTATAGTACAAAGTGTCAGCAGTTCTAAAATCTAGGTAATTGGTGTGTGGTTGTTCTCTGAACGACCCTTCCAACTTTTCTGTGTGTTTAAAATTTTTCATAATGAAACATCAGGGAGTAACTATATGTGTAGGGAATGGATAGGGATTAAAAAAAAAAAATTTTTTTTAGGAAATGTAAAATAATGAGTGTGTTTGTGTGTGTGAATGTGCTCGTGTATGTGAGTGCGTGTGTGTGAGTATGAGTGTCTCTATGTTAATATGACTATGTGAGTGGGTGTGTGTGAGTGGTGTGTATGTGTGTGTGAGTGTATGTGTACATATTTGCGTTTGTATGTAACAGAGACTGTGTGTGTGTTTCTGTGTGGCTGTGTTTGTTCAGGCAGGTTAGTGGGCACATTCCCACTCTTCATATTGTGTGGAAGCAGTTGTATAAAATTGGGATGTTCTTTTCCTTGAAGTTTTATAAAACTTGCATTTGGCCAACATGGAGCCCTAGACGGGTGCACTGTGTAGTGCCTCTGAAGCAAAGACCTGAAAAATGAACTAAAACAGATACAATTGTCAATCCTGGAACCCTAAGCATCAAACGAAGAGACAAAGAATAGATCAAATTCCAAGTGGAAGAAGAAACAGGGAAAACAGACAGTGAAGAGAGATACAGAGTAGAGGTAACCTACCAACTAACACAGCACAGCGTCACCACTTTGGAACACAGTCAGCAATGACCCCAGATCCGGAGTACCAGAAGGCAAATTCACAGAGATTCCAACAGGAGACAAAGCAAGGGGTAACCAGAAAAATGTGTTTCCCCATCCCTCACCCTTCTGGTGAGTTGAAGCAAGAACCCCCTGTCTTAGTCATCTAGTGCTGCTATAACAGAAATACCACAAGTGGATGGCTTTAACAAAGAGAAATTTATTTCCTCACATTAAAGTAAGCTAAAAGTCCAAATTCAGGACGTCAGCTCCAGGGGAAAGCTTTCTCTCTCTGTCGGCTCTGGGGGAAGGACTTTCTCCTCACTCTTCCCCTGGTTGAGGAGCTTCTCAGGTGCAAGAACCCCGGGTTCAAAGGGTGCACTCTGCTCCTGACACTGCTTTCTTGGTGGTAAAAGGTCCCCAACTCTCTGCTTACGTCACTTTCCTTTTATCTCTTGAGATATAAAAAGTGGTACAGGCCATACCCCAGGGAAACACCCTTTACATTGGATCAGTGATGTGGCCTGGTAAGGGTGTTACAATCCCACCCTAATTCTTTTTAACATGAAATTACAATCACAAAATGGAGCACAACCACAGAATGCTGGGAATCATGGCCTAACCAAGTCAATACACACATTTTGGGGGGTGGGGGGGGACGTAATTTAATCCATGACACTCACCTCCTCAGCAGTCCCAACTTTTGGGGTCAACAATATGAGCCCACCCAGGCCCAACCCAACATCTCCTTCAGCCTGACTTTTTTTTTCCTATTTCTTTCTTTTCTTTCTCTCTCCCACCTAGCCCCACACATCACCAACCCCTCTCCCCACAAAACATGCCATGCAGCCTCATCAAGAGAACTACCAGTCACCCACTGCCCAAGTCCTCCACACCACAATGCACTGGCTCCTGCAGAACCATCTTTTTTTTTCCTTTTTTCTTTTCTTTCATTCTAACTCCCACTTAACCCTGTATACCACATCCAACTATTTCTGTCATTCCTAAAGAGCTGCTACAGATAGAGAGCCACCAGCTCACAGCTGCCCTGGTTCCACCTGGCCCCAACCCATAGACCCGCTCTATGCTGCCACATTTTTTCTTTAGTTCTCCTTTTTCTTTCTTCCTCCCACCTAATCCCATATACCACCTCCCCTTCTTCCCATTGGCTCCCACTCCACCACCATAGCTAGAGAGCCAACAACTCACTGCTTCCCCAGGTTCACTTCACCCCACCCCTCAGCCTCCACTGTTCTAACTTTTTTGTTCCTTTTTTCTCCTATTTCATTTCTTCCTTTTCTTTCTCCCTCCCATCTAGCTCCCTCCTCTCCCCTTCCCACTGGCCCCTGCTGAACAGCCATAAACAGAGTGCTGCCAAAGCATTGGCCAGCTGCTGCCCTTGGCCTGCCCCACTACTGCATGCAGGCCTCAACCATGCAACCATTTATTTTATTTATGGTTTATTTTTTCCCTTTCCTTTCTTTCTTTACTTTCTCCCTCCAATTTAGCCCCATACAGCACACTTTTCCTGGACCCTGGGATCGCCCCACCCACACTCATAGGCTGCCACCACACTGCACATTTTTTTCTTGTTTTTCTTTCTCTTTTCTATCCTTTTTTTCCTCCCTCCTAGCCCCTTGTGGTCTCCCCCACACTTGCTGCTGGCCTTCACCACTACACCACAGCTAGAGCATCCCCAGCACTCATTCTTGACATGAACCAGGCCCAGTCCACCCCTCAAATCCAGCCACTCATCTAGTTGCTAGGCAGTAGGAAATGAACTCATACAACTGCCTCTCCGACACCCCTGCCCATCTAGTGAGGGGATTTGAATGTTTCCACGCTGATGGACCAACATCAAGAGGCACACAGCACCTTCTGAGTCTGCCCTCAGCCACCTCACCAAACCAGTGTACAGTGAAGCAGGCTAGATATGACTGCTGGTGCCCTGCCTACCTGTACAAGGTGGAAAGAGCTATCATATCCAAAGGTGACCAACTAGTAAAGCACACCAGGCCTGCATACACTGACATATTAAAAAAAAAAAAAAAAAAAGATGAAACAAACAATCATTAAACCAATCAATAAAATATTACCTTTATGTCTCAGGCACAATATGAAAACATATTTAAAAAGTAGGACAAGATGGCTCCAGCAAGAGAACAAAAGAAAGAATCAGATAACCTGACGGTAAAAGAAAAGGCAGTAGAAGTACCTGATATAGAATTCAAAATACTCTTCTGTAGGGCTCTTCAAGAGCTTAGGAAAGAGATCAAGGGAAACACAAACAAACCAACAAAAACATAGCCAAAATCAAGGAAAACACAGATAAAGCAATAGAACTCAGGAAAATAATACAAGGACAAAATGTCAAAAGAAATAAACACTTAAAAATCATACAAAAACAGCAAGTAGAAATACAAAAGAGAAACAACAAAATTTCAGAAAAGGACAACTCAATAGAAAGCTTTGGGAGCAAATTTGAAACAATGGACGACAGAATCAGCAAAACTGAAGACAAATCCATGGATGTCACTTTCTTTCAGGAAAAATCAGAGCAAAGAATGTAGAAAAACCTGAGATTTGTGTGGGACACAATCAAAACCAAAAATTTGCTTGTGATCAGGGCTCTGGAACACAGAGAAGATTGATGAAAGTTTGCTGGCAGAAAATTTCCTTCATATCATGAAAGATGAAAAGCTGACCCTCCAGGAAGCTCAAAGAATCCCATGTAGGATTGACTCCAAAAGAAAGTCACCAAGGCATATCATAATCACGGTTGCCAAAACCAAACACAAGGAGAGAACCCTGAGAGCAGCGAGAGAAAAATGAAAAGGCACAAACAAAGGGGAAAGAAAAACACTAAGGGCTGATTACTTGACAGAAACTCTACAGGCAAGAGGGCAATCTGAAGATATATATATTAAACTTTGAGAAAAAAAAAACTGCCAACCAAAAAAAAATATGATGGCAAATTTAGTACATTTCCAGGTAAAGAGAAATTAAGAGAAATCATCAAAACCAGAGGTTCCTCTAGTCCGCAGAGTTAGTCCTTCATTCCCTCGCCGTTCATCTCCCAATAATGCATGGCCAGCTCTCACTGTTTGCGTCTGCTTTCTGGTTCTCCACATCTCTGTGGCTTTCACCCATTGATATTCCTTTGCTGTCATTTCAGTGGTGTTTCTGAAGGGAGTGTACAAACATATGTGCTCGGTCTCCATGAGTGACTGGAAGTTGCTCTGCATCGTTGAGGTACGGGCTAAAGGTACTTTCCCAAAATGTCCACAAGATGTCCTTGCTGCAAGCTTCTATCCCTACCCACCACCACTTTACCTACCCCGCTCTACCTCCTTTTTTGTTTTCATGCCAAATTCCTACTTTTTCCCCCTTACTTTCAGTCATTTGTAGCTTAGTTTGTTAATACCTTGGTTCCCCTTTACTTCTGGAGTCTCGTTATGCTCTTCTGTTTATTTTCTCCAGCACTGTCCTGCCTTCCCCAGATATTTACTCCCACTGCTTCCACCTGGAGGCAGACACCCTATGTATTCAAGGAGTAATGTAGCAGCAGTCCATTGCCTCTCTTAGCCTGCAATTCACCCAGCACCCTGCCATCAGCACTACTCCCTTCTTCATGGTGATTCCAGAGATCAGTCCTGTCTCCTAAAGTGCCCTTTTCTAACCTCATCCTTCTCTAGGTGGCTCCCATTTGCTTTCTATCCTTCAGGGAGTCCTCAAGGTTTCTGCTACAAGAAAGGTTTCCCTTTTTGTTTTCGTATGAAGTTATATCGTTGCTCCTTTATGTATCTTTTTATATCCTGAGTGTGTGTGTGTATATATATATATATATATATATTTACTACTGGATCAGGGAAGGGGGAATATAGCATAAGATAGAGCTACAGTTTTGATTTAGAAGTCTGATAGAAACCTTTTCTTGTAGGTCTATCAACATTTTCAAGGATAAATTTTACAAGTTTTAGTCTAATTCCTGCCAAATTCAGCACCCCGTGTTAAAATGAGAACACCCCTGACTCTGGCATGTCTAGGTCACTTCTGCTTCCTGGTAGCTGGAGTTTATTGGGTAATAAAGTCTCCACTGGAGGTGCCAGGGTAGCTTAAAGACAAGGAACAAAAACACTTTGTATTTGACACTTGAGTTTAAAAATTCTTGGGTCCCCTGCTATCCAGAATTCAACACCAGCAATGAAGACATGCGTGGAGAAGGTACAAGCAGGAGGTGACCTTCCACATGACTCATGCTTCCACCATTATTGAGGCAAAAACCCAGGGATTTCTCCTTGTCTACCACGCCATCCTCTATTCATTAAGCGAAGCATCGCAGGTCTCCACCCTGATGCACTCAGAAGAAAAAGCCAGTGGTCTATGACCAGTTTCCGTCAAGCTAAGTGTCCACTTCCAAAAGGAGTTGTGTGGCAGAATATATTCATTTAGGAGAAGGAAGCAAGGTGTTGTGGAGTCCTAGGCCAAGCCTGACAGCAGGTGGCCGACCTTGGACACAACCTTGGAGCAGCACTTGGAGGACACAATGAAGAATTTGTCCATTGTTGGAGTCCTGTGCACAGATTCACAAGGACTTAATCTGGGCTGCTGTGGGACCCTGTCAGATAGCATGCTGGGGTGATATATGTTCTAGCCTGGCAAACAGCTAAGCTGACCTCTGACCCCACTGCTATTCCTGTGGTGCGTCTAGAATCAAGTAACAGGAACATTAGGATCCAGGAACCCAATAACACCACAGTGGCAGTGCACAAAATGGCCTCTTGACCTGCCATATCACTTCTCCAGGCTGTCACAGGGACTCGAGCCTACCATGTTTATGATCTTATGGAACTATTAAAGGTCCAGGAATTAGGCCACTCATTTAATATGCACTGGACATTTTTCTATTTATTTTAGAGTAAGCTACTTCTTGGCACTCTCTGGATTTGCCTATCAAAATATTGGTAAGAAAGATCATGTTTTGAAGCAGCATGTCCAGATTACTTTGTGTATAAAATTGCATTGTATTGAATAAATCTGGTTGGAGACAAAAGGAAAATATTGGTTTATTTTTATTGTTTTGTACACCGTGGGTATTTTTAGGCTATAGACTGCTCATTTTTATTCTCGCCTTTAAGTCTGTGCTAAGATTATTTTCTCCTGATCTCCATGATCTAAGGGCTTTAAAAAAAGATGAACAGCTGCCATTGAACATGGCTTTTGGTTAAAAGGCCCTGGCACTGCCTGTCATAGTTCTCTGCTAAAACATGAAAGAAGATGCACAGAATCCAAGGAACATTTACTGTGGGACTGTTGTTGTTGTTAGGTGCCATCAAGTCGGTTCTGACTCATAGCGACCCCACGTACAACAGAACAAAACACTCCCCTGTTCTGCTCCATCCTCACAATTGTCATGTTTGAGCCCATTGTTGCAGCCACTGTGTCAATCCATCTCCCTGTGGGTCATTCTCTTTTTCCCTGACTGTCTATACTTTACCGAGCATGATGTCCTTCTCCAGGGGCGGGTTCCTCCTGATAACATGTCCAAAGTAAGTGAGATGCAGTTTTGCCATCCTTGATTCCAAGGCCCATTCTAGCTGTACTTCTTCAGGACAACAAACTGACACATGGGGACTGTGGGACTAATGATCACGCTCTCCTAGAATCAAGGAGAAATTTCACTCAATATAAGGCCAATGGCATTTGATTACAAGCACAATTAGACATAAATAGAAAAGGACACACGCATAGACACACACATGCACAAACCTGCACACACACACAGGTGGCAAACCATCCAGCCCTGCACTGCCATGCGGTAGAGTGGGCCTGACCACCTGAAGACACGGGGACATATTCATCACTCTCCATATGACCTGCTCCCAGCTGAGGAACAGGTGACAGAATTGTACCCGAGATTGGGACCTCAAGCCTCTCCCCGAGCTGTTTGTGTTCTGAGGCAAAGTGAGCTCCCTCAAGGCCACCCATCCTCACTCAGTACCTTCTTCTCAGTCTTTCAGAGAAGGCCCCTCCCCAAAGCCAGCTGGATGGGCAGAAGGTAATGTGCTCTGTATCCTGAGAGGCACCAAGCCCATGGGAAAAGACCTACATGTGTAGGAGAAAATCACTAGCCTGCTCAGTTCAGGTTACCTGTGCTCCACACAATTCCCCAACAGGGGGCGTCACAGAACTCAGCCCAGGTAAGGGCCTCCTCTCAGCACCGCAGTGTGAGTGTCTGGGAAGCTCTTAGCAGCACCCCCAAGATGAGCCTGCAGGGTGGGGCGTGCTGTGTATCTGTGCAAATGCCGCAGAACTGGCCGGGGAGCATCAGTGTGGAAGCTCAGAGAAGCTGTCCTGTGCGAAGTTTCCCCAGGTGAACAGTGTTTGAGACGCACGACACAGAGTCTACAGGAAACCAGAACCAAAATCCTTATGCACCTGTGTGCACATCTGTGTGTGTGATTCTAGCACACGTATAGGTGCTTGTAACAGCCACCACAGTCACCACAGGGTCCCTCCTGTTCCGCTTTTATAGGCGCAGCTGCCTCCTTCGACATCCCTCACTAACCCTCTGCCCGAGAACTTTTGTGTGTGTGCATGGTGAGTGTGTGTGTGCTTTAGGTGAAATTTTACAGCCCAAATTAGTTGCTCATTCAAAATTTAATACATAAATTGTTTTGTGACATTAATTGCAATCTCTGTGATGTGTCAGCACTCTTCCCCTTTCCCTTTCCACCCCAGGTCCCCTGTGTCCATTTGTCCTCTCTCCTGTCCCTTCCTGGCTTCTGGTCTTTGCATTAGGGCAAGTGTTGCCCATTTGGTCTTGTATACTTGGTTGAAATAAGAAACACGTCCCTCAGTTGTGTTACGGCTTGTTGCATGTTGCATAGGTCTGTCTAAACTTTGGCTGAAAAGTAGGCTTTGAATATGGCTACAGTTCTGAGTTGGCAGGATGTCTTGAGGCCATAGTTCCAGGGAATACTACAGTTTCTGTCACCTCAGTAAGTCTGCTCTTCTTTTGTGAATTTGAATTTTGTTTTACATTTTTCTCCTCCTCTCCCCTGGGACTCTCTATTGTGATCCCTGTCAGAAAAGTTGTGGGTAGCCAGGCACTATCTAGTTCTTCCAGGCTCAGGCTAGTGGAGGCTGTGGGTCATGTGGTCTATCACTCCTGTGGACTAATATTTTCCTTGTGTCTTTGGTTTTTTTCATTCTCCTTTGCTCCAGACAGGATGAGACGAATAGATGAATCTTAAATGACTACTCCCAAGCTTTTAAGACCACAGAGGCTACTCATCAAAGTAGGATGTAGAACTTTTTTTTTTTCCCATCAACTATGGTATGCCCGTTGAGCTAGATGTCCCCCTAGGCTATGGTCCCTAGTTCTCAGTCGCTCAGGGTGTCTGACTGTGTCTAGGAAGCTTCAGTGGCTTTGCCTTAATCAATTTGTGCTTGCTTCTGCTTTATTGTGTGTTCTCTTCCCTATCGTCGAAGTTAACACTTGTCAACTATCTGCTTAGGGACTGTCTTAATAATCTAGTGCTGCTACAACAGACATACCACAAACGAATGGCTTTAACAAACAAATTTTTTCCCTCACAGTCTAGGAGGCTACCCCCTAGAATATCAAGTTCAGGGCGCGAGCTCCACCGGAAGGCTCTCTGTTTCTGTTGGCTCTGTGTTAGGGGACTGAACGCTGATGTGTGTGCTTTTGTAGAATCCAGAGGGGTTATCGGCCCACAGAGGCTCTCAGAATTCATGGTAAAATTTAGTAGAAATGAAAAGTGGTCTCTGAAATGCTCCTCTTGTAGCTTAAGATCACATTAACCAAGCACGAGAGACACAGGTCAGGTGGACCATGCATTTTGGGCCAGGTTTCTCCTCCATGCCCTCTTCACTGAGTCCCTGAGTTCATGCTCCAGGAAAGGAGAGGAGGGTAGCAGACAGTGAGGAGGGAGCAAGTTCTGAGGAGTTAAACCCTTACAGCTCTTCAGGGGCTGCCACACACCAAGGTCTAGAAGGGACTAAGCCTGAGGCCTTTGGAGAGGATCCGGGCTTAGCTCCCACCCTGCACCAACTTATTTTGTCCAGTATTCCTCTCCCCTCCCCAGGACATGTAGGGACAGGCCCTGGTCCCTCAGGAGAGACAAGGGTTGAGTCTGCAGGAGGGAGCAGATGGAAGGTACAGGTTGAACCTTACCTGACTGGAACCTCCCAATCTGGTTTTGAATTCCCTGGGCATGGAAGAGGTTTAAAATGGCTCTATTACCTCATGGCGAATATTTGAGGGTTGCAAGAGACCCCCTTGCTGCAGCTACTCTCTGGACCCCCTCAGCTCTCTCCTGGGCCTCTGTCCTGGCAGGGCTTTCCAGAGCACTCTGGGCAGACACCAAGGCATAGGGGAAAGAGATCCAAGTCCCAACACTGGGGGCAGTCACTCCCCAGACTCAGCGCCACCATTGCTTGCAGTGGTACCTTCTCTGGGGGACGCATATTCAGTCCTCCAGGCCCACTGAGGCCCCTCTCAGTGGTCAGAGGTCACACCTTTCTCTCTACCAGCCATAGCCCCATGTGCTGCAGCTTCCCAGACCTCTTTGACCACCAGAGGCCTCCAGGGTCTTCTCCAAAAATGGAGAACAAAGAGGCCCCTGGGACATGCTGGAGTCCCACCCCATGGTTCTAACCCATCTCCTGAGATGGAAAGGGCTACTGAAGGGACAGGATGGAGCATGGAGAGCTCCATTTGACAAAGGCCAACTCAGGGGCCTTTATCACCGTAAAGAGGGCTGAGGTAGACCAGTATGTGGATATCTGAGTCAGAGGAGAGGTCAGGGCTACAGAGCTCAGATGCGGTGTCATGGGTGTGTCGGGGCAGAACCCACCTCAGGTGAGAGAGCCAGAGGTGAAGAAAGAGAGGCTGGGAAGGAGGGAAGGGCCACCACACACCTGAGGCTCCACCTCCCCAGGTGAGGAAGAGGAGGCAGAAGGAACAGCCAGTGAGTGCGGAGGAAGAGCTGCCCCCACCCAAGCCCCAGAGCAGCATTCCTGGAGGGCATGCAAAGTCCAGTCCTGCCAAACCGCCAAGGCCCAGCAGCTTTCTGCCATGGGAGGGGTGATTTTGGGTATCACTGAGGAGTGATGGAGAGGTGGAAACTAGCACCACAGAGGAACCTGGGAAAAGGAAGACCTGGGACTGGACAAAACAGGCAGGAGTTTCAGTGCCAACAAGATAGAGAGTGGGGGCAGCTTCAGGGTTGGTGGGCACAGGACCCAGTATGGGGGACACGGGCAGGAATCTGACGGCAGACCCATTAGAAGGCTAGAGGTGGGGAGTCCAGGATGCCTGCCACATATCTGAGGTCTGGGGGTGACTGGCAGATTCTAGTGGTGAGTGAGGCAGTGCTGAGTGTGTGACTTCTGACCTGTGACCTGGCACCTTTCATCTCTGGAATTCCTAAAACCCATCCAGGACCAAACACGCTCATAGGACCTAACTCAGGAGCTACTGGGGTACCTGTGAGATGGAGGTTTGAATCCTGTGGTCCACTGTGGAGGGACCTCACAAGGGTGGCATTAAGGGAAAGAAGCCTGAACCGTCCCCCAGGAACCTTGGACTGTGCTGGAAGGACAGAGGACAGGGAGCACAGAGAAAGCCAACTGCTCGCACGACCTTGGCCAATCCGGGTCAGGGCATCCAGAGAGCATGGGGGCTTGACGCCAGAGGAGTCCAGAATTCCAGTGATCAGGCCCCAGGTCTGGGTGGGCTCCTCACTGGTAATGGTCGAGATCTTCTAAGCAAAGCCTCCCACAGCCAACATATTGAACATTTTTCTTAATGTTTACCAGTTTGACAGGCAGCCAGTCCTATCTCTCTGTTCCCTCAGATTGCACTTATTTATGGGTGAGGGTAGGCTTTCACCTGCTTTTGATTGTTTGGATTATCCCATTGGTGAATGGCCCATTCATATCCCTTTTGTTAATCTCCTTGATGGTAGTGGAGATGCTGATCCAGCAAGCCCCAAGTCCCTGTACAGGACACACCAAGCAGGGTAGGAGGGGCCAGGACTTGGTTAGCAGTACTGCAGGGAGGGTGGCTCTGGGGTAAGGGCGGAGACTCCTTGGGGCCTATGGGTGACAAGTAGAGACACCTTAAGTGCAATTCCATAGGTGGAGAAAATGTGGGGGAGCTGGGGCTGCAGGTGAGACCCCCTATGGGTCTGGTGGCTGTGGGCAGAGGCCCCCGTAGGGTGTGGGAGGCTGCAGGTAAGACCCTATGGGGGAACTGGGGCCTGAGGCTAAGATGTGGGGGTGGAGACCTAGGACTGTAGGCAGGCTCTTGGTGCTCTCCCTGCCCCTTCCTGCAGATGGACCTCTGTGGCTGGACCAGCCGACGGGTCACCCTGGAAGCTGACGGGTTACCCTGGAAGCTGACTCCAGCGTAGTAAAAGCCCAGGTCTCTGCTGCCTGTGCAGAGTGAATGGCTGGTCCCAGACACTCCATACTCCGCATGTGGTAGTCTGGATCACCCTCCTGGCCTCGCCCTTCACCAGTTTTGGCATCTTCATGCCCTGGCTGCCCCGTGGACTGAAGTTTGTTGCATACAGTGTATCCTTTTCGCTGGCGAGGCTCACCCCGGCCACCTATTTTCTAAGAGTCGGGGAGGGGTGCAGAGGGTGCCTCTAATTGAGCTGGTGCTGGGACCACCGCCTCAGACCCAGAGCTGTGTGTCCCTAGTTATCCCTCCTAGGCCGGACCACCTCCCCAGCTGCTGCAGGGCCCTCTGTCATTCTCTGTGTGCAGAGTCAGCCTGCAGGTGTGATTCCACCTGGCCTCTGACCTCAATGCGCCAATTGTCCCTTATCCTGGACAGCCCCAACAGCATTCCCTTCTCTGGGCAGCTCGTGGGCTCGGGTCTTGATAGAAAGGACACACTTTCACGTGAAGGGACTGCTCTTCATCTGCCCTCACCAGATCCTGACCTTGGGCGACAGGAGAGGGAGCATGATGTAGGTGAGGGACAGGAAGGGACTGGGCCCGGGACAAGGAGCCTGTGGAGAGGAAGGAGACAGCCACCTATTACACAGTGGATGGAGCACTGAGGGCAAGTTTGTGTTGTCCCACAAAGAATACCCACAAGTGGTAAGAAGAGAGGGAGTTTTACGAACTCTGAAGCCTTCACGCCACAAGCTGAGCTTTCCCCTAGCTCTGGTAGCCTTTATCACATGGCATACAGCATCCTTGTGGACCTGTGGGAGGTCTTTCCCAGCCAGTTCTCCCATTGTGTGTGTTAAACTTGCATATGGTCACACTGGAATGACTGTGTCCTGTCCTCGGGCAACTCCACCCTGGCTGGACAGGAGAGTCTGTCCCAGAGGGACAGGAGGTTAAGCCTCTCAGGTCTCTCAGGGACACCAGAGGACAAGGCCCCGCATTCCCCTAGATGGTCCTGGGTCCCAAATTCAACTTGCTGAGGCTTTGCAGATGTGACCTATGGGTGTGGAGATGGCTAGGGATCCCAGCTGTGGGCAATTCTGCAGAGTTTGCTCATCAGACCCAGCCTAGAAAGGACACGGGCTTTGTTGGGCCACCAGCACTGAGGCTCTGTGGCCCCTAATGCAGCCTCACAGGTCTCTAGAACAGGGGGAGGGGCAGCCAGTCTCCTTGTGGGCCCAGGGAGCAGAGTCTGGAAGCCCTGAAATCTAGGAGAAGGTGGTGTTGCTACAGGTCCTGGAGGCAAAGGGCACAGGCAGCTTCCCAGAATCCACCTTCAGTTGCCCTGAGGGGAGGGCCCCGAACCCCTAGTCACTCTGCTCTGTTTCACCCACCTACCCAGCAATGACCACCCCATCCTCCCCAGGATACCCACTTCCTCCCCCCCATCCCATCCTCTCCACCCTCCCCCCAGATATCATCCACTCAGCCACTCCGTCTCCTGCCCTGCCAACCCTGTGCCCCCAGCTCAGCTGCAGAAGGAGCCACAACAGGACAAACAGTGGACTTCCTGCCCACCCAGCCCACCCAGTCCCTCTGTCCTGGGCTGTCACCCATTGTCCTGCCGCTACGGACATGTTCCTGCTCTCCTGTGACCACACAGAGAGGATCTGCAGGGAGCCCAGGGACCACTGTGCAGGTTCCATCTTGGTCATGGGACTGCCTCCAACAGTGACATGTGAGCAGTGGAAGGGTCTGCACTGACCCCCAACCCACGGCTGCCAGGCCCTGGAGGCCCAAGGAAAAGCCACAGGAGACACCAGGGTTCCTGTCAAAGCTGCCCTTGCTCTCTTCCAGGAGAGTTATGTGAGGATTACCCACATCACAGCTGGTCACTGTGCCCTGGACTGACCATGGTAGGATGCTGTGGCCAGCCTCCCCCCTGGGGAAAGCAGAGGAAGAGGTGACATGCACAGGCCTGGGCTGGTGGGTGCTGGGGTCTGATTGGGGCTGAGGGAGGATGACACAAAAAGGTCAGGGGTGGGGCAGTTTCTGGTCAGTATGTCCCTAACAGGACGTTTGCCCAAGGACACTTGGAAGAGCTTCCCAGGGAAGAAGCTCCCCAGGGAAACAAATGGTTTTCCATCTAGACTCATGGAAACACAGGAAATGGTCAGCCCTAGGAGTCCCAGGACCACCACTTACTGTGTCATTCCCATTTCTCAGCCTTGGTCACACTGGACCAACCCACACACATGTCCCCAGATCCTAAAGCTCGTTGTCCTAGAAAGTCTCATTGCGATGAGTGTTTCAACCCTGTATTCATTCATTCATGCATGCATGCATGTGTACATTCATTTCTTCTTAAAATAAGTCTCTCCCTAACCCTTTCTGCACCAGGCCCTCTCTGTGGATAGATACTCCAACAGCTTGGGTGACCTGGACATGCCTCTGTGTCACGGTGGCCTATCCCTGGTAGTTACTAAAGCAGGTGGAGTCTAAACCTTCATCTGAACAGCCTGTTACTGTCCTGGTGGGTCATTTCAGTTTAGAACACCTTTGCTCAGCAGACCTCTGTATCTTGAGTCCTACTAGGAATCACCTGCTAGCCACGTGGGCGAAAGGCCAAGGCCCTGGCTTCTGTCCAAGACTTGAGAATGAAGCCTGTATACGGGGAGGCAGTTTGCCACCCTGAGTCAAGTGAGGAGTGAGCAGGTCATGGGGATTCGTGAACACAGAACGGGAAAGGAGGGCTGTCACTACTCCCCACCATCGCTACAGTGCTCACATGAGACCAGGTACACAGGAAGCTCTGATCTGCAGCCTTGACAGGCAGACAGGGCCCTGCACTGCCCACCACGTCATACCTGGCCCCGCAAGTCCAGGCTGACCGCAGCCAGAGGCCGAGTTTCCTTGATGCAACTGCAGGTGATCAGCGATCTCTTCCTGTTCCATCTGGTAGCTTTTGTCACTGCTAATGCAGTGGAACCAAACTTTCAGTTCAAGAACTACAGGAGGCCTGGGACCATCTTCGGCCATTCCAAGCTCTCCCATGTCATTGAGAACCGATACTGCCACCTGTATGGGGTCACTGTGTGTGTCTCCCAACCCCTGGCCTCCCTGTGATATCCTGGTCGTGTCCAGTGCTGTATAGGCATTGCCATCCAGTGCAGTGGTCCAGGGAGAGACCAGAGATGACATTTAGGGAACACTTGCCAGGCCCAGACACTGTATCCAAAATTTTTAAAGATTGTCACATTTAAAATCTTACTGCCCCCCTTGTCCCCATTTTACAGATGCAGAAGCTGAGGCTCAGAGCATTTAAGGGCAGGTAATTGAGGGCCATACATTTTTTTTGTGCTCTTCAGAAGAGGCATTTCCACTTGAATGAGAAGCAGGGGCCTTTAGACAGCATCCCTGTATCTTATCGTGTTCCTGTGCAGGACAGATTCCTCCCTCCCTCCTAGAGCCAAGGGAGAGGGAGAAGGCTGTCTTCCCTGGGTTTCTGGAACCCCCATGGGGAGGAGGGAGAGGGAATCATGAGCCTGTGGCCTGCCTTGTGAAGTCTCCAAATGCCGTAGGAGTAATGGGGGGTGTGCTCGAGGTCAAGATGGCTGATTTGGGATACAGGGGGCCCAAGGAGGGGTCTGAGCCTAATCTTCAGGTCTTGGAACCACAGGGCAGCTTTACTTCCACTGGGGGCACTGGGCTGTCCAGAGCCCTCATGAGCAAGGCTGGATGCAGGGAGGCTCATGGGAGTTTCAGGGTGATGCCCATGCACTCCAGGCACCCATGGCCACTGCTGCTCACAGCTGTCTCTGATTCTCCTCAGGGTCCTAACTCTGCCCTCGCTGGGCCTGGATCAGGAGAGCTCAGAGTTGGCTGCGCCCTGGCTGGGGTTGTGGTGAGGGGGCCAGGAATGGGGCATCCCTTCCTTGTCTGCACAGCCAGCCCCTGCCATGGGGACCCTGCTTGACCCAACTTGGCCTTCAAGTGCAGGTGACAGACGCTCCTCCCGAACCCTTTCCTCCATGAGTGGGAGAGCCAAACACTGTAGGGCCTGCAACAAATGCACTGCAGGTTTTGACCATCACTGCAAGTGGCTAAACAACTGCCTGGGCAGCAGGAACTACCAGTGAGCCTGACCATGAGCTCCACACCCAGCGGCCTCCTCTGGGGCTTCTGCAACCCATCCTGGGTGGAGTCACTCTTGGACATGCTCAGTTAGCGCCTTAGTACCAGCGATATTTGCATTCAGACCACAGGAGCACAGGAAATCCCTCTCTCCTGACTGGAAATCCCTGTTAGGGGTCCTCTCCTAGGAGGCACAGAAAGGGCATGAGCTTAAGGGCTGCTGAGCTCACTGTTGTAGTGTGTCTGCTTCTGTCCAACCAGGCTGTGAGCCCCTAAAGCACCAGTTAAACAGTTAAAAGTTTAACCAGTAAAAGAAGGCAGTTATAGAACACTGACCATGCAGAGAATGTGGTCAAGGGGCAGAGGAAGCTGGTTAGCCATCAGCTGTTGCCCCAGGCTAGGATGGGATGAGAAATTCAGCCCATGGATGGGAGGCAATTTTTCTCCAAGAAGGAGGCCAGACTCTTGGTCTAAAGGACCCTGATATCTGGGGTCAGTTTGTGAATCCCCTCTGGACATCAAAGAGTTGTACAGCTGTACATTCTCTGTGCTCAACTACTGTGTACCTACCTTGACAAGACCTTAGCTGAGGGTCAGTCCGAGGCCTCCAGGGTGTTGTGCAGGTGGAGGGGGCCTCCTGAGGGCCATGCACCACGAAACTTTCCACGGAGACTCAATTCCATTTCAGAGGGGTGAGTGTGGCTTATCTTACAGTTCTTGTCTCTGGTTCTCTCACTAAATGTGGTTCTTTACCTCTATGGTCTCAGCTGTGACATGCCTCGTCTGCCTAATGGCTGTTTTCCTGTACATCTTCATACAGTACTGAATGGACCAGGAGGCACTCCATACTGAGCCCATTTTGAAAGTATGCCATAGCTCTGTTCTTGCATTACTTCAGCTTGGTGTGACTCGTGGTTTAGAGCTGGTCTTCTAGTCCTACCCTGCAAGCACCATTCCAGGTAAAATGTTTTTACTGTGGAAACTGGACAGCCCAACAGTTCCCTGCAGGTAACTTAGCCAGGCATGACCTGAGCAGAATGATGCCCTGGGACTCCTCATCTGTGCTCCCTGGCAGGTTCCAGCCTGCGCTGAGAGCAGCAATCAGTGTTCAAACTTCATCCCAAAGCTCATCAAATGTCCATGAGCTGGATGGAGGCCATGCCGGTCAGGGTGGGTCAGTGTTAGGAAGTGGGGCCACCCTCCCTGTCCACTGCTGCCCTCCACTCACTACCCACCCCCTGCCTACTTTCTACCTCCATTTCTCTGTACACACTTGTACACGTCTCTCCATCCCCATTCACTCCTTGTTCACCTCCATCTGCTGGTCAACCCCCATTCTCCCCTGTGCATCCTCATCCCCACTCCATCCACACTCCACCTTCATCACAGACACTCTTTATCCTACTCCTTGTCCACTCACCATACACCCTCACCCACTCTCCCGTCCCCTCCTCACCCACTCCTCATCAATGGCGTTCATTCCTATTCAACCTGCCCACACCCTTTCCACTCTTGTCAACCTCCATCCACTTCTGACCAACCTGAACACCCCCATCCACCACCTGTCCACTCATGCCCACTCTCTGACCACCCCAGTCCTCTTCCATCCAACCCTTCCACCCCTGCCCACTGCACGCTGAGCCAGCATGATCTTTCCCTTATCTCTGACAGAGGTCACAGATAAGAACACCTGGCTGCTTTTCCTCCCCTTGATCCCCATAAGATTGAAGGCCCCCGTGCTCCTGACCATCAGGGCGGCCGTGCTGGTGCTGGTCTTCTCAGGTCTCCACATGTTTGGATATTTGCTCGTATTCCACCTGTATATCCGTGAGTACCACCAGCCACTCCAGGTCGGGTGGGGTCTGTGCCCCTCCTGTCCACATAGGACCCGTGCATGATGAGTAGAAGGAGTGCCTCCACTCCCAGAAGCCCATGACTGGGCACTGTTCTGGAGCCTCGTGACATGGGAGGCAGGTGACCATGACAACTGCTGTGCCCACAGCCCCTTGACCTTGGAGACCATGACTGAAAGCTGTTGTTTTAGGAATTGAGTTAGGACTGAGAGTGCCAGGACTCAGCTCCTGTCCCCAAATGCAGCATTTTCCTACAGAGTCTCTGGGGATCTGCTCAAACTGTCCTTGCTCTGAGCCTGGCTGGGACCCTCTGGGAAACACGGAGACAAGTATAGGTGAGCAGGTGAGACACTGCATGAGCCTCAGGAGCAATGGGCAAACACATTCAGCAAACTCCTCTGCCTGGGGCTGTTTAGCTGTTGACCTTCTCCATGCAGGCTGTGAGGCCTTTCTCTGAGCTGTCCCTCAATCCACACTTGGCACTTCCCCGGAAGGTTTCTGCATAGTCCTCCTAGGCTGCCCCAGGGTAAGACCTAGGGGCCCAGTGAGAGGTGACCACAGACAGGCTTCTTTTTTCACATCCCCCTGGAAACGCTGGCTTAACGAGCTGTTTTGAGGGCGACAGAGCACAGAATTGTCCCCCAAGATGCACAGAAGCCCCTCATTACCTCCTGCCACCAAGACTGGTTATGGGTCAGGTAACAAGGCTGGACTGCATCACTGTTCCCAGGCCATGGGGCACTTGCCACTCCCAGCCCTGCCTGGCTTCGTAGTCCCATGAAATCAGCAGAGCAGGCTGAGCCCCCACTGTGGGGAGTGGAAACAAGAGGCTCAGGGAGGTTAAGCGACAAGGCACACAGAGACCACAGTGACCTCGCTGCTGGAGAGTTTAGGGCTGGGCCAACAGGTAGCACAGGTAAGAGCAGGTGCTCTCAAAGGCCAGGTGGGCACTGGAGTGGTCAAGAGACTCACCCCTCCCCCACACATGTGGCAGTTCAGCAGGACACCAGTGTTTCAGTTAAAAATCCAATCCTGTTGCTCTGGGGTTCCTGGGGGCCTGGCCAGGGAGGAGACCGCTGTGAGGAGACAGGTCCACACGTGCTTCTTGATGGCGGATGGTGACTCCCAGCTCTTTTCCTTCTCTTTTCCTCCTAGGGGCTAAGGCCTTGAGCACATTTGAACACATAAAGCAGGAACAGAAAAAGTGTTGGAAAAACTCAGCAAGCGAGAGCCATTCATCCAAATGGAGGAATGACATGCAAAGGTATCAGGTGTTGCTCTGTGTCATCACTGATGTCCATCATGGCTGGGGACAGTGCCCACAGTGGTCACATGTCTGGAATCCTCTAGCCTGGGTCTTTGATTTCACTGCTGCTTGGGCTTTTTTTTGGGGGGGGCTATAGTGTGTGTGTGTCTGTGAGGGTGTGTGAGTGTGTGCATGAGCATGCATTTGTGTGAGTGTGAGTGTGACTGTGTGTGTTGTGAGGCTATGTCTGAGGGTGTGTGCATACATGTGTGAAAGGGTGAGAGTGTGTGGGAGGGTATGAGACAGTGTGAGAGCTATGAGTGTGTAAGAGTGAGCATGTGTGTGTGCACATGCATGGGTGTGAGTGTTCTTTTGAGTGTGTTAATGTGTGTGTGCACATGTGTGTCAGAGTGTAAGTGCGAGTACATGTGAGTGTGCATTAGTGTGTGAGAGTCTAGTGTGCATGCATGTGTAGTGTGCTCTGTGGTTTCCATGTCCACTCTCCACACAATCAAGCCAGGAGGGCCCGCTCCTTTTGGGCACACCCTCCTCTGCACCCATTCCAGATCACTGTTTCCAGGGGCTCTAGTTGTTGTTTTGAGCACTTTTTTTTACTATGTCGGTTTCTGAAGGTTATGGATGACTCCATCTTCCCTGTGGTAAGAGCTTCTTCATCGCACCTCAATCCCTATGAGAATCTGAGACAGAGCTCCTTGTAATCCCTGACAAACCGGAAGGGGGCTGACACCACATTTGGTGACAGTGACGTTGCAAGCAGCATCTTTTCCCTGATTGCACTTCTGTTGAAATTAGAACACGCTTTTAGTCGAGACTGTCTATCATAACCTCACCTTGTCCCTACCCAGACCCGGGCACTAAAACTTTCCCTCACGCCAAGCCACGAGCAAGAGGCCATAGTTTTTCCCTGCTGCCATCATAGCCAGGGAGACCCTGTGTTCCTTCTTTCCTGGAACTGTCCCAGTCAACAGCAACTTTCTGGAGTGATCATTAAGTGTCCTCTTGACTCTAAATATTTCTTGGTAAGAATGGGTTAATTATATAGTTACCCTATGTTTAACCTATCACAATTTCCAGTCTGAGCTAGAAAAGTGAGGTTCATCCCATATTCAGCTCTTACCCAGAATCATCATGGAATCCAGGACAGGCTATGGAAAAGACGCTGTGTTCATTGTTTGTAGCTTTGAAAAGAACTCCATCTGAAAGCAATGGGACTTTACTGAGCAAAGCCTCTCCTAGCAGAGAGCACCGTCCTTGACTCTGCAAATCCCACCAGCAGTTGTCTTTACTCCTAAGATGCCCAATTTATACAGAAAGCTTTGTTCAAATAAGTCATCATGGAGGTTCCTGGGGGTCCAGTTAAAATTGATATGAGGAGGGAAAGAAGGTTTTCAAAAGTGAGTAATGAGCTCACCTAATCGTGAACTGTGAACTGAATTCCTGTGAAGGGGGTGGGAACCAGCTGTCCTCAGGGGGAGAATCCTTGGCTTGTCACTCTCGTTGAAATCAGTGCATAATCAGCAAGGGTCGTGAACATGGCTCCAGTGGGCAGGTCTTCATGTAGAAATGTGCATACCCCTGATATCACCTGGCCATGTCCCAGCCAGGGTGCTGTCAGTCAGGTCTGTGTGACCCATGTGACCTCAGCACCACCTCCTGACTGCATGTGGAAAGCCTCATCCGAGAGTCTCTCCGGTCAAAGGGGGGTAAGACTCCAGGTCTGAAGGAACACGCCTGAGCCAGTGGTGTCACCTTCTGAGTTGTCAGTGCTGGAGTCACTGGGTGTGGCTGAGCCTGTCACAGCCTAAAGCCACAGCCAGACCAATTATTTCTCCGGCCTCCTGCCACCGGATGTGCCTCTGTGTAAGGAGCCTCTAACTTCTGTGACTGGAACTGAGCCCAGAGCCTGCCCAAGAGGAGGATGAGGACAGCACTCCACTCCAGGTTCACAGAAGAAGTCACCGCTGACCCAGTGTCGATTAGTGCCCCACTGGGCTGGCTCTCCACCTCTGTAAGGCTGAAGGACAGAGTCCTCAGAGCGACAGGAAGGATAGCTCTCAAAAAGCAAGTGATATGTGTGGCTGACCCTGGTGTCTGCTGAGCTGTAAGGTATATTCAGGAGAAAAGTGGTCAAACCAC
This sequence comes from Elephas maximus indicus, assembly GCF_024166365.1. Lineage (NCBI taxonomy): Eukaryota > Metazoa > Chordata > Mammalia > Proboscidea > Elephantidae > Elephas > Elephas maximus. Next base: position 122,794,688 of record NC_064826.1, read on the forward strand.
TTGTCCACATTTGGAGTGACAGCACACACTCTGCAAGGTGTCACAGAGCCAACTCACAGACACCTCTTCACAACCAGCCTCGGGAACACCACAGAACTCACCACCTGGCAGCCCCTCTGCTCCGCATGAGGTTTTACCCTGCTCAGGATTCCCCCAGACAGGGCTTCCCTTCTCCCGTTTGGTGGCCACTGTTAGATCACAAGGCCACAGCTCACCAGCTTAGAGACCCAGAGGGCCTGCACTCTCCCCACCCCACCCTCACTAGGACAATGTCTCTTCTGCATTCAAGAACATAAAATATCCAATGTACGTGACTATGTAATGTAAAATATTAGTATTACTGGATTGGTCCTCTTAAATATTTCTACACTTAATTCTAACTCTTCCGAGGTGGAACGATTCCTTCTTACTTAAGGAAAGGAGTTACCTTCCCAGTTAATTGGTGTCACTTCTTCCAGAAATTTAGACTTCGTTGCACAGGCTTAAACATACCTTTCCCCCACATCATCTGTAACTCCTTCCCACAGACCTGTATCCTCACCTGTTACCACTTCAGTTCACTGTCACTATCTTGTCCCTCTCAACACCACTCCCTCCCTGACAGTCATTTCTGAGGTCACTCCCATCTCCTCCAGCGCCCTCTTCTGACCATGTGCTCCTGCACTGTCATTGGCTCCCATTTGATTTCTCCCTTCAAAGCATCCTCGTCCTAGCAGTTTCTGAAGCAAGGTTTTCCCTTCTTGTTCTCCTATGAAGTTACATCATTACTCATTTGAGTCTCTTTCTACATCCTAAAAATACTCTTTAAGTAGTGGATCAGGGAAGGGAGACTCTAGCATATGATAGATCAGCTGTTTTTTATTTAGAAATGTTCTTGTAACTTTTTCAAGGAAAAGTTTTGCAAGTTCTAGTCTCTGGTTCCTGCCAAATTAGCACTGCAAGGTAAAATGAGAACACCATTAGCAAATCCGTGCAGGAACTGTGGTCAATCCTGCTGTCTGCTGGCTGGTGTGCTTGCGGCAATACACTCATCAGTTGGAAGAGCCAGGTTAACCTAAGGACAATGAACAACAATATCTTGTATTTGAGATGTGGGTATAGAAAACCTTGGGGTTCCCAGGTAGCCAGAGGTCACCACCAACAAGCAGGAGTGTGTGAAGGCATTAAGCATAAGGTGACCTGTGTGTGCCCCCACGCTCTGCCCTTCTGGAGATAGAAACACAAACAGGTATCTTTGCCTACCACTAACCTCTCTACGCATTAGGCAAAGCATATCATGTCTCCATCCTGATATGAATACAGAAGGAAAACCAACCTTCCATGACTGATCCAGTCATGTTACTACCCCCCACATGACATGTGTGTGTTCTAGGACTCAGAGAGGCACAGTGAGGCCCACACCCCAAAGCTGACCAAAGGGAGAGCAGGTCTATGTGTCTCTAAAATGCACTGGTGTTGCTGTGTTGTGGCCCCTTTGACCACACATCATGAGTTCATCATACAATCCCTGTTACCTCTCTTTCTGTAGAAGGCGGTGGTTCGGCACAAAGAAGCAACAAATCCTGTGGAAGGAAAAGGGGTGGACATCAGAGGCTCAGCCCCAGGTGAGAAACTTTACGGTTCGTGTCATGTCGAGATCCACCCAAGACAGAGACCCCAGTCGTAAAAAAAAAAAAAAAGTCTAAAAATAGAAAAATCACCCATAGGAAGTCAGAGCCGAGGACACTGGTCGTGTCTTTGCCTCTTGATGCCAATGGCAACCTTGAAATGCCATGGCTTAGTGTCCATTTCCTAAAGAAATGTGTTGCAGAAAATAGTGATTTGATTGTTTTCTACACAGTGGACATTTTTAGATTGTAGACTGCTCATTTCTATTCTCATCTTCAAGTCTGTGTTAAGAATTATTTTTCCCTGCTCCTGCTGATCTAAGAACTTTAAAAAATGACAAATTTCTGCAGTTTCAGATGGTTATAGTTAAAAGGCCATGATACCGCCTCTTCAAGCTCTCTTCTAAAACAAAGAATATTCATAGGATGCAGGGAAAACTTACTAAGGATCGTTTACTCACAGACACAAGGAGGAAGTCACTCACTATAAGGTCAAAGGAATTTGGTCTCACAAGTACCCACATATAAAAAAAAAATTTACATATACACAACAAAAAAGCACACACACATACACAGTTGCCAAACCACCCAGCCGTGCACTGCCATGGAGATAGACTGGGCCTGTCAACTGAAGATAGGAGAACGTGTTCTTCATCCTTCCTGCGACTTGCTCCCAGATGAGGAACGTGAGACACGATTATAGCAGAAAAAAAGGACTTCAGCCCTCTCCCTATGCTGTCTCCATTCTGAGGCAAAGTGATCTCCCTCCCATTTCACCCTCTCAGTACCTTCCTCTCAGTCTTTCTTAGAAGGCAGCACCGAAACATCAGCTATGCCAGAACAAAGTAGAGTGCACTTTATCCCGAGAGATGTCATCTCCATAGGAAAAGGCAAAAAATCAAGTCAGTAGTAAGCTCAAGTTTCCCGTGCCCCAGGCAATTCCCCCAGCAGGTCAGATGCCTCAGAGCCTGGAGCAGGGCAGGGGTCCTCACAACATCCCAGCTGAGGATCTATGAAGATCTGACCAGTACCTGGAGGATGACTGTATACTGTGGGTTGTGATGAGTATCTGGGCAAATGCTGTAGAACTGGGCAGGGAACATCACTGTGGAAGCTCAGAGGAGGAGCAGGCCTGAGAAAATGATACCCGGGAAAACAGTGTTTGAGACACACAGCACAGGGTCACCAGGAAATAGGAAGTGAAATCCTTAAGTGAAAGATAGGCAAGACAAGTCTGTCAAGCTGATGGGGAGATGTGTGAGAAGGGGAAGATTGTAAGATAATGCACATGAGGCAGCAGAAAGACAATCTTGGGAGTACAGCAGGAGCAGATAGACGCTGCAGAGGAATGGCTCAGCTGAGGGAGGACAAACATGAGAAGGTGCAGGTGGAGCTCGTGGGAACATCGTGAGGGCAAAGGAATGCGGCACTTGTGCTCCTGCCCTCACTGTGTGCAACAGGAAGGGGGTGAAGGCAGTAAGGCTATAAAAACATGAGAAGCTCCCAATAAAAGATGACTAATTACACATGAAAATACAAACTTCAGCAAAACAGACACACAGAGACTTCGGATATATTGGATTCAACAGGACAAAACATGGAATAACAATGATTATTTCATTTAAATACATAGAATACAAAGTTGAAAACACCTGAAAGGAATAGGAAACCATAAAAAAAAAGAAACCAAGGATATGTGAAAAAAATTACAATGAAAAACATCACTGAAATTTTAAAAAAAGCTCTAGACCGACTTAATAACATATTAGACAGAGCTGAAAAGTGAACTGGAAACTCAAACTGAAGAAATTACTAGGTAAAATCTAGGTACAGAGAAACAAAGAAACGCAAAATGTGAGGGAATGCGACCACTTGGGTGGTGGTCAGGGGAAAGGGATGTGGTCACAGGAGGGGGGATGGAGGAAAGGAATGTGACCTCCAGGTGAGGCTGGTTGGGAGAGAAGCCTGTGCACAGCGGCTTGAGTGTAGTGAGGGAGGCATTGCACAGGAGGAGGGCAACCTGCAAGGACCCAGCTGAGAGCGGGGGTCTGGATCTAACTTGGAAGCTGTTTCAGGGCACTAGCCCCCGTCTGTCCGGGTACAAGGAAAGGAACTATCCTCACTCCATAATGATAAGTGACACCGAGAGCCACAGAGTAGTCTTCATCACGCATCCAGTGGACCCCAAGCCCGTGGACCAAGGTCTGGTCTTCAGTGGTGTCTTAGGATGGGGGTCTTACTTCTGCCGTCTTCCTTGCAGCCTCTCACAGTGTTGTTCCCCTTGTTCTGCAGGAGTGGAGTCATCCATGCTGTCTCAGTCCTTCAACTTGGAGGCCTTCTCCTTCCATCAAGATACTGCCCAGAGACCTGGGCCATGCTAGCCACATGTCCCTGAACTCACCACACTCGGGCTTCTGCAGCCTGTCCTCCAAGAATCTCCAGAATCTCCCCCAGAGGAGCCAGAAGCCCTGCAGCTCCATGTCCACTACCCTCAGTGCCAGCAGTCACCTGGAAGAGGAGCATGTCAACCACAAGGTGGACCTCCTCCCACACAACCAGCTACAGGAAGGCACTGAAGAGGAGGCTCTGTGTGGGTCCATGCTGTCCAGTCCAGTGGCCACAGGTCCTCTGGGGGCTCAGGGGCAGACAAGCATTGACCTCTGCCTTGTCCTCAATCCCGAGCCCAGCAGCCCCTCAGGGGAGGCCCTTGAGCCAGGTGCCAGCACAGTGCTGCGGCTCCAGGTTATCCCCATGGACAATGCTTCTGAGATCTCAGATGAAGGGAATCTGCCGACTGTGTGAAGACAGGAGCAGCTACAAAGAGCTCTCAACTGCTTTGGCTGTCCCAGCCTCTCCTCCCTGCGTAGACACATCCATGGTGCTGGGTCCAAGACTGAGGGGAGGGTGGTGGGCACACTGAAACACTGGTGGGGATTCCTAGCCTGGCGCCAGCCTCCCTTCTTTAAAAATGAAGGGTTGAGATAGCAAAGAAAGAACAGTGATTCATCTTTTGAACTATCAGCTCACTGTGAGATCATGAGAGCAATGCCTCTGTGTTCCCACAGCTGAGGGTGCCCTGCTTCTACTGGGAGAGACACCTCACTCTCTACCCCACACAGCATAGCCCTGTCCTCTCCTCCTGAGACACCCCACGAGCTGCTGCTCTCATGCCCAAGGCTGTGAAGCATCTTTAAATTCAACATCAACTGAGTCGCCCTTGGCCTTTGTGTCTCCCCCACACCGTGAGCTCTATCCCCACTGTTCCTCTGTTTCACAGAAACTCCCAGAAGCTGCTGTTAATAAGTGTAAAAAAAAAAAACCATTGCTGTCAAGTAATTCTGACTTATAGTGATCCTATAGGACAGAGTAGAACTGCCCCATAGAGTTTCCAAGGAGTGCCTGGCAGACTCGAACTGCCGACCTTTTGGTTAGCAACCATAGCACTTAACCACTATGCTACCAGAGTTTCCATTCCTAAGATAGTGCAGGTAAAAGGAGACCCCAAGAATGAGGCTGCTCCATAATGAGCTCTCCCCCAAGTGAGGGTCCTTCTTTCTTCCTGTCCCTTCCAGCAGAAAGAAGCCCAAGGAGTCCCTGCCACCTGGCAGTGGCCCTAGTCTGTGCTCCAGCTACGCCATCCACTGAGAGAACTCAAGGCCAAAGGGAAGCCCACAGCTGTCAGGCCCTGTGCACGGACCCAGGGTGAGTGCCAGATGGAGGACCCAGGCTCACTCCAAACTGGATGGAGAACAACGTTCTGAGTTGCTTGTCTGACTGCACTTACGGAGAACTCAATGATGCTACCCAAACCCGGACGGGGTGGATGGGGAGTAGAGGAAAAGTAAAGCGAGGGACAGAAAGTGCTCTTGACTGTGGGGCATGTATGTGAGAGAAACAGATGGAGTGTAAAAGTGGGGTGAAACCTTACCCAGCTCATGGTGTGCATGCTTCCATGAGTTTGCAGATGTCTGCAGCTGGCTTAGATACACCACAACCTCAAGTCATGTTGGCAGCTATGTGACTAAGGCTGCAGGGGAAACTGTCAGCAATTCTAGAATATGGGTGTTGAGGGTGTAGAGTCTTTCAGTACAATCCTGTCAACATTTCTGCATGTTTGACATTTTTTTTTTTAATATCGGGGGAGTTATTAGGTGTATAGAAAACAGATGGGGATAAATATGTGTTTGTGTTTATAAAGCATGTGTGTTGAGTGTGTGTATGTTTTTGTGAGTGTGCATGTTTGGGTGTGTGAATGTGTGTGTATGTACATTGTATGTATGTGAGTGTGTGCATGTATTTGTGTGAGAATGGAAGTTTTATGTCTTGTGTTTGAGTATTTGTGTAAGAGTGTGTGTGTGCGTTTTGTGTGTGTGTGTGTGTGTGTGTGTGTGTGTGTGTGTGAAGACCAATGGTAAAATGAGGGAGCAGTGAGTGTGTGTGAGAAGTACACAAGGTCAAAAGTGGATGGAGGAGGAAAGCAGAAAATGAGGCAGGGTGGTAGTCAAGCCGATAACATGCAACACGGGCTGTGTGAGTGGGACCTAGTGGCTCACACAGGGGGTCTAGGAAGAGGTGCTCAGAGAGGATGCTCACCCTGATAATTGCTCAGGTAAGACAGAGGAGCAAGCAGGTGAGTGTGGGAACCTCAGAGGGAGGACAGGAGGTGTGATTGGCATAGGACTAAGGGGCCCCAGGGCCCCAAACTCCCCAGAGGCTCCCTCCTTAGTGACTTCTCTGGTGAGGGGTCTGTACTACTAGACCCCACCACCCTCTTTAGCCTTAGGCCTGATGGGGCCTCTCTAGCAGCAGGGACTTGGAAGGGCACGCTGAAGGTCCAGCCGATCCTTGACAACTCCACAAAGGGAAGACCCATCCTGACTAGGGACCCTCGGACCCGGGCCCATCACCGCAGTCATCACAATAACTAAAACCCATTGACAGTGGCTGGTTTGTCCCCCAGCCCCAGCCTTGGACCCTCTCTTAGTCACAGTCTCCAACTGGAACCTGAGTCTGGTCTCACCAGGTTCACCCAACAATGATGGAGCAGTGAGTGTGCATGTGAGAAGTACATGGCTCAAAGGTGGATGGAGGAAGAAATCTGCAGAAAAGACAGGGCAGGGGTCAGGCTCACATTGCTGGGTGACTCCAGAGCCTCCATTCTCAGCAGAGTGATTAGAAACTGATCAGCACGGTTAACTGAGTTTGGACTTTGACATCAGACAACCTGGGTTCCAAGCCAGATGGAGACGTTACTGCTTCTATAACTTTATCTTGAATACATTTCTCAAACCTCCCTGTGCCACTTTTTTCCTCATATACCAGGAGATAAGGGGATGCTGATATTTTCTTCCCAAAGTCAGTTGCACAAGAGGACTAGAAGAGGCATCTGTGAGCAAAACTGACCAGGTCTTGCAAAGAGTGAGGCTCAGTCAACCATATCCCTCCTCCTCCTGCCCCCCTTGTTTGGACCTTAGGTGCCTAGAACAGCATCCTTTATCAACCTTGGTTCAGGACACAGACTCATCGTTCATCTATGTATGGCCTGCTTTACTCATTGACTCAGTAATTTACTTCTGATCATGTGATCTGTACTACCATCCAAAAGCAGGCTCCCAGGTGGTCGGCCTCTACTTATGTGACCCCTCCAGCCATGTCCTGCACCCCACCCATGTTCTTCAGCCCTTTATTTTTTAATTTAAATTTTAATTTACTTTTTTAAACATCTACATATATTCCTAATAAGTATATGTCTTAGTCCGGGCTCTCTAGAGAAGCAAAACCAGTAAAGCACATAAATATATAGAGGGAGAGATTTATATCAAAGAAATGGCTCACTCAGTTGTAGAGGTTGGAACATCCCAAGTGGATGGAGGATGGAGGTGTCTCCTGACTCATGTAGCTGCAGGGCCTGGTGAACCCAAGATCAGCAGGTCAGAGAGCAGAGCTCTTGCTCACAGGCTGCAAAGATCAACCAATCCCATGATCAGCAAGCAAGATCGCAGGTAAGATGCTAGCTCAAGTCCCAAGAACTGGAGGTCAGATGAACAGGAACCCACTGTAGGACCTAGAGCAAGCAAAAGCCCACGAGCCTTGCCGGAATATCCACTTACATTCGACGCTGGCCACATGCCCAAGGAAACTCCCTTTCAACTGACTGACTACTCACAGCAGATTCCATCATGGAGGTGATCACATTATATCCAATCTCATCATGGAAGTGGTCACAACATCATAGGACTGCCAAACCACTGAGAATTGTGGCCCAGCCAAATTGACACACATCCTTAACCAGCAGAGTAGACAATGAAATATTTGTGTTATTTGCTATTTTACTGAAAGATATCACATGTATGTGATCTTTGGGATCTTTGGGGAAGCTTTTTTCACTTAATTCTTACTTGCTAAGATCTGTCCATAGTGTTGTGTGTCTCTGCAGCAAAGTTTATTTGCTTTCCTGTCTGTAAATACTTCATTTAATCCCACATTTATCCATCCCAGCTGCATGGAGGGCATTGTGTGGGTCCAGGTTGTTGCTACTGACCTGATGCTGCCATGCCCAGTCTGGACACATCTCCTCTTGTAGGTGTGCAAGGGCTTCCCATAAGCCCTTCCCTAGGAGGGGATTGCTCATACATGAATTTTCAGCTCTAAGAGATAAAGCCAAAGTGTTTATCAAAATGGTTGTGTAATTTATACTCTCACAGCAACGTACATTAAGCCCCTGGACTCATGATCTCTCCAACACTTGGAATTGCCAATTGAACAGTGGGGACTGGTAGCTTCTTGTGGTCTCTTTCTGCATGTCCCTCATCATGAAGGGTGCTGGGTGGGTATGAGCCGCTTGAGTCTTCTTTCCCATGAAGTACTTGTTCGCGATGTCAGCCCAATTTTCTGTTGGGTTGTTTGTGCTTCTCTTCTTGATTTATGCAAGTTCTCCGCACGTTCTCAATGCTGTGCAACAGAATTTCAAATTTGCGTGGAATTCAGACTTCCTGGAGCAATTGGGCTTAGACGATCCCCCGAAACCCTTGCCTTGTTGTCCCATGAAGTCATCTTTAAAAAGTAGTTTAGCTTAATTAGTAAGGGATTTTGGCTTTAAGATTGTTTTATCTCTAAGGTAATACTTGGATGTACAATCAAACCTACGAAAGCCGGAACCTGTGTAAGGCTTAAACTCGTGGAGAAGGAAAACTAAAATATTTTCCAGTAAGAGAAGCGATAGTAAAAATGGTAAGACTGTACCTTACCAAAGGCAGAAAACATGTGAGACCCTGAAAACAAGCCAGCCCCATTGATTTCTGGCTCTCCCAGGCTTCACTGCAGTAGCTTGATCTCTGACTGTTGAAGTAGATTTTGTGGAAAATCCTTTTCTGAGGAGCATTTCTTGACCTACTGGTTAGAGTGTTTCCTGATTTCCAAATTCCGTATTAAATAAACTTCAGTCATTTTCTATTACTGGCTTAATATTGATTTTTTTTACGGTAACCTAGTGTCAGAATCAGAAGGAACCTTCCCTGTGACCCCAGGTCATTGGGTAGGTTTGCTCATCAGCACTCTCAAGAGCACTTGCTGCTCACTGCTTCTCTCCAGTCCTTTTCAGGTTCCCTGGGTAAGACCTCGCAGATTTATGAGCTCTACCTTTGACTTAACACCCTCTGAAATTGATTTTAAGTTTATGAGAGACAGGGTCTCTAAGAAAGCCGGCAGGGTGAACTAGGTTCACAGAAAAAAATGAAACTAGGTTTCATTTGGTTACTTTGGAGTTATCTCTGAGCTTTTCAAGCTGCAGAATCGGTGGGCATGAGCCAAGCACACAAATAAAAGCTGACAGGGTTCTTTCCACTATAATTTAAGACTTTCACACAAGGATAAGAAGATCACAAGATTGGCACCGTGACATTAAGTCACCTGCCAGCCACAAGAATATTCTCAGGCAATGAAGGAATACTGTAAAAAAAACAAAACACTGAACCAAACCCTGTGGCAGTCTCCCCACCAGGAATTTTACTCGGCTCTGGGAAACTGAAGTTTTAACCTAAAGAAATGGGATCCTTGGCATCTAAGAAAAATGAGCTTGGCGCTCCCCCTACCGGGACTCCAGCTGGAGTTCATCTTTAAAACACTATAAGCCACGTAGTTTTTTGTTTGTTTTTTAATGAGCTGAATATACTAAAGCTAATTTAGAATTGCGGTGGTCGCTTTAAAGAACTGAGTTCTCCTTTGCTTTATTTTGTGTTGTTTTGTCTAAAAGTGTTGCGCTGTCTAAAGTTGTTGATCGTCATAAAACAGAATCATAGGGTGGTAGAATACGGGGCCCTATGAGCCTGTTGTTCAAGGTGGCCTCACAGGCTGGTAAGTTTTTGGTTCTCGCCAGACTGACGTCCACTTGGACAAACTTTGGTGTGGGTAACCTATAAAACCGGATGAGGTTCTCCTTCCATCTCGATTTTGTACTGAGAGGTTGGCTTTCATCCAGAGAGAGCGTTCTGTCTGGTTTTCCACCTGCCATCCGGTGAGGGGCCTGAGACAGACTGTTGCCAGCTCTCACAGAGATATTTAAGTCTCATGGGGTCATATGAGTCTGCTCCTCTTCCAGAAAACTAACTGCTTCCTGTGTGTTCTCTCCTTGCTGATTCTTGTGCCTATCTTTCTAGATGGCATCATTTCATTAAGGATGATTTGGGCCATAGCTGGTCACTTTGAAAAATGTGATGTAAATTGGTTCATTTGAAAAGTACAATGGAAAAAGGATGGGGTGTTTATTTTGATTGGTACAACAAGGTCTAAGAAAGGAAAAGTACTCTAAAATTCCTTCTCTAAAAGATTCTTTAAAGTGTGCAGAAGATATGGTTATGAACATGTAATATTTCCCTACCTATGAATTACCAAATAAGATTATAACACACCTTCAAGGAACTTTATTCTGATTGGTTTAGAGATAAATAAATGTTTATATAAGTTAAAATTAAACCTCAAATGCTTTCAATGTTTAAAGAAAACACAGAAACTAACCCAGAAACTTTTTAAAAATTCAGGTTTGCATAATTTAGGTAAATTTTTGACAAAGTAGTTTAATAATTTCAGTTTTAATAAAAACAGCTGTTTGAGTTGCTATTGTTAAGTATAATTTAAGCATACATTTTTATTCTACTTGGGTATGTTTTTCCTAACTTATACAAGTTTACTGGTAGAACAAGCTAGCATTACTTCTATTAAATATTTAAGATAATAAAAAATATAAATTTGTGTTTAAATAAACTGTATCATAATTCTGACAAAATTTATTTCAATAGTAATTATGTTTTGTGGCTTAGATAAAATTTCCAACATCTTTAGGTAATTTAAAATCTTGGACTAATACTAATTTGAGTTAAATAATTTATGGATAGTCATTATAATTTAAGTTTATGTGCTTTTGTTTTTTATTTCTATATGCCACCAAAAAGCTAATATGTATATATATATCTGCTAATGAATGTGCTCTTTTTTTTTTTTTTTGCCACTCTGAGAAGTTGTACTATAAGGAAAGTTACTTCTAGTGGTCAAAACTAAGATTTAATAGCTTTATGTACAAGATTTTAAAAGAACTTTCAGTAGCAAATAATATGCAGAACTAAATTCTCATTTTCTCTTTGTTAGAATGACAAAATTTTCTTTAATTACTGCATTGCTCTTAGTAAAGTGCAGTAAAAGGTTATCTTTATCGTCTGTGCAATCTGCCTAGAAGGCAAAGATTGCGTGTCTCCTCAGAATAAGTCCCTCAACTCTTGTTAACTTTTTCATGTCGTTGATTGTTTAAGAGAACCAACCCTTCTCACTTTTGAAAAAGCTGTGGTTTTTACAATCATGCTACCTCCTGAATTTACTTCTTAAATCTTTTTATTGTCACTTTGGTTGATAGCTATCCCAGTATTGTTTCTCAGTGACCTATGATCCTATCTAACCAAATGTTAAAACTCCTGACCATTTTTAATGTTTTCCCCTCCCAAAATTTAATCTTAAGTGATATCTTTTATACCTAAAACTTTGTCTTTTGTGACTTGCCAGACGGCCCCTGGAAAATCACAAAAGATTTGCTCCTTCCCTCTTTGTAAAGGGAGAAGTGCTGAGAATATATGAGGTTTATTTGATGTATTCCATGGGTGGTGTCGTCGTATCATGGGATGTGTCTAATTTTCTTCAGGTTAAAAATTTGTACGGATGGCAGTGTTCTCTGTGTGTCCTGGTGATTATGTTTGCTATGTATGAAACAACAAAGTTATAGTATTATCAGTCATAATGTCAGTTTTTTGTTTCTTTATTGTTAACTTGGTCACAACTTGACTTCTTTAATTGGAATCTTACTTCATTTAGGTCAATGGTTTTCAATGGGGAAGTCATATCACTCACCTGTGGAGTTTTATTAATGTTCAGATATTTAGAACTTCTACTTAAAACCCTTTAGTGGAGGCAGAGCCAACATGGTACGATAGACAGAAGCACCATGCCATCCCCCTGTAGCAAAGGCCAGAAAAACTGAGTAAAACAGATACAAATATCAGTCCTGGAACCCTAAGCATCAAATGAAGGGAAAAAGAACTCAATCAAGCACTGAATGGAATAAGAAACTGACAAAGAAGAGAATGAGGAGAGCTACAGATTGGAGGTTCCCTACTAGCAAATGCAGCACTGATTCGCGATCTTGGGCTATATCCGCCAAGGAACACAGACAGGGAGTATGAGCAGGGAACTTCACAGAGCTCCCAACAGGAGACAGAGCACCCGGTAATCAAGGACACACACTTTCCCATCCAGTCCAACCCTCCTTCCCTCTAAGCAGCCTCCACAGCTTTCCAATGGGCCATAGTTGCTCGGCCAGAAAGACACTAGCTCGTTACTGCCTGAGTCTGCCCTGCCCTCATTAGCTGGCTCCTTCAGTGCCATTTCTGTTGTTGGTATTATTGTGTGTGTGTGCATGTGTTTTGTTTTGTTTTGTTTTTGGTTTTGGTTTCTTCTCTCTCTCTCTCTCTCCCTTCTTTTCATTTCTCCTGCCTGGCTAACCCCGTGTGCCGTCCCTGCCCTTTCTTCACGGGCTATGCCACTCTGCTTAGCTAGTGAGCCACTGGCACACAGCCTTCCCAGGTCTGTGTCAGCCCCACCAGCCAGCTCCTTCAGCACTGTATTTTTTGTTTGTTGGTTTGTTTGTATTTTGTTTCTTTTCTCTATATCCTTTCCTTTCTCCCATCCACCTAGCTCCATGTGCTGTCCCTGCCCCTTCTCAAAGGGCCTTGCAGCACCACTTGTCTAGAAAGTAACCAACACATGGTCTTCTAGAATCCATGTCACCCCCACTGGCTGGCTCCCTTAGCACAGCATTTTTTGTTTGTTTTTTCTCTCTCCCTTCCTTCCTTCCCTGCCCCCCACCCACCTAGCACCCTTCACTGTCCCTGCTCCTTCTTGAAGGGCCTTATTACACCACTCAGCTAGAGAGCCACTGACACATGCTCTCCCCGGGGCTGCACTACCCCCACCAGCCAGCTCCCTCTGTGCCATATTTTTTTAGTTTGTTTTGTTCTTTTTTTTTTTGTCTTCTATGTCTCTCCCTTCCTTCCTTTCCTTTCTCCCACCCATCTAGCCCAGTGAGCTGCTCCCCCCTTCTCAATGGGCTGTGCTGCACCACCACTCAGCTAGACAGCCTCTGGCAAGCAGCGTCCTCAGGTCTGCATTGCCCCCACAGACTGTTTCCCTCAGCACCATATTTTTTATCCTTCTCCTTCTCCTTTTTCCTCTTTCCTCCCACATGGGCCCAGTGCTGCCTCTTCCCCTTCCTGATGGGCCATGCTGCACCACCTGGCAAGAGGGACTTCAGCTTACTACCTCCCCAATTCTGCCCCCACCCCAATGGCCAGCTCTCTCAGCACCATATTCGTATATTTGTTGTTGTTGTTTTGCTTCATTTTTGTTTCTTCTTTCCTTTCCTTTCTCCCACCCACCTTGTCCTGTGCAAAACCCAAACCCCTTCTCAACAGGCCAAGCTACTCCTCTAAGCTAGAGATCCTCAGCAGATGGCCTCCCAGGTCTGCCAGACCCCACTCATCGAATCCTACTGCACCACCATTTTATTTCCTTTTTTCTTTTTTTCTTTCCTTTTTTGCTTTCTATTGCTTCTGTTTCTCTGTCTTCTTTCTCTTCTTTATCTCATCCCCTTAGCTCCCACACATCACATCCTCTCCCTTCCCTCCTGGCTATCAGTACCATGTGCCAAGCACTGCACCCCCAAGCAGCACCAGCATGGACCCCCAGATCCCCAGACACTGCCCCCTAGCCCTGTTCCTTTGGCCCCAGTTTCTGCCTGAAATGACCCATCATCGCCCCTTCCCCCCACTGAACCTGACCTTTTGCACCATAGCTGAGTGACCAGCCCTGCCAACCTGGACAAGGTAGTGAGAAGTATCATGCCCACCTATGAGCAAGCAACAAAACACACCCAGCCTGCCTGCCCAGACATAACCAAACCAAACCAAACCAAACCAAACAAAAAAACAGGATGAAACAAATCTACAAGCAATAAATGAAGAAAATAATTCCTGAATGTCCCAGAGACAGCAGAAAATATCAAAACATTAAAAAAAAAAAAAAAAAGGACAGGATGGCTCCAGACAGCAACCAAAATAAAACACCAGGTGACCTTTTGGTAGAAGAAAAGGCAGTGCAACTACCTGATAGGGAATTCAAAAGTTTAATATTCAGGGTTCTTCAAGAGATTAGGAAAGAAATTATGGAAAAAGGAGACAAAAATAAGGGGAAACTAGACAAAATCATGAAAAATACAGAAAAAATCAAGGAAAATAATGGAAGAATTCAGGGAAATAATACAGGAACAAAATTTCAAAATAAATAAACAACTGGAAATTACACAAATATAGCAATTAGAAAGCTAAAAGATGAACAATGAGATTTCAGAAATAGTGCAATAGGTTTTAGGAGCAAATTTGGAACAACGAAAGATGGGATCAATGAAATTGAAGACAAATCCTTGGATACCACTTTGAGGAAAAATCAGGGAAACGAATAAGGAAAAATGAAGAAAACCTGAGAACTATGTAGAATACAATCAAAAGCAAAAATTCACACATGATCGGAGTTCCAGAACAGGGGGAAAAAATGGAAAACACAGAGAGGATCACTGAAGATTTGTTGACAGAAAACTTCCCTGATATCATGAAAGATGAATACCTGACTATCCAAGAAGCTCAACGATCCCCATATAGGAAAGACCCCCCCAGAAATCACCAAGACATATCATAACCACACTCACCAAAACCAAAGACAAAGGGAGAATCCTGAGAGCAGCTCGAGAAAAACGAAAAGTCACATACAGAGGAGAAACAATAAGACTAAGCTCTGATTACTCAGCAGAAATCATGCAGGCAAGAAGGCAATAGGATGACATATATAAAAGTTTGAAAGAAAAAATTGCCAAGCAAGAATAATACACCTGCAAAACTCTCGTTCAGATATGATGGCAAAATTAGGACATTTGCAGATAAACAGAAATAAGGGAATAGGTAAAAACCAAACCAAACTTACAAGAATTACTAAAGAGAGTACTTTGATTAGAGAACCAACAACATCAGACAACCTGAATCTAGGACACAGGGCAGCATCAGCCAGATACCAACCTAGGTAATGAACTTTCAAGGATACTAGCAAAACTAAAATATTTACAACAGGGAGCCAGAGAGGTCAATCTGTAAATGACAACAACAAAATAATAAAAGAGGCAATAAACGGTATAGGCATAGAACTCCCAAATGGAGAGGAAATCAAGGTGATATCAATAAGACCGGTTTAAACTTAGGAAGATGGGGCTAAATTTCATGGTAACCACAAAGAAAGTTAACAAACCTATTTATCAAAATAAAGAAGAAAAACAAGTCTCAGAACCTACTCCAGATTGTCAAACCTCTTTACTTGATAATCTTGGTATATTCCTGGCATATCCTAACTATATGCTTGGTATTTTCATATTATGTCTCCAGATTATTGTCTACTATATCTTTTCTTTTCTCTCTGAAGATTGTGTTCATCCATTTCCATAAATTAGATGTAATATCCACTCTTCTTTGAAAATAGGATTCATAATTATATTTAGAGATATTTTCTCTAAAGTTGTTAAAGTTGATTTTATTTTGCTTTGCATACTACAGAAACAACTAAATTTTATTGTTAATTGCATTACTTTTTAATGAATTCTCATCAACTCACTCGCTTTTTAAAATTATTAGTAATAAATTACAAATGACCATTTTAATCCTTGTCTACTAATAGTTTTTTAATTTGCTGATGCCCTGAAAGCATTTGCAGTCAAGCACAGACCAGAGCATTTCAACAATAACAACAAAAAACGAAATCTATCACAGTTTGGAAGAACCAGGTGGTGCCCGGCTACCCCCAATGACTGCCCTGACAGGGAACACAACAGAGAATCCCTGATGGAACAGGAGAACAGTGGGAGGCAGATCTCGAATCCTCATAAAAAGACCAGACTTAATGGTCTGACTGAGACTAGAGGGACCCCAGAGGTCACAGTCCCTCGACCCTCTGTTAGCCCGAGACTGGAACCATTTCCAAAGCCAACTCTTCAGACAGGGATTGGACCAGACTATACAAGACAGAAAATGATACTGGTAAGGAGTGAGCTTCTTGGCTCAAGTAGACACATGAGACTATGTGGGCAGCTCCTGTCTGGAGGGGAGATGAGAAGGCAGAGGGGGACAGGAGTTGGTTGAATGGTCATGGGGAATACAGGGTAGAGATGAGGAGTGTGCTGTCTCATTAGAGGGAGAGCAGCTAAAAGTAAGTAGCGAGCTGTGTATAAGTTTTTGTATGAGAGACTTACTCGATTGGTAAACTTTCACTTAAAGCACAATTAAAAAAAAAAAAAACTTCACATAGATGTTGGTAAATTTAACCCCTCACCTACAAGAAAGATGACTCTGGAAGGGAAAAAATCCTGGCTTTCCATGGGCTACAGCGGTTCAGGGCTGGGGGTGTAGGCCTCAGGTGCCTCTGCACCTTCCGTGCTGATGCACATGAAGCCTCTCTGGGACTCTAGAGCCCTATGGGACCCAGGCATGTCTCAGGTTACCCAGAACCTGTCCAGATAAGAGTAGCACATCAGCCTCACCTTCCAGGCCCACTGGGATGGCACCTTTACTCCCCCAGCCCAAGAAGGCCCCATTCTCCTGCTCCCCCTGAGTGAGGACTCTATCGCTTTGGCTCCAGCAGTCCTGTTTCTTGGCCCACTGACATTGCAGCCCCACTCCCTCAATTTTGGGCAGCAGCCCCATTTTCCTGGCCCCCTGGGACAGCAGTCACATCCTCTCAACTTTGGGTGGCAACTCCATTCTCTTGGACTACCTGAATGACAGCCCCACCCTCCAGAACCAAGGTGGCAGTGAATGACTCTTTGAAACCTAGGAGGTGGTGACTGCAGTCCTAACCCCTCTGCTCCTTCCAACCATCCTGTTGATCTGAGATGGTGCCTTCCTTTTCTTTGAAGACAACAAATGTTCACAACCAAGTAGCTCCGTTGGACCATTTTCTGCCTGTAGAATTCCAAGAGCAAGCAGTTTTTCTTCATCCCTTGCATTTGGGGAGCCCCATTCTCCTGGTCCTTCTAGTGGCAACCCTATCCCCTTGGTCCCAGCAGTACCTGTTCTTCTGCCCCTTGGGCGTGGCAGCCCCACCCCCTCAGCTTTTGGCAGTGGACCTGGCCCCATCCAGCTGGCATCTGTGAAAGACAGCCCCAAACTCCTCAACCGAACTGATGAAGATCTGACTCTTTGAAACCTAGGAGTCTGTGGTCCCACCCCTTGGAATCCCAGAGGCCATGGTGCCACCCTTTGAGACCCCCAGAGGTCCTGACCCTACCCCTTGAGACTGAGGCAGTGCTACTTCCTGTGTTCCTTGTCTCTTCAGCTTCTGCTTCCTGGTTCCTTGGCCTCTCAACCTTTTGATCCTTTGGGGCAGCCAGCATCTGCCCTGCTCAGGCGAATGTTCCCAAACTCTTTAGCTCTACCAATAAGTGCCTGGAGGCACTCCATTCCACCAGTAAACTTTAGGTGGAAGGCATTCAGCTCTCTTGTTCCATGGGTCAGCAAGCCTAGCTCCACTGAGAAGTGCCCAGAGGCACCCCACTTCACCAGGAAGCCTTCTGCCAAAGGCACTCAGCTCTCTCACTCCATGGGTCAGCTCCAGCACTGTGTTGTGCTGGTCTCCTGGTTCTTCTGCTACCATTTCTCTGCTGCTGTTTCTTACCATCTGTGCCATTTCCAGTGTAACAGCTTTTCTCATTTCCTCCAGAGTCCTCTATCCATCACAGTTTCAAAACTGCTTCCACATTTTAGGTATCTGTTAGAGCAGCACCCCACTCTCTCAGTACCAAACTCTGTCTTAGTTTTCTAGCACTGCTATATAGCAGAAATACCACAAGTGGATGGCTTTAACAAAGAAAAATGTATTCTCTCACAGTCTAGGAGGCTAGAAATCCAAATTTAGAGCACAAGCTCTAGCGGAAGGCTTTTTCTCTCTGTTAGTTCTGGAGGGAGGTCCTTGTCTTCAATCTTCCTTTGGTCTAGGAGCTTCTCTGCGCAGGAATCTCAAGTGGAAAGGATGCGCTCTGCTTCCAGCATTTTATTCGGTGGCGTGAGGTCCCCCCATTTCTCTGCTCACTACTCTCTTTTATATCTCAAAAGAGGTTGACTTAAGACACAACCTAATATTATAGATTGAGTCCTGCCTCATTAACATGACTGCTGCTAATTCCACCTCATTAACACCATAGAGGTAGGATTTACAACGTGTAGGAAAGTCACATCAGATGGCAAAATGGTGGACAATCACACAATACTGGGGATTATGGCCTAGTCAAGTCGACACACATTTTTGGGGGGACAAAATTCAATCCATAACAATAGCTAAAGCAATCTTGAAGAAGAAAAATAGAGTAGGTGGGCACACTTCCTGATTTTAAAACATGCTATAAAACAACAGTAATTAAAAAAGCCTGGTAGTGGTTATAATAACAGACATATAGGTCAATGGAATACAATTGAAAATCCAGAAATAAACCCATATATCTATAATCAACTGATTTTTGGCAAAGGTGCTAAGTCCATTCAATGAGGAAGGAAAAGTTTCTTCAATAGATGGTACTGGGAAAATTGGATTTTCACATGCAGAAGAATGAATAAGAATCCATGTCTCAAACCATAATCAAAAACCAATTCAAAATGAATCAAGGACCTAAATGTGAAAACTAAAACCATAAAATTCTTAGAAGAAAATGTATGGGAAAGGCTGTAGGACCTAGTTTTTAAGGATGGATTATCAGACATGACAACAAAAGCACATACAGCAAGGACAAAATAGATAAATGAGACCTCTTGAAAATTAAATATTTTTGTTTGTCAAAGGACTTTATCGAAAATGTGAAAAGACAACCTACAGATTGGAAGAAATTTTTGTGGAATCATATATCTGTTAAGTGCATAATATCCAAAATATGTATTTTTTTAAAATCTATAACTAAACAACAAAAAGACAGACAGCCCACTCAAAAAATGGTCAAAGGTCTTGAATAGGCATTTCACCAAAGAGCGTATTCAAATGGCCTACAACCATGTGAAAAGATTCTCAATGTCTTTAGCCATTAGAGAAAAACAAATCAAAACTACAATGAGACACCACTTCATGTGATGAGGAGGTCATAGAGAAACCAGAACCCTCATCCATTGCTGGCGGGAATGTAAAATGGTACAGTAATCCTAATCCTAGATATATACCCAGAAGAAGTGAAGGCAGAAACACAAACAGAAGCCTGTATACCAATGTTCATTGCAGCACTTTTCACAATAGCCAAAAGATGGAAGCAACCAAAATGTCCTGGAACAGATGAATGAGTAAACAAAACGTGGTGGTCCCTGACAAACGACGTTTTGAGTTACAACAAACAGCACTTAAGACTGTCCTTTTTTTTTTTTTTGGACATCTTATTGTTAGTAATGTGGTAGGGGAAAAGAAATGTTTATTAAACCAAGACAGAGACAATCATTTGAATGAGGAATTTGCCAGTGTGCACTGGGCACAAGAGACCAGCAGAATCCGCTGAAGCACAGTCAAGAAGTCTCTAATATACTATTACAGAAGGAAGTAAAATTAGGAAAAATTCTGATTGGGTATTGACTAATGCTGTATATACCTAGCGGGTATATACCTAGGAGTAGAATCCTGGGTCATATGGCAATTCTATGTTTAACTTTTTGAGGCGACACCAAGCTGTATTCCACAGTGACTGTACCAATTTAGAATCCCACCAGCAATGGATGAGGGTTCCAATTTCTCCACATCCTCACTAACACCTGTTGTTCCTTTTTTTTTTTTTTTTTAATAATAACCATCTAGGACTCCCTGGGTGATGCAAATAGGTAACACACATGACTGTTAAATGAAAGGTTGGTGGATTGAGTCTACTTAAAGGTGCCTTGGAAGAAAGGCCTGGTGATCTACTTCTAAAAAATTAGCCATTGAAAACTCCATGGAAAATCAAGAACTATATAAACCTTTTTTTAAAAAAGCCCTGTGGAGCACTGTTCTTCTCTGACACACATGCATTCTCAATAAGTCGGTGTCAACTGGAGCTTGACTGATTTTTTAGAGGGTATGAAGTGATACTCATTGTGGTTTCAATTTGCATTTCTCTAATGACTAATGATGTTGAGCGTTCTTTCATGTGCTTATTAGCCATTGGTATATCTTTTTTGTATAGAGAAATGCTTATTCAAGTCCTTTGCCCATTTTTTAATTGGATTGTCTTTTTGTTGTTGAGTTACAGAAGTTCTTTATACCGTTCTGGATATTAAACCCTTATCAGATATATGATTTCCAAATATTTTCTTCCATTCTGTAGGTTGCCTTTTCACCTTCTTGGCAATGTCCTTTGCTGCCCAAAAGTTTTTAATTTTTATCTTTTTTCACACAAAAGTTACCGGTCTTTATAAACATTTAAGTGTTTACAAAAAGCACCGTGACCTTCTTTCAGGTGTCATTTCCCATCTGAGCTGGCCATAGTTGTGTGGGTTTATTTCTGGACTCATGATTCTATTCCACTGGTCTATATGTCTATCATTATTCCAGAACCACACTGATTCGATTACTGTAGCTTGGAAATTAGGGAGTGTGTGTCCTCCTCCTTTGTTCTTCTTTTTCAAAAATTGGTTTGGCGATTCAGGCCCCTTTGCAATTTCATGTGAATTTGAGGATCGGATTTTACATTTCTGCAAAAAAGGCTGTTGGAATTTTCATAGAGATTTCATTGAATCTGTAGAATGCTTTGGATAAAGCTGATGTCTTAACAATATTAAGCGTTTCAATCCATGAACATGGATATTTTTCTATTTATTTACATCTTTAATTTCTTTCAGCAATGTTTTATAGTTTTCAGTGTATATGTCTTTCACCTCCTTGGTTAAAATTATTCCAAGGTATTTTATTCTTTTAGATGATGTTATAGATTGAATTGTTCCCCCAAAATGTGTGTTGTAAATCCTGTGATTATAATCCCATTTGGGAGTGAGTTTTTTCGTTATGTTAATGAGGCAGTATTATGGTAGGATGTGTCTTAAATCAATCTCTTTTGAAATTAAAAAAAAAAAAGATCAAGCAAGCAAGCCAGGAAGCAGAGGTGGGGGAGAGAGATGCTAAGCCACATGAAGATCACCCAGGAGCAGAAGCTCAAAAGAGACAGACCTTTTCTCCTGAGCTGACAGAGAGAGAAGCCTTCTCCTAGACCTGGTGCCCCGAATTCGGACTTCTAGCCTCCTAAACTGTGAGAAAAGAAATTTCTGCTTGTTAAAGCCACCCACTTGTGATATTTCTGTTATAATAGCACTAGATAACTAAGACAGATGCCATTGTAAATGCAATCGATTTCTTTATTTCCTTTTCAGATTGTTCATCGTTAATGTACGCAAACACAGCTGATCTTTTCCCTGTAACTTCACTGAATTTTTTGTATTAGCTCTATTAGCTTTCTTATGGATTCTTTGGGATTTTCTATATATAGGATCCTGTCATCTGCAATTAGAGATAGTTTTACTTCTCTCTTTGTTACCGAGGGTCCCTTCCTCGACTGAACCAACCAGATTCAAGCCGCCCAATAAGACTATTGAGGCAGCCTGGAGTCACACAAGCAAATTTATTTTGTCAGCAGCTAGCAAAAGGAGACAGCAAGGGCTAGAACCTCCAGAGAACCAGTCTCACCGATTTGCTATGAGGCAAGTATTTAAGGGATTCAGCAAGGAGGGGAGGAGGAGTTTTGATGTTTATTCATGAGGTTAGAGGGGCTGAGATTTCTAAGGAGGGGTTGGGTTATACAAATGCAGGTGCACACACAGGATCTCTTCAGGATGGAAGTCCTTTGATTTCCCTTGGCATAACTCATTATGGCATGTGACACAGGCACACTGTTTCCCTTTGTCACATCGCCCCCTTCTGCAGGCAAGGGAAGGACAAACAGTGGTCGCTTTTACTTCTTTTGCACACACTCTGCACCTGTGGAGTCCTGCAAGAACTATATTAACATATTATTTTTAACATTTCAGTTTGTTCCACCCCTCAGCAGGAACAGTTTGCCTCACAGGCCCTGTGTGTCCTGTCCTACTCTCCAGGAGGTGGGTTATGGTTGTACAAGATTGTTTATTCCACTCTATCCTGCTCTCCTTGCCCCTACCCCCTGCAGCAGGCCTAAGTGCAAAAGGAGGGGCGCACGAGGCCCAACCAGCCCTGCTCCAGCCTAGTCCTGTCTCACCTTTCTGATTTGGATGCTTTCCATTTGCTTTTCTTGCCTAATTGCTCTGACAGAACTTTCAACATAGTATCAAATAGCAAGGTGAAAGCAGGCATCCTTGCCTTGTTCCTGATCTTAGACTAAAGCTTTCAGTCTTTCCCAATTGAATATGATGTTAGCCGTGGGTTTTTCGTAATTCCCTGTAATATGTTGAGGAATTTCCCTTCTATTCCTAGTGTGTTGAATGATTTTATCACAAAAGAATGTTGTAAATGACTGGGTGGCGTAAATAGTTAAGTGCCGTTTTTTCAAATGCCTTTACTGCATTCACTGAGATGATCATGTGTTTTTTGTTGGTTTGTTTTCTTTTTTCCTTTTGTTCTATTAATGTGGGCAGACTTACTTTGGCCAATAAAATGTGAGTATGAGTGACATATGTCATCTTTGAGCAAAAGCTTTGAGAGCCAGTATGTGTTTTACCGTGTCTCTTTTTCCTCTGCGCTGAGACTGCCAGCATCCTAGATAGGGGTTGTGCTGTTAGCCTGAGTACCCAAAAGGTGACCTGCATGCAGCAGGGCTGAAGCCAACTTATGATAGACTTATAATATGAGGAAGAAATAAACCTTCATTGTTGTAAGCCTCTGACATTTGGGATGATTCGTTACTTCAATACGTACGCACACACATTTATTTCCATAAGTATATATGGAAATAAGCGTGCGCGCGTGTGTGTGCGCATGTATGTGTGTGTGCGTGTGTGTGCGTGTGTGTGTGTGTGTGTGTACTTAGCTAAATAAGTAATACTCCAAACCCATCCTGTGGTTGTTTTCTCAGTTCCTGAGTAGATATATTTAGCCACTGGGAAAATTCCTACAATAGCTCCTTGATTCATGGAGTGAAGCTTCCAAGTGGAAACTCCTGAAGTTTGCCCTCCATTCGAACTCACAAATCAAAGTCAGTGCTGCAATTCTGGAGGAAGTCACAAAAAATAGTGCTGCCACTGAGGATGCAGGGTGGTGGTTCCCGTCACAGCCCGTTCGGTCTAGTCGTCTATTGGTTGTTGATATGTGTACATTTTATTTTCCTGATTCGATTATTTTCTTCATTTATTCAATACATATTTTGCAGCATCACATACATATCAGGTGCTATGCTGGACCTTGGAGGCACAGAAAGAATAAAACCAGATTATCTGGACCTCGAGGACCCAGACTAGGACTGATACTGGTTTCAGGCCTAATGTGGCCCACACGTGTACTTTGTATAGTGACCAGTGTTTAAATGGAATTAGAATTAGTTGGCAACATTTAAAAACCAGGGTACTTCACGTGAAAATCTAGATTCATCATTTCTGTTGAGATATGGAAATATGTGACAGTCCTGGGTCCACTTTCTCCAGTGACTACGGTCAGCTGGGGTGTGTGTCATCATTTTAGGCCAGGCCTGAGCTAGCCTAGTTCCCCCCATCCCCTGCCACCCCTACACCACTGAGAGAGAAGGCACAGTTTTGAGCACAAGAACAACTCCCTCCTGCTCCCCCAAACCACATGGGTGACTCTCTCTTTATATGTTTTCTTAAAACAAAATAAACAACCCTGGCTGCCAACCATTTATGAACGACATAAACAACATAGCATGAAAAATTTTCCAATCTCTTTGCCAAGAGATATACTTCCCTCCCCCACCCCCCATGACTGTAATGTTTTGGAAATAGATTGCCAGGCCTTTCTTCCAAGGAGCCTCTGGGGAGGTTCCAACCTTGAACCTTCCAGTTTGTAGCTGAGTGCTTAACTATTTGTGCCACCCAAGGACTCTGCTGCCTAGTCATCCGAAAAGGTATTGTACATAATCCTCTTTTCCAAAATGAACTTTGTACAGTAGCATGAGGGTTAATGTTTTTATCAGCTTGGCTGTGGTATGATTCTCACTGGTTTGGCAGACACTATATAATCACTTTTTTTTTTAGGTTTACCAAAAAATTGAGAAAGTAGTACAAAAAGTTCCCATATACCCGCACCCAGTTTCCCCCATTATTAACATCTTACATTGTTGTTGTTAGGTGCCCTTGAGTCAATTTTTTACTTATGACTCCATGTGACAGAGCAGAACTGTTCCACAGGGTTTTCTTGACTATAATGTTTACAAGAGCAGATCTCCAGGCCTTTCTCCTACAGAGTAGCTGGATTGGTTCGAACCACCAATCTTTTGGTTAGCAGTTGAGTGCTTAACCTTTGCAACACCAGCACTTGACTACTAACTGAAAGGCTGGCAGCTCAAATCCACCCAGCCACTCCACAGGCGAAAGACCTGACGATCTGCTTCCCTTAAGATTACAGTCAAAAAAACCCTATGGGGCAGTTCTGTTCTGCCATGTGGGGTCACTAGGAGTTGGAATTGACTGGACAGTATTTTACATTAAAATGGTACATTTTTTGCAATTAACAAACCAATATTGATACATTATCATTAACTAAAGTCATACTGGAGCCCTGGTGGTGCAGTGATTAAGAGCTTGGCTGTACTATATTCATATTTTTATCTAATGTCCTTTTTCTGTTCCAGGATTCCATCCAGAATACCACATTATATTTAGTTGTCGTGTTTCCTGAGGCTCCTCTTGGCTGTGACAGTTTCTCAGACTTTCCTTGTTTGTCATGACCTTGACAGCTTTGAAGAGGTCAGATATGTTGTAGGTTGTCCCTCTATTGTAATTCATCTGGTATTTCTCATCGTTACAACGGGCTTAAGTTTTTTTTAGAGTAGGGCCACTATGATTTATTACTGTTGATGTTGACCTTGATCACCTGACTGAGGTAGTTTTTGTCAGGATTCTCTACTGTAAAGTTGCTCTTTTTTCTCCCTTTTCATGCTGTACCCTTTGGAAGGAAGTTACTATGCAAAGCCCACACTTACGGAGTGGAAAGTTATGCTCTTCCTCTTTGACGGTCTACATACGTTATTTGAAATTCTTCTACTTGTCTATTTTCTCTCATTTATTTTTTCAGCCGTTGTTATGTATTGAATTGTGTCCCTACAAAATATATATTGGAATCTTAACCCCTATACATGTGGATGTAATACCACTTGAGTGTAGGGTTTTCTTGTTAGGATAATAAGGCCATACAAGTGTAGGGTGTGCCTTAAACCTAACCACTTTTGAGACATAAAACAAGCAGGTTAGGTACAGAAGCAAGCAAAAACAGATGGGGTAAAGATAGGAATACCTAGAAGAACGCTGGAGAAACTGAGACTAGGATGTTCCCCTGGAGCACACAGAGAAAACCTTCCCCTAGAGCCAGTACCCTGAATTCAAACTTCTAGTCTCCTAGTCCCCTGCATGTCTGTAAGTTTGGCTTGCGTGTTGCCATGATGCTGAACGCTATGCCACCAGTATTCAGATACCAGCAGAGTCACTCATGGAGGACAGGTTTCAGCTGAACTTCCAGACTAAGACAGACTAGGAAGAAGGACTAGGCAGTCTACTTCTGAAAAGAATTAGCCAGTGAAAACCTTATGAATAGCAGTAGAACATTGTCTGATATAGTGCCAGAAGATGAGCCCCCCGCCCCTCCCCAGGTTGGAAGGCACTCAAAAGATGACTGGGGAAGAGCTGCCTCCTCAAAGTAGAGCCGACCTTAATGATGTGGATGGAGTAAAGCTTTCGAGACCGTCATTTGCTGATGTGGCACAGACTCAAAATGAGATGAAACAGCTGCAAAAATCCATTTATAATAGGAACCTAGAATGTATGAAGCTTGAATCTAGGAAAATTGGAAATCGTCAAAAATTAAATGGAACACATAAATATTGATATCCTAGGTATTAGTGAGCTGAAATGGACTGGTATTGGCCATTTTGAATTGGACGATCATATAGTCTGCTCTGCCATCAATGACAACTTGAAGAGGAATGGTATTGCATTCATTCTCAAAAAGAACATTTCAACATCTATCCTGACTTATGTTGTAAGTGATAGGATAATATCAATATACCTGCAGGGAAGACCAGTTAATATGACTATTATTCAGATTTATGCACCAACCACTAAGGATAAAGATGAAGAAATTGAAGATTTTTATCAGCTTCTGCAGTCTGAAATTGATCGAACATGCAACAGGATGTATTGATAATTACTGGTGATTGGAATGTGAAAGGTGGAAACAAGAAGGATTGGTAGTTGGAAAACATGGCCTTGGCGATAGAAAGAATGCTGGAGATCTGATTATAGAATTTTGCAAGACCAACGACTTCTTCATTGTAAATACCTTTTTTCACCAACATAAACAGTGACTATACATATGGACCTCGCCAGATGGAACACATAGGAATCAAATCGACTACATCTGTGGAAAGAGATGAAGGAAAAGCTCAATATCATCAGTCAAAACGAGGCCAGAGGCTGACTGTGGAACTGACCATCAATTGCTCATATGCAAGTTCAAGTCGAAACTGAAGAAAATCATCAGTCAGAATGAGGCCAGAGACTGACTGTGGAACTGACCACCAATTGCTCATATGCAAGTTCAAGTTGAAACTGAAGAAAATCAGAGCAAGTCCGTATGAGCCAAAATACGAACTTGAGTATATCCCACCTGAATTTAGAGACCATCTCAAGAATAAATTTGACACATTGAACACTAATGACCAAAGACCAGATGAGTTGTAGAATGACATCAAGGACATCACACATGAAGAAAGCAAGAAGTCATTAAAAAGACGGGAAAGAAAGAAAAGACCAAGGTGGATGTCAGAGGAGACTCTGAAACTTGCTCTCAAACATCAAGCAGCTAAAACAAAAGGAAGAAATGATGAAGTAAAGGAACTGAAGATTTCAAAGGGCAGCTCGAGAAGACAACGTAAAGTGTTATAATGACCTATGTAAAGAGCTGGAGATAGAAAACCAAAAGGGAAGAACATGCTCAGCATTTCTCAAGCTGAAAGAACTGAAGAAAAAATTCAAGCCTCGAGTTGCAATAGTGAAGGATTCGAAGGGGAAAATATTAAATGATGCAGGAAGCATCAAAAGAAGATGGAAGGAATACACAGAGTCGTTATACCAAAATGAATTAGTCGACATTCAGCCATTTCAAGAGGTAGCATATGATCAGAAACCAATGGTACTGAAGGAAGAAGTCCAAGCTGTACTGAAGGCACTGGCAAAAAACAAGGCTCCAAGAATTGACAGAATATCAACTGAGATGTTTCAACAAATAGATGCAGTGCTGGAAGGGCTCACTCATCTATGCCAAGGAATATGGAAGACAGCTTCCTGGCCAACTGACTGGAAGAGATCCATATTTATGCCTACTCCCAAGAAAGGTGATCCAACCAAATGTGGAAATTATCGAACAGTATCATTAATATCACACTCAAGTAAAATTTTGCTGAAAATCATTCAAAAGCGGCTGCAGCAGTATATCAACAAGGAACTGCCAAAAGTTCAGGCCAGGTTCAGAAAAGGACGTGGAACCAGGGATATCACTGCTGATGTTAGATGGATCCTGGCTAAAAACAGAATATTAGAAAGATGTTTACCTGTGTTTTATTGACTATGCAAAGGCATTCGACTGTGTGGATCATAACAAATTATGGACAGCATTGCAAAGAATGGGAATTCCAGAACACTTAATTGTGCTCATGTGCATAGATCAAGAGGCAGTCCTTTGAACAGAACAAGGGGATACCGAGTGGTCTAAAGTCAAGAAAGGTGTGCGTCAGGGTTGTATTCTTTCATCATACCTATTCAATCTGTATGCTGAGCAAATAATCCAAGAAGCTGGACTATATGAAGAACAGGGCATCAGGATTGGAGGAAGACTCATTAACAACCTGTGTTATGCGGATGACACAACCCTGCTTGCTGAAAATAAAGAGGACTTGAAGCATTTACCAATGAAGATCAAAGACCACAGCCTTCAGTATGGATTACACCTCAACATAAAGAAAACAAAAATCCTCATGACTAGACCAATAAGCAACATCATGATAAACGGGGAAAAGATTGAAGTTGTCAAGGATGTCATTTTACTTGGATCCACAATCAACACCCATTGAATTAGCAGTCAAGAAATCAAATGACACATTGTATTGGGCAAATCTGCTGCAAAGGACCTCTTTAAAGTGTTGGAAAACCAAAGATGTCACCTTGAAGAGTAAGGTGCACCTGACCTAAGCCATGGTATTTTCAATCGCATCATATACATGTGAAAGCTGGACAATGAATAAGGAAGACTGAAGAAAAATTGACACCTCTGAATTATGGTGTTGGCAAAGAATATTGAAAATACTATGGACTGCCAAAAGAATAAACAAATCTCTCTTGGAAGAAGTACAACCAGAATGCTTCTTAGAAGCAAGGATGGTGAGACTGTGTCTTACATACTTTGGACATGTTGCCTGGAGGGATCAGTCCCTGGAGAAGGACATCGTGCTTGGTAAAGTACAGGGTCAGCAGAAAAGAGGAAGACCCTCAACCAGATGCATTGACACAGTGGCTGCAACAATGGGCTCAAGCATAACAATGATTGTAAGGATGGTGCATAGGTTCGCTATGAGTTGGAATCCACTTGACAGCACCTAACAACAACAACAGTCTCCTAAACTGTGAGAAAATAAATTTCTGTTTGTTAAAGCCACTCATTTGTGGTGTTCCTCTTTTAGCAATACTAAAAAACTAAGACAACCATGTATTTATAGTAGTATGGACTCATGGGTATTTATTATATACTTTGAGTTATAGTGCAACACTATTTATTTTCTTGCCCAAATTGTTTCAGCTTTGGCCATCGGAAACTATTTCAGTTGGCTCTTGTGTCCCTTTGACATATTCTCATCATTGTAGGGTTTGTGTGTGCGCGTGTGTGTGTTTTATCACTTTCTTTTTTTAAAATTAATTTTTATTGTGCTTTAAGTGAAACTTTACAAATCAGGTCAGCCTCTCAGACAAAAATTTACATACACCTTGCTATACACTCCTAATTGCTCTCCCTCTAATGAGATAGCACAGTACTTCCCTCCCCTCTCTCTCCTTGTGTACATTCGGGTAGCTTCTGGCCACCTCTGCCCTCTCATCTCCTCTCCAGACAGGAGATGCCAACATAGTCACATGTGTCGACTTGATCCAAGAAGTTTGTTCTTCACCAGTCTCATTTTCCATCCCCTATTCCTGTCCAATCCCTGTCTGAAGAGTTGGCTTTGGGAATGGTTCCTGCTTGGGGTAACAGAAGTCTGGGGTCCATGGCCTCCGGGGTTCCTCCAGTCGCAGTCTGATCATTAAGTCTGGTCTTTTTATGAGAATTTGGGGCCTGCATCCCACTGCTCTCCTGCTCCCTCAGGGTTTCTCTGTGGAGTTCCCTGTCAGGGCAATCATCAATTGTGGCCAGGCACCATCTAGCTCTTCTAGTCTCAGGCTGATGTAGTCTCTGGTTTATGTGGCCCTTTTTGTCTCTTAGGCTCATAATTATTTTGTGCCTTTGGTGTTCTTCATTCTTCCTTATTCCAGGTGGGTTGAGACCCATGGATGCATCTTAGATGGCTACTTGTTAGCGTTTAAGACCACAGATGCCAATCTCCAAAGTGGAATGCAGGATGTTTTCTTAATAGATTTTATCATGCCAATTGAATTAGATGTCCCCTGAAACCATGGTCCTCAAACTCTCACCCCTGCTATGCTGGACTTTGAAGTGTTCAGTTTTTTAAGGAAACTTCTTTGTTTTTGGTTTACTCCATTTGTGTTGACCTCTCCTTTATTGTGTAACGTCTTTCCCTTCACCTAAAATGAAACTTACCTACTATCTGATTAGTGAATACACTTCTCCCTCCCTCCCGCCCTCCCCACTCTCGTAACCATCAAAGAGTATTTTCTTCTCTGCTTAAACTGTTTCTCCAGTTCTTATAATAGTGGTCTTATACAATATTTGTCCTTTTGCAATTGACTGATTTCAATCAGCATAATGTCTTCCAGATTTCTCCATGTTATGAAATGTTTCATGGATTCAACATTGTTCTTTGTCGAGTCGTAGTATTCCATTGTGTGAATATACCATAGTTTATCCATTCACCCGTTGATGGGCACCTTGGTTGCTATGACATATGTCATAGCCGAAAACTTTTTGCTATTGTAAACAGTGCTGCCATGAACATGGGTATGCATGTATCTGTTCATGTAAAGGTTGTTATTTCTCTAGGATATATTCCAAGGAGTGGGATTGCTAGATCGTATGGTAATTCTATTTCTAGTTTTAGAAGGAAGCGCCAAATCAATTTCCAAAGCGGTTGTACCATTTTACATTCCCACCAGCAGTGTATAAGTGTTCTAATCTCTCCACAACCTCTCCAACATTTATTATTTTGTGCTTTTTGGAGTAATGCCAGCCTTGTTGGAGTGAGATGGAATCTCATTGTAGTTTCGATTTGCATTTCTCTAATGGCTGATGATCGAGAGCATTTCCTCATGTATCTGTTAGCCTCCTGAATGTCTTCTTTAGAGAAGTGTCTGTTCATATCCTTAGCCCATTTTTTAACTGGGTTCTTTGTCTTTTTGTGGTTGAGTTTTAGGAGAATCATGCAGATTTTAGAGATCAGGTGCTGGTTGGAGATGTCATAGCTGAAAACTTTTTCCCAGTCTGTAGGTAGTCTTTTTACTCTTCTGGTGAAGTCTTTGGATGAGCATAAGTGTGATTTTTAGGAGCTCCCAGTTATCTGGTTACTCTTTGGCATTTTTAGTAATGTTTTGTATTCTGTTTATCCCATGTATTAGGGCTCCTAATGTTGTCTCTATTTTTTCTTCCATGATCTTTATCGTTTTAGACTTTATGTTTAGGTCTTTGATCCATTGGGAGTTTAATGTTGTCTCTATTTTTTCTTCCATGATCTTTATCGTTTTAGACTTTATGTTTAGGTCTTTGATCCATTGGGAGTTAGTTTTTGTGCATGGTGTGAGATATGGGTCTTGTTTCATTTTTTTGCAGATGGATATCCAGTTATGCCAGCACCATTTGTTAAAAAGACTATCTTTTCCCCAATTAACTGGCACTGGGCCTTTGTCAAATATCAGGTGCTCATATGTGGATGGATTTATGTCTGGATTCTCAATTCTGTTCCATTGGTCTGTGTATCTGTTGTTGTATCAGTACCAGGTTGTTCAGATTATCGTGGCAATACAATAGGTTCTAAAATCAGGTAGAGTGAGGCCTCCCACTCTGTTCTTCTTTTTCAGTAATGCTTTACGTATCCGGGGCTTCTTTCCCTTCCACATAAAGTTGGTGATTTGTTTCTCTATCTCATTAAAAAATGTCATTGGAATTTGGATTAGAATTGCATTGTATCTGTAGACCATTTTTGGTAGAATAGACATTTTTACAATGTTAATTTTTCCTATCCATGAGCAAGGTGTGTTTTTCCACTTAGGTAGGTCTCTTTTGGTTTCTTGCAATAGTATCTTGCAGTTTTCTTTGTATAGATCTTTTATGTCTCTGGTTAGATTTATTCCTATTTCTTATTTTATCTTCTTAGGGGCTACTGTGAATGGTATTGATTTGGTGATTTCCTCTTCAATGTTCTTTTTGTTGGTGTAGAGGAATCCAACTGATTTTTGTATCTTTATCTTGTAACCTGATACTCTGCTGAACTCCTTTTAGTTTCAGTAGTTTTTTTTTGAGGATTCTTTAGGGTTTTCTGTGTATAAGATCATGTCATCCGCAAATAGAGACACTTTTAATTCTTCCTTACCAATCTGGATGCCCTTTATTTCTTTGTCTAGACTAATTGCTCTGGCTAGGCCCTCCAGCATAAGAGTGGTGATAAAGAGCATCCTTGTCTGGTTCCCGTTCTCAGGTGGAATGTTTCAGAATCTCTCCATTAAGGATGATGTTGCCTGTTGGCTTTGTATAAATGCCCTTTATTATGTTGAGGAATTTTCCTTTTATTCCTATTTTGCTGAGAGTTTTTATCATGAGTGGATGTTGCCTTTTCTGCATCAATTGATAAAATCATGTGGTTCTTGTCTTTTGTTTTATTTATGTGGTGGATTACATTGTTTTTCTAATATTGAACCATCCTTGCATACCTGGTATAAATCCCACTTGCTCATGGTGAATTATTTTTCTGATGTATTGTTGAATTCTACTGGCTAGAATTTTGTTGAGGATTTTTGCATCTATGTTCATGAGGGATATAGGTCTGTAATTTTTTTTGTGTGTGTGTGTGGTGTCTTTAGCTGGTTTTGGTATCAGGGATATGCTGGCTTCATAGAATGAGTTAGGGAGTATTCCATCATTTTCTATGCTTTGAAATACCTTTAGTAGTAGTGGTGTTAACTCTTCTCTGAAAGTTTGGTAGAACTCTGCAGTGAAACCGTCAGGGCCAGGGCTTTTTTTTTTTTTTTTTGCTGGGAATTTTTTGATTATCATTTCAATCTCTTTTTTTTTTGTTGTTATAGGTCTATTTAGTTGTTCTACTTCTGTTTGTGTCGGTTTAGGTGGGTAGTGTGTTTCTAGGAATTCATCCATTTCTTCTAGGTTTTCAAATTTGTTAGTGTACAATTTTTCATAGTAATCTGATTCTTTTAATTTCAGTTGGGTCTGTTGTGATATGGCCCATCTCATTTCTTATTCGGGTTACTTGTTTCCTTTCCTGTATTTCTTTAGTCATTCTGGCCAATGGTTTATCAATTTTGTTAATTTTTTCAAAGAACCAGCTTTTGGTCTTGTTAACTCTTTCAATTGTTTTTCTGTTCTCTAATTCATTTAATTCTGCTCTAATATTTATTATTTGTTTTCTTCTAGTGCCTGACGGTTTCTTTTGTTGCTCTCTTTCTATTTGTTCAAGTTGTAGTCACAGTTCTTTGATTTTGGCTTCTTATTCTTTTTGTGTGTGTACATTAGTTGATATAAATTGAGTCTGACCACTGCTTTCACTGTGTCCCAAAGGTTCTGATAGGAAGTGTTTTCATTCTTACTGGATTCTATTAATATCTTTATTCTCTCCTTAATGTCTTCTATAACCCAGTCTTTTTTGAGAAGGGTATTGTTCAGTTTCCAAGTATTTGATTCCTTTTCCCTGGTTTTTCTGTTATTGATTTCTACTTTTATGGCCTTATGGTCAGAGAAGATGCTTTGTAATATTTCAGTGTTTTGGATTCTACAAAGGCTTGCTTTATGACCTAATATGTGGTCTATTCTAGAGAATGTTTCATGTGCACTAGAAAAGAAAGTATACTTTGCAGCTGTTGGGTGGAGTGTTCTTTATAAATCTATGAGGTCAAGTTAGATTGTGGCAATTAGACCTTCTGTGTCTTTATTGAGCTTCTTACTGGATGTCCTGTCCTTCACCGAAAGTGGTGTGTTGAAGTCTCCTACTATAATTGTGGAGGTGTCTATCTCACTTTTCAGTGCTGTTGGAGTTTGTTTTATGTATCTTGCAGCCTCGTCATTGGGTGCATAAATATTTAATATGGTTATATCTTCCTGGTCAATTGTCCTTTTAATCTTTATGTAGTGTCCTTCCTTATCCTTTGTAGTGGATTTAACTTTAAAGTCTATTTTGTCAGAAATTAATATTGCCACTCCTGCTCTTTTTTGATTGTTGTTTGCTTGATATATTTTTTTCCATCCTCTGAGTTTTAGTTTGTTCGTGTCTCTAATTCTAAGGTGTGTCTCTTGTAGGCAGCAAATAGCTGGATTATTATTATTATTATTTTTTAATCCAATCCGCAACTCTCTGTCTCTTGATTGGTGCATTTAGTCCATTTACACTCAGCATAATTATAGATAAGTATGAGTTTCATGCTGTCATTTTGATGCCTTTTTGTGTGTGTTGTTAACAATTTCGTTTTTCCCCTTACCTTTTTGTGCTGAGACGTTTTTCTTTGTAAATTGTGTGTTCCTCATTTTCATTGTAGTTGAATTTATTTTTGCTGAGTCGTTATGTTTATCTTGGTTTTTATTTTGAAGTGTGGAGTTGTTAGACCTCTTTGTGGTTACCTTAATATTTACCCCTATTTTTCTAAGTAAAAACCTAACTTGTATCACCCTATATCGCCTTGGTTTCCTTTCCATATGGAAGATCTATGCCTCCTATATTTCGTCCCCTTTATTATTGTAATCTTTTACATAATGACATCAATGATTCCCTGTTTTGAGCATTTTTTAAAAATTAATCTTATTTTGTTTTTGTGATTTCCCTGAGTCGATATCAGGATATTCTGTTCTGTAACCTTGTGTTGTGTTGATATCTGATATTATTGATTTTCTGACCAAAGATTTTCCTTTAGTAATTCTTGTAGCTTTGGTTTGGTTTTTGCAAATTCTCTAAGCTTGTGTTTATCTGTAAATGACTTAATTTCACCTTCATATTTGAGAAGGAGTTTTGCTGGATATATGATTCTTGGCTGGCAGTTTTTCTCCTTCAGTGCTCTATATATGTCATCCCATTGCCTTCTTGCCTGCATGGTTTCTGCCGAGTAAACCGAACTTATTGATTCTCCTTTGTAGGTGACTTTTCATTTATCCCTGGCTGCTTTTAAAATTTTCTCTTTATCTTTGGTTTTGGCAAGTTTGATGATAATATGTCTTGATAATTTTCTTTTGGGATCTATCTTGTATGGGGTTCGATGAGCATCTTGGATAGATATCCTTTCGTCTTTCATGATGTCAGGGAAGTTTTCTGCCAACAGATCTTCAACTATTCTCTCTGTATTTTCTGTTATCCCTCCCTGTTCTGGAACTCCAATCACACGCAAGTTATTCTTCTTGATAGAGTCCCACATGATTCTTAGGGTTTCTTCATTTTTTTAATTCTTTTATCTGATTTTTCTTCAAATATATTGGTGCCAATTGCCTTATCCTCCATCTCCCCCACTCTGCATTCCAGTTTCTCGATTCTGCTCCTCTGACTTCCTACTGAGTTGTCTAATTCTGTAATTTTATTGTTAGTCTTTTGAATTTCTGAATGCTGTCTCTCTATGGATTCTTGCAGCTTGTTAAATTTTTCAATATGTTCTTGAATAATCTTTTTGATTTGTTCAACTGTTTTATCTGTGTGTTCCTTGGCTTTTCCTGTAAAATGCCTTATTTCATTTCTGAGGTCATCCCTGATGTCTTTAAGCATTCTGTATATTAGTTTTTTATATTCTACATCTGGCAATTCCAGGAATGTATCTTCATCTGGCAAAGGTTTTGAGTCTCTGATTTGGAGGTTTGTAGAAGCAATCATGGTCTGCTTCTTTATGTGATTTGGTATCGACTGCTGTTTCCGAGCCATCTATAAGTTATTTTAATGATTTATTTTATATTTGTTCACTGAGTCTATCTTCTTGTTTTGTTCCATTTCAATATACCCTGACGGGCTACTAGAGTGTGCTAACTTGATGGTTGGAGCCTTTGAATCACTTATTTCCTGTTACCAGCTGGTTTGAGCTGTTACCTGGTGTAGGAGCCTATGAGTCCATTCACTATTCTTGAACAGAATCAGTACAGGTGCCCTGATAGTGGGTCACCTCATGTGTGGTGTAGGCTCTCACCTACTCTCTTAGAAGAGTAGTGGTGATGGTTGTATGTACCAGTTTCTAGTAGTGGCAGGGGGTCACACTCCTAGGAGGACAGGGTGCTGACAGCCTTCCCCCAAGTGCCAGTGAGGAAGGAGTGTCTATGTTCTCTAGAGTGCTCTGGTGGGTAGGCTCTGCAGCTGTACCTTAGGCTCCCAATTCTTGTACCTCTAAAGTTTGGTAGATGTCACTATCCTCAGGCCACTTTAGCAGGTGGCTAGGTGGTGTGGGTGGAGCCTCAGCCCTCAGTTCCCTGCTGTGGATCAGTGAGGGCTCTGTTTAATAGGTAGAGTGGTATCAGACCTCCAAAACTTGCCTTTCCACTACTCAGCTACAACAGTTACAGTCATATCTCTAAACGAATTGCCTTTGCATTAAAATAGCCACCTGGTTCCACGTAGGGGTGAAAGCCAAAGACTGTGGATCTCTTATACCTGGATGGAGCTGGTTTAGTACAGCACTTTCTTACTTTCTGACACTACCAGATGTTCCAGGCTCATCTTATTTATTTCCTACCCAATGCTAGAATCAACATTTTCTTCAAGGAGCACTGGTTCCTTTTGTTAAAAATAAAATTTTCACAATACTAAATTTGTGTATGAACTCATAAGCTTTATTTTACAGTTCATGAACCAGGGAATGTCCGTTCTGAATGTCAGACAAGAGTTCTGAAGCAAGTACAGGTGGAAAGGCTTTTGTAATGGTAGACAGTCCTGACTGGTTAGGTTAGATTGACTTGGATTTCTGCTCCTGGGAAAGCTAGGCATTTACAATAAAGTGGAAGCTTAAGTTTTAGTGTGCTGCCATGGAGCTCAGCACAAGCAACTCTATTTTGTGCCTAGTTTAGTCAGGTTATCAATATCTCCCCTTTTGATCATACTCTCAGTTTATTGAGAGTCGTGACCAAAGTTTAAGGTAAGAGCATCACTTTGTCACTGCCTCGATGCTCAGGTTGGGTTGCAATGGAATATTCACAGGTCACTACGTTAGGCTTGTATTCTTGGAGGCCAACCTCTGTTGTTTTTGTTGTTCCAATTTTAAAGAGATTTTTAATGACCCGTTAGCAGCTGTAAACAGTTTTTTTTTTTAAGATATTTGAGAGGATACAGTGCACCCAGGAGAACATAATTATAATCGTAAGGAGAACAATGAACACTGTTTGGAGAGCACTTCGAAGGTAAGGTCCCCATGACCCAAACCAGCTAAAGTCAAATAAGTCAAAAACTGACATTGAGTCAGGTTTTATTTGTTTAAGCCTGGTGGCTTGTTTTTCTATTTTATGTAATTGAGTCTCCCCAGAAGTATTAATCCAAGTATAACAGGTAATATTTCTTCACCACACAGACGCCTCCTTACTTGACAATAGTTAAAAGTTAATCTGCTTTGTACTCCGTAAGCTAAGTAACAAGTTTCAATTTAGGTTGGTGGCAGGACCGTATGCTCCATGTCCTTGGTCCATAGGTCATTTAGTCCTTGAAAGGAAATAAATCTGAGCAGAAAGCTTTAGTGTCTGAAAAATAATAGGCATTATTGTGAATATAAACTAGAATATTGATTAATAAAAGCATAGAAAACAAGGTTATAGTTGCTGTAGTTTACCAAAGATTTAAAATACCTCAAAGACAATTGAACAGAACCAGAAAGAGAGCCCACAATGGCTTTGCCATAATTTTCTATTGAAAGAAAACTTCTACAATCACCGCGCTCTTAAGAAAAGACAATCTCAAAGTTATTCTTGATCTAAAATGTTTCGTTGTTGTTAGGTGCCATTGAGTTGGTTCCAACTCTTAGTGAACCTGTGTACAACAGAACTGAATACTGCCTGGTCCTGTGCCATCTTCACAATTGTTGTTTTGCTTGAGCCCATTGTTGCAACCACTGTGTCAATCCATCTCGTTAAGGGTTTTCCTCTTTTCCACTGACCCTCTATTTTACCAAGCATGAAGTCCTTTTCCAGGGGCTGACCCTTCCTGATAATATGTCCAAAATATGTGAGATGAAATCTCACCATCCTTGATTCTAAGAAGCATTCTGGCTGTACTTCATTCAAAACAGATTTGTTTTTTCTTTTGGCAGTTCATGGCATAGTCAATATTCTTCGCCAACACCATAATTCAAAAGTGTCAATTTTTCTTCAGTCTTCCTTATTCATTGTCCAGCTTTTACGTGTATATGATGCGATTGAAAATACCATGGCTTGAGTCAGGCGCACCTGACTCTTCAAGGTGACATCTTTGGTTTTCCAACACTTTAAAGAGGTCCTTTGCAGCAGATTTGCCCAACACAATGTGTCGTTTGATTTCTTGACTGCTGCTTCCATGAGTATTGATTATGGATCCAATTAAAATGAAACCCTTGACAACTTCAATTTTTCTCCATTTATCATGATATTACTTATTGGTCCAGTTGCAAGGAATTTTCTTTTCTTTATGTTGAAGCGTAATCCATACTGAAGGCTGTGGCCTTTGATCTTCATTAGTAAGTGCTTCGAGTCCTCTTTACTTTCAGCAAGCAAGGTTGTGTCATCTGCATAACACAAATTGTTAATGAGTCTTCCTCCAATTCTGATGCCACACTCTTCATGTATTCTAGCTTCTTGGATTATAAGCTCAGCATACAGATTGAATAAATACATTGAAAAGATACAACCCTGACACACACCTTTCCTGACTTTAAACCATGCATTAGCCCTTTGTTCTGGTCGCACGAGTGCCTCTTGATCTACGTACTGGTTCCTCATGAGCACAATTAAGTGTTCTAGAACTCCCATTCTTTGCAATGTTATCCATAATTTGTTATGATCCACGCAGTCAAATGCCTTTGCATAGTCAATAAAACACAGGTAAACATCTTTCTGGTATTATCTGCTTTCAGCCAGGATCCATCTAAAATCAGCAGTGATATCCCTGGTTCCAGGTCCTCTTCTGAACCTGGCTTGAATTTCTGGCTCTCGATGTACTCCTGCAACTGCTTTTGAACGATCTTCAGCAAAATTTTACGTGCATGTGATATTAATGATATTGTACGATAATTTCTGCACTCAGTTGGATCACCTTTCTTTGGAATAGGCATCTTCCAAATTTCTTGGCATCAACGAGTGAGCACTGCATGGATTTGTTGAATCATCGCAGTTGATATTCTGTCAATTCCTGGAGCCTTGTTTTTTGCCATTCCTTTCAATGCAGCTTAGACCTCTTTCTTCAGTATTGTCAGTTCCTGATCCTATGCTACCTCCTGAAATGGTTGAGTGTCGACCAATTCTTTTTGGTATAGTGACTCTGTATTCTTTCCATCTTCTTTTGGTGCTTCCTGCATTATTTAATATTTTCTGTATAGAATCCTTCAACATTGCAACTTGAATTTTTTTCTTCAGTTCTTTCAGCTTGAGAAATGCCGAGTGTGTTCTTCCCTTTTGCTTTTCTAACTCCAGGTCTTTGTACATGTCATTCTAATACTTTACTTTGTATTCTCCAACTGCCATTTGAAGTCTTCTGTTCAGCTCTTTTACTCAATCATTTCTACCATTTGCTTTAGCTAGTAGACAATCAAGAGCATGTTTCAGGGTCTCTTCTGACTTCCATTTGGGTCTTTTTTTTCTTCCCTGTCTTTGTAATGACTTCTTGCTTTCTTCATGTATGATGTCCTTGATGTCATTCCACAAATCCTCTAGTCTTGTCATTAGTGTTCAACGCATCAAAGCTATTCTTGAGACGGTCTCTAAATTTAGGTGGGATATACTCAAGGTTGTACTTTGGCTCTTGCGGACTTGTTCTAATTTTTTTCAGCTTCAACTTGAACTTGCATGTGAGCAATTGATGGTCTGTTTCACAGTCAGCCCCCGGCATTGTTCTGACTGATGATACTGAGCTTTCTTATCATCTCTTTCCACAGATGTAGTCAATTTGATTCCTATGTATTCCATCCAACGAGATCCATGTATATAGTCACTGTTTATGTTGTTGAAAAAGGTATTTGCAACGAAGAAGTTGTTAGTCTTGCAAAATTCTTTGTTGTGATCTACAGCATTGTTTCTATCGCCAAGGCCATGTTTTCCAACTACAATCCTTCTTCGTTTCCAACTTTTGCATTCCAATCATTAAAAAAAAAAAAAAAATCATAAGGCAGCAAAAATGGCAAGTTATCATATATGGCCTCATTAACATAACAAACGGGATTATATCTACAGATATAGGGGTTTGGATTCCAACACATATTTTAGGGGGATACAATTCAATCCATAACAGAGTCGCCAGAACCAAGGACCACAAACTGGCACATGTCTCACCCTGGAGCCCCTTTCCTGGCTGTTCTTTGGGAGTTAGAGTAGGAGGCTATCTTACTGACTATCACCTAGTCAGTGGCCTTCCTTCACTTGGGTACTAGCCTGGGCATTGGTGAAACAAACAAATAATAATGTGGAAGTGCTCAAAGTGAGGAAGGAGAAACTAATGCAGTGGGGAGGAGCTGGAAGAACTGTGAGAGCGGCTCTTGCAGAGCAGAAGCTGTGACTATCATCTTGGCTGTAGACATCCATGCTCTCTGTATCCCCAGCCCCTGATGCACTGCCTTTGCTCACAGCAGGCCTCCATCAGTGCCTGCTGATATGCCTACTCCACTGAGCTTGGAACGGACCACAGAATGTTGGCCAAATCCTCCGTTTGAAAAGCCCCGATGTAGTTTTACAGCCTTGCTGCTTGTTCTAGGCAGAAGAGTCCTTAGTGGTTTCTGAATTTCAGTGACTTATTCTGTGTATCTTCTAGGGTCTGGGGATTTCTGGACCATCCTTGGTGGCATCGCCATTCAAAACAGCCTTCAGAGAATTACCTCGAAGCGGGGCATGAGCACCACTGAGTCTTGAGAGTATACTGAACTAATGGGGGGAGGGAGGCAGCAAGGGGGTAGATAAAGGCCCTGCCCTAAGAGCCCCCATTGCTGTGGAGCCCACAAAAGTATAGGACACTTGACCAAAATAAAATGGCTGATCTAGGGTCTTATACCCCATTTTAACTCCTGCTTCTACAGGCTGTTAATCTTTTACACAAACGTCATTAAGGAAATGTTCTTCTTTGCGGTTAAGCTAAACAGTGTACCTGGGGGTCTTCACCCAAATGGTAATCGAATGTGATTATCACTGTAAAATGTCCTCAGGATATTTTAACAATCTGTTCTCAGAACATGTGCTTTTCAATCATCCTGTGCAACACCTAACGACCCCTAGCCAGCACTAACTTCTGCAATTACCCTCTGTACAGTTATGCTCTGCACCCAATCACTAAAAGCCAGCTGTAATGATGTGACCAATGATATCTAAAGCTCTGCTTTGGAATGTCCCACCTCCCATCCCCTTACCTCGCTAAGGACCAGTCAGAATATTTCAGGTCCTGTTATTTGTCTAAGCCCTATAAAAGTGTGTATGTCTTAGTCATCTAGTGCTGCCATAACAGAAATACCACAAGTGGTTGGCTTTAACAAAGAGAAATTTATTTTCTCACGGCCTAGTAGGTTACAAGTCCAAATTCAGGGTGTCGGCTTCCAGGGGAAGGCTTTCTTTCTCTATTAGCTCTGGAGGAAGGTCCTTGTCCTCAATCTTCCCCTGGTAGAGGAGCTTCTCAGACGCAGCGACTCTGTGTCCAAAGGATGCGCTCTGCTCCTGGTGCTGCTTTCTTGGTAGTATGAAGTCTCCAACTCTTTGCTTGCTTCCCTTTCCTTTTATCTCTTGTGAGATAAAAGGTGGTGCAGGCCCCACCCCAGGGAAACTCCCTTTATCATGGGTCAGGGAGTTGACCTGAGTAAGAGTGGTGTTACAATTCCACCCCTCATCCTCTCAACATAAAATTATCATCACAAAACGGAGAACCACCACACAGTACTGGGAATCATCGCCTAGCCAAGCTGATACACTCATTTTTGGGGGGATATAATTCAATCCACGACGGTGTGTTTATCAGACCTGGGACTTCCTGGTTTCATTTTCATAAGCCACGTGGCTCCCAGTTGGGACTATCCTTATCCCCTTAATAAGCCTCTCTGTTTCACTTTGAAACAGCATTAGAGTTTTCTCC
Organism: Elephas maximus indicus; assembly: GCF_024166365.1. NCBI lineage: Eukaryota > Metazoa > Chordata > Mammalia > Proboscidea > Elephantidae > Elephas > Elephas maximus. The sequence goes on from NC_064826.1 coordinate 122,836,730, forward strand.
ACTACAACATGGAAACTGAGACAAATACAAGGAAGACAAAGCCTAGAGGGGCAGTGGGCGACAACCCAAAGATTCAAGATGCTGCTGAATTTGGGAGGCAATGCCCTCTGGCTGCAGTGGAGGGATTCCTGTAGTCGAGCTCACTGCTAGCAAAGACACTGCCGCTGTACAGCCCAGGTGATTGCGGGCAGAATAGCTTGACAGGGCTGAGAGTGGGGTCTGGGAATGTTCTGGAACAGAGTGCTTAAAGCAGGACCTAGATGAACTTCATGGCCTTGGGCCTGAAACAGGTGCACCATCAGAGGGCATGAGCACTTTTCAGGGCATAGAGAATTAACAGAGAATATCAGTTTGTCAGAGGTTAAGAAGGGTTACCCTGGAGGCTCTCCAATTTCAGGCGATCCACTGTGGCTCCTAGGCAGAAGGGGATAAACTCTAAATTGCCTGGGACAGGAGCCTACAGTTTATCAATGGCTTTCTGGGGTCTGGAACCAGCTGCACAGCCCTTAACTCCATCCTTCTAAATCCCTCACGGAGTGGGGGTGGGGATAATTGGCCTCAGTTTACCTAACCTCACACCCGCTCCCTTTCCACCAGAGAATGGGGTACACAACTTGAGGTTGGGTACTGGAGTCCCTGCATTTAAGCATTCATTCATTCAACTAGCATTTTTTGGGAATTGGGGCCGCTTAGGAGAGGAAGACCTGGGCCCTGTCGCCAGGGAAGCCAAGGCTCACACAGCTAATTGTAACAGTAAAATTTCATCTGAGTGCGCTTCCGACGGCCTCCCAGTGCACGGAGGCGGGGATAAGGCTGTTTGTTGGCTTCTGGTTTTCTGGGTCAGCGGTTAGGCGTGAGCGCCGAAAGAAAGGCTAACGCAGCAAAGACGTGTGGGAACTGTGCCTCGGCTGCCGCGCGGCCTGGGACCTGCCGGGCGCCCAGGACCCGACTCCGACAGCCGGTTCGCATCCCCCACTGCCTTTCTCCCGCTGCACGGAAGGGGTCCCGGGCAGCCGCCCGGCTCAGCTGTACAGGCCGCACCTCGATGGGCGCGGCGGGCCGGAGGCCAGGGAGGTGCGGTCTCCAGGGAGCGGCTGGGCCTTGTCCCGGCAAATGCAGGGCCAGCTGCTGCTAAGCTCCTTTGGACTCAAAGGCCAGGTGGGGGTGGACGGGCCAATCTCGCCGCTGCTCGCCAGGTCCGGGCCGGGACAGCCCAGAGCGCTGAGAGGAGCAGAGGCGGGGTGGTGCGCTCGGCCAAGGACCGCCCTCCGCTCGCTCCCGGGCGCCGCGGGACGCCGTGTGAAACTACCAGACCTGGGATAAGGCCAGGAAGTGTCTGCGAGGTCATCGGCACGACAAAGGCGACACCAGGCGGCGCCTCGTGTCTTGTAAATGCCGGGGTGCGGCCCCCCCCTCCCCCGGGCGAAAGGGAGCCTGCTGGGAGAAGAAGGCCGAGGCCCGCCCCCAACCCTCCCGTCCGCCGCAACCCCAAAGCGCAGTTGTTTGAAATGTTAATGTCTGAAGCCTCCCTCTCGGTCCAGATCAGTCTCCTAGAAAGTAGCAGAAACCTGTGCGGGATTAATAAATAAGCCGCCCCTGGCTCCAGTGAGAACCGGGTAAACATTTGTTGGTCTACAGGAGAAAGGCAGGTGTGGACTAACGCCAGTAAGTAATAACACAGCCCCGATCACTCGCTTGAAAAAGACTTCTTTGCGCACCGATTCCAGGAGTCGGAGTTTTCCCAATCCACCGATCCTTTTTTGCATCCACCTCCCGACACCCTCGGCACTGGAGTCCCGGCCGTGGAGGCCACTTGCGGCCGGGCCTCCGGTCCCCGCGCAGGCACCAAGAAAACCAGGTCACAGGTGCAGGGCGGGTCTGGGGCAGGGCCGCGCTCCAGCCGAGCCTAGCCGCTCACCCTGCCCCAGGCGCAAGCTTCGCCCAGTTAGGCGGGGGCAGGGATGGGAACTGCAGAGTCCGAGCCCGACAGGTTCCACGGCAAGTGGCCTCCAGGTCTCTAGGTAGTCGTGATCTCTGGTCAGCGCCTTCAGGACTATATTGGGGTTGGCTGTCCCTGACCGAAAGGCCAGAGTCTGACAGGCAGGCTGAAGGGGCAAGGCACAAAGGGTGCCACAGCAGGTGCTGTGAAGGCCTTGGCTTGAGTTTCCTTGTCCACATTGATAGTTTGTCCTGTTATTTTCAAAATATTATCAAGTCGGATTCCTTGCTCAGCCCAGCTGCTAGCTATCACTTTGGGAGCATTGATTCTGTAGGCCTGCTCCAAGCCCTTCACATGGAATAACCCCTGAGGAGGTGATGCAAGTAGCTCTTTGTTTTTTTCTAGAAGGGGCAAGGCTCCTGCTCTCCACCTGCCTCATGAGAGTAAATAGGGGCACGCTCCCCTTGAATATGGGATCCCCACTGGGCAGGTATGACTGGGGTGGGGACAGGGTTCTGTCCTGGAAAGCTGCCCGGCCCCCCAGAATTGCCTCCTTCTCTTCAGTGTTCTCTAATCCACCAAATCCTCCAAACCAGCGCTGCTTGGTCTTCCAAAAACTTTTGCCTCAAACTGGGAAAATCCAATAGAGCAATGATCATTTTTCAACCAGAGGAGCCAATATTCATACATAAATGAAGTGAGCCACAAAGAACAGAATTCTTTCCCACTCTCCTGGGAGAGGCCCATAGGCCCAGAGAAGCCTCGGGGCTGCCCAAAGTCCCCAACTATGGGCCAGGCTGTGAGACAGGTCTGGGGTCCTGAGGTAAAATTAACCCTCTTGTGAATAGAGGCTGTAAAACAAATTCCAAAGCAAAGAAGGTATGGCATAGGCCAGATGCAAAAAAAACAGTATCTCAACCTAAGGCTAAATTTTAAAAGATAAGCAACCAGATTTTCCTTAATGCTTCCTCTTAGGATTGTGTTTCAGGCAAACCAACTAAAACCAGAATCTGGAGTAGGTGCAAAAATAATTTGGTTGACTGCTGGATGTCCCCATCCCTTAATGACTCCTGCCTAGAAATCAAGAAACTGGTGTCGGGGAACTAAAAACGCCAAATACATGGCACCTGGACCCAATTCAGAAAGGAGAAGTCTGACAACCACTTCTGCTAAGTCTCAGCCCAGTCCTTCTTTTAAATAATCCATCTATTTTCCAGAAATTTAATGAATATGTATAACTGCCCTTTTACTGCATAGTGTAAAACTTCTCCCAGCCCTTCGTTCGGAGAGACAGTGGTTCAGAGTGATCTCCCTGTCTCCTACTTGCTGTGAGTATTAAACTATGCCTGCTTTAAATCCACTGGACTCTTATTCTTAGCAAGAGTACAAGCGGTGGACCCATTGCGTTCAGTTACAGCTGGGGGTGTGCAGAGTAGTGGGAGTACACTGAGAGCCCCGGACCCAAGCAAAGGCTGGAGCTGGTCCCACAAAGAGACCCCAGCCCAGGCTGTTCATAAGCATTTTGTAGAAATCCCAGTTCCTCCCTCTTCTCTGCTCCAAAGGCTAGTTGTGAATTCTGCGGGAAGGGAGGGAGAACAGCATGGTAGAAGAGCCCACTCTCTTGTCTCAGTAATTGTATCTGGGTAGTCATTAAGAGATCCACTGCTAACCAAAAGGTCAGCAGTTTGAATCCACCAAACTGTTCCTTGCATACCCTCTGGGGGGGTTCTACTCTGTCCTGTAGGGTCACTACGAGTCGGAATCGACTTGACGGCAACTGGTTTGTTTTTTGGTACTGTCAGACAACCCCACTGGGCATGGCAGATGGACACTGTACACTGCCATGTTAAGACAAAGTGCTGTGGCCTGGAATTGGTGGATAGCCAGGCTTTGTAGGCATCTATCTGTCTCTCTTCCCTTCCCACCCTGCTCACAGATACACAGTCTCCTCCCATGTCTATTCCTTCCTGCAGGCATCAGCACTGCTGCTTTTGAGACCCAAACTTGGCCCTTTCTTCAAACCCCTGAGGTCTGTTAAAGAAAATGTCCCCTGCCCCCTTTAAACTTAATCCTTAACCCTTCACAGAAACAATAAATTCTTGATAAAGACACTTTTGGGAAAAGTTTAAATAAGCCATAACTTTGTCATTGTTATGTGCCCTTAAGTATATTCTGACTCCTAGAGACCCTACAGGACACAGTAGAACTGCCCTATAGGGTTTCTAAGGCTGTAAATCTTCACGGAAGCGGACTGCCACATCTTTCTGCCACTGCGTGGCTGGTGAGTCCCAACCACCAACCTTTCTGTTAGCTGCCAAGCACTTAACCACCGTGCAACTAGGACTCCTTAGACCACAGCTAGTGTTGAAAAAATAATCAAAACTCAAAGAAATTGAAATATAAGGTTTATTCTGAGCAGTTATTCTATATGTGTATAGGGAGACCATTCTGATTCTTAAAAAAAAATTAAACTAGGCTAGTTACAATTGTTAAAAATAAACCTTTGAATTAGCTCAAAACAATAATATTTGTTTCATAATGTAATAAACAATTTGCAAAATTTTGGGGCGGGAGTCTCCCACGCATGAAGGAAAAATGAAAAAGAATCACTCTCAAAAATTTGATTTCACAGAGGCTTTCGGTATTTTTTTTCCTTACTGAATACAAGTTTCCACGGTGACCAAGTACCTAATGGTTACATTAAAAAGTAGATGCTAAAAATTTGGCCCTCCACACCTGCAGCCATGAGATCTCTTAAAATTTATATTGAGGAAGTCTGGAGTTTTTTTTTTGTTTTTTCCTTCCTTTTCATTAGATCATAAGGTAAAGGCTTTGTTACTGACTACCCTTTTCTTGCAGGAAAAAGACAAACTTACAGTGCTGTAGAGCTGCAGCTTTTGGTGAAAAAAAAAATGCTTTTGCAGTTTGGGTCAGGCTTTTTTTTTTTTTTTACAGTTAATATTTGGTTTCATGGGTTAGAAAAAACACTTAAAACCAAAGTAAGATGTCTGTTTTTAATTTTTCTCTTTAACATTGCCCCCCTTTTGATTATGATTTGATTAGAATCTTTGATCAACTAAATGTTGACTAGGCACTATCTAGATTTTTTCGAGTCTCAGGAATAATAGGTACTGCTTTATGGGATACTTTTTTGTGAAACATATGTTCATTTGGTTGGTTTCTTAGCTTCGTTTCTTCATTGTTCCTCTAGTTGGATGGAGACCATTTGCTGTACCATAGATGGCAGCTCACAAGCATTTAAGATCCTAGACACCAAACAGCTTAGCAACTTAATAATATAAAGAATCAAAATGAAGAGGATGTATAAGTCAATGGTCTGAAAGGCTTGTCTGGTCTATGAACCCAAATTTCCTAACCATGAAAACAAACCACAATAAGATGCAAGAGGAACATCTGCAACACGCATTGCACCTGTAGCATGAGCTTCTACTAAGACTATATCTCAGTATACTTCTGGCTTAGCTGTCATTAATATGTACACAACAATTTGCTTTTACTAAAGTACAAACTCCTCTTTGGGTAGCAGATAAATAAGCAAGAGATAATTTATTTTATAATGTAATTGTCTTTATCTGTGCTCTTTCAGAGAGAGAATATAGAATCACCTAAATTATTAGAAGATCCATTTAATTTTATAGCCACCCTGTGTAATATAATAGCATCTGAAGTCCTCTAACTTCATGAGGTGGGAAGAGAATCAAGATCAGCCCAAATCTAACTCCTGAGAGATGGAAGTCAGACATACCTCCACTCTCTCTCCATAGTTTCTACCAATTCTGACACCAGCCATCTTCCCCACGGCACTCTCTACTTCTCTGCTGGGTTTGATAATCTGTTGCAATGGCCACACAGAACTCACAGACCATACTCAAGATTGTGTGGTTTGTTAGGGAAGTAACAGGCTACAATTTGGGATCAGGATCAACGTGGAAGCAACAGGAACAACTCAGGACACTGTCAATCAAGACAGCTTCCAATTAAGATAGCTCTCAGCTTCTCAGCCATGCCCAGAGGCAGGCTGCACTTCTTGGCTGTGCCCGCAGGTTGGACCCTGCTCAGGACTCTGCCACAGGCCCCTGCTTGGGCAAATACTACAGCTCTTTTGGCTCCACCAACAAGTGCCTAGAGGCATTCCACTTGGCCAGCAAGCCTCCTACCTGAAGGTGCTTGGCTGTCTTGCTCTGTGGGTTGGCTAGCTCACTGCAGCCACCTCACTCTGTGGGCTGGAAGACCACCGTAGTCGTCTTATGTAGGTCTCCTGTTTCTTGCTGCTGGTGCCATTTTGTGCCATCTCCAGTGTTACAGCTCTCTCTGTCTCCTGGGTGTAGGAGGTTTTTTTTTTTTTTTAAACAATTTTATTTTGTTCTTGAGAATATACACAGCAAAGCATATACCAATTCAACAATTTCTACATGTCTAATTTAGTGATATTGATTACATTCTTCAAGTTGTGCAACCATTCTTACTCTCCTTTTCTGAGTTGGCCTTCTCCATTAACATAAACCCACTGCTCCCTAAGGTTCCTATCTAATCTTTTGAGTTACTGTTGTCAATTGGATCCCACATAGATAGAAATTCAGGCCGGTTTCAGAAGAGGTCGTGGAACTAGGGATATCATTGCTGATGTCAGATGGATCCTGGCTGAAAGCAGAGAATACCAGAAGGATGTTTACCTGTGTTATATTGACTATGCAAAGGCATTCGACTGTGTGGATCATAACAAACTATGGTTAACACTGTGAAGAATGGGAATTCCAGAACACTTAATTGTGCTCATGAGGAACCTTTCCATATATCGAGAGGCAGTTGTTCAGACAGAACACGGGGATACTGATTGGTTTAAAGTCAGGAAAGGTGTGCGTCAGGGTTGTATTCTTTCACCGTACCTGTTTAATCTGTACGCTGAACAAATAATACGAGAAGCTGGACTATATGAAGAAGAATGGGGCATCAGGATTGGAGGAAGACTCATTAACAACCTGCGTTAGGCAGATGGCACAACCTTGCTTGCTGAAAGTGAAGAGGACCTGAAGCACTTACTAATGAAGATCAAAGACCACAGCCTTCAGTATGGATTACACCTCAACATAAAGAAAACAAAAATCCTCACAACTGGACCAGTGAGCAACATCACGATAAACGGAGAAAAGATTGAAGTTGTCAAGGATTTCATTTTACTTGGATCCACAATCAACAGCCATGGAAGCAGCAGTCAAGAAATCAAAAGACACATTGCATTGAGCAAATCTGCTGCAAAGGACCTCTTCAAAGTGTTGAAGAGCAAAGATGTCACCGTGAAGACTAAGGTGCACCTGACCCAAGCCATGGTATTTTCAATCACATCATTTGCATGTGAAAGCTGGAACATGAATAAGGAAGACGGAAGAAGAGTTGACACTTTTGAACTGTGGTGTTGGCAAAGAATATTGAATATACCATGGACTGCCAAAAGAATGAAAAATCTGTCTTGGAAGAAGTACAACCAGAATGTTCCTTAGAGGCAAGGATGGCGAGACTGCATCTAACATACTTTGGACATGTTGTCAGGAGGGATCAGTCCCTGGAGAAGGACATCATGCTTGGCAGAGTACAGGGTCAGTGGAAAAGAGGAAGACCTTCAACGAGGTGGATTGACACAGTGGCTGCAACAATGAGCTCAGCATAACAACGATTGTAAGGATGGCTCAGGACAGGGCAGTGTTTTGTTCTGTTGTGTGTAGGGTCGCTGTGAGTCGGAACCGACGATGGCAGCTAACAACAACAACAGGCACTATGATGGCAGTGAGGTGGCCTCCAATCTCTGTGGGATAGGCTCTTTTATAAGCCTACTCCTCCATGAATTTACCAATCCCCTCGGCAGGCCACAGGTACCTTATCTGCACTCTGGAACTACTAGTTATATTTTAAGAGAAAATTATCCCTTTTCCTTAAATAAAACATATTTCATACAATATCTAGCTTAAGTTACTTAGAAAGGTGTCGCTTTTAAGATTGAGATAGTACAGAACAATGTTTTTTTAAAGTGGCTACCGAAAGGCTAAATCATAAGACAGACATAAGACACAGTCTGTCTTGGATGAGGAAAGAACTGAGGTTTTAAGACAATCTTACAAAAAAACAGTAACTGTCAGCCATAACCTCCAGCCTGATAAAAGACAGAAATTCAGACACAACACTCTAGGCCAGAAACAAGCTCTCAAAACAAGACAGAAAGGCCACATGAACTCACCAGTCTGTGAAGCCAGCTCAAAGAACAGGCTTATACAAAACAAGGACGTGGGGAACCAACTTTATAAAAGTATTTATAGTAATTTTTGGTACGATCGATTCAATCCGACAGAAACAACAAGTTCTAGATAAAACTTATTCACATGCCAGAACCTCAGGTGGAGGAATATTAGACCTTTTGACAAAATGTGAGCATCAAACAGAAGTTCTCCAAAAAAGAAAGAAAAAGCAACACAAATCAAAGCTCATTTTCCCAAAGTGGAAGGAAAGAAAATAAATAAAACAGCAGATTGGAGCTTATTTTCCCAAGGTGATCACTAAAATTCCAAATTACTTCTAGTAGTATATTCAGCTTATAGTGTTTTAGTTTTTTTTTTATTGTGCTTTAAGTGAAAGTTTACAAATCAAGTCAGTCTCTCATACAAAAATTTATATGCACCTTGCTATACACTCCTAGTTGCTCTCCCCCTACTGAGTCGGCACACTCCTTCTCTCCACCCTGTGTTTCTGTGTCCATTCAGCCAGCTTCTGCCCCCCTCTGCCTTCTCATCTCCCCTCCAGACAGGAGCTGCCCATATAGTCTCATGTGTCTACTTGAGCCAAGAACCTCACTCTTCATCAGTATCATTTTCTATCCTATAGGCCAGTCCAACCCCTGCCTGAAGAGTTGGCTTTGGGAATGGTTCCTGTCCTGTGCCAACAGAAGGTCTGGGCACCATGACCTCCGGGGTCCTTTTAGTCTCAGTCAGACCATTAAGTCTGGTCTTTTTAAGAGAATTTGAGGTCTGCATCCCACTGCTCTCCTGCTCCCTCAGGGGTTCTCTGCTGTGTTCCCTGTCAGGGCAGTCATCAGTTGTAGCCGGGCACCATCTAGTTCTTCTGGTCTCAGGCTGATGTAGTCTCTGGTTTATGTGGCCCTTTGTGTATAGTGTTTAAATATGAGCCCCAACCAGCATCCTAGTGGTGGCGGCGGGGGGTCCAGGCTCATTTATCAAAGATTTTAAGCTCTAAGGTTCAAGTTTTTAGTTTCCTTTTTTTTGAACTTAATTCATTCTGCTGCCTAGTGACCTAGTCTCATGTTTTAGACCTTAAATACACTAGTTCCTCCATTTGGGAAGTACGTCAAAGTAGCTACTGATGATTTTAATTTTAACATTGTGATTTTTCATTGAGAAACTGTAAAATAAAACAGGTTCAGAGCTACCACCTCCTGCTGCAGATTTCATGGAACAGGTCAAGAACTGCCACCTCCCCCTGAGAATTTCATGAAACAGGTCAACATAAGAAGATAAACAGAAATAAAAGTAAAAATACAAGACAAAAAAAAAAAAAAAGACATGAAGACCTAAAAGGTGTAAGGATACTTCCCACAGATTTTAATTTTTATTTTAGATCACTTTGCTTCTAATTTACATCTTAAAAGACTAATCTGGCTGTGTTAATTATGTATTGCTGCTATAAAAGAAACACCACAAACGGATGGCTTTAACAAAGAGAAGTTTATTTCCTCACAGTAAAGTAGACTAAAAGTCCAAATTCAAGACATTGGCTCCAGGGGAAGGCTTTCACTCTCTCTGTTGGCTCTGGAGGAAGGTCCTTGTCCTCCATCTTCCCCTGGCTGAGGAGTTTCTCAGGTGCAGGGACCCCAGATCCAAAGGCCGTGCTCACTCCCGGTACTGCTTTCTTGGTGGTATGAGGTTCCTCTGTCTCTCTGCTCACTTCTCCCTCTTATATCTCAAGAGATTGCCTCAAGACACAGTCCAATCTTGTATATTGAGTCCTGCCTCACTAACACAACTGCCGCCCATCCTCCATCATTAACATCATAGAGGCAGGATTTACAACATATAGGAAAATCACACAATTTGGCCTAGCCAAATTGATACACACATTTTGGGGGACATAATTCAATACATGACACTGGGCAATTCAAAAGCCCCCTATTTAGGTCATTGTAAGGAATCCTTTTCTTTCATTAAATCATGCCATTTTTCTAAAACCGAGCTGAATTAGGCCCAAAGTTCTTTACACAAAGGCAGCAGGCGTGCCGAATGGGCCGTCAGTTTTGCTTTTCTCCTGGTTATTTCCCATTTTAGATTTGGAAAGGGGAAAATAAAGAAGTGCCAAAACAGAACGCTATTTTCGGATTTATCTTTGAGTCACAAAAAGAAGCCTAACGAAGAACAAGGCGAGGATTGGACAGTGTTTTTTGCTTGGACCAATGTGTACCTTCATTGCTCCAGGGTTTCCTGGTGCTCTAGCCTGTCTCTTGACCACTTTATCCTTTCATGGGAGTCTTTAATGTTTGTGGTGAGCACCTGTGACTGCCCTAACGGCTGTGACTGGTCGACCCGCGCCCAAATTTTGTGGCTTATCATGAGCCAGAGCTCTTTGAAAATCACCTCTTTAATGTTTCAAACGCCCAGGCTGCAGTTGCAGATACCACACTGCAATTCACCAAAAGAGTTACAAGATGTCACTCTTAACCAAATGATCAAGCAAAAAATATAAGCTTCTCTTTAATCAAACAACCGGTTTTCAGACAATTTCTCTTTGTTTAAGCCATCCACTTGTGGTATTTCTATTATACCCACTCAAAAAAAAAAAAAATTATAGCAGCACTAAATAACTACAACAGAATCGGTACCAGGGGTGGAGTGCTGCTCTAACAGACGCCCAAAATGTGGAAGCAGTTTTGAAACTGGGAATGGATAGAGGACCAGCAGTAGCAGAGAAGCAGCAGCGGGAGAGAACCGGCAGCAGGAAAACTAGGAGACCAGCGTGAGACAGTGCTGGAGCCGACCCATGGATCGAGAGAGCTGAGTGTCTGTGTGCAGGAGGCTTCCTGGTGGAGTGGGGTGCCTCTGGGCACTTATCAGTAGAGCTACAGAGCTTTGGGACACTTGCGCCAGCAGGGCAGATGTGGGCGTGAGGCCCCAGGGGCCGAGAGGCCAAGGAACCAGGGGGTAGAAACTGAAGAGACAAGGAACACAGGAAACCGAACTGCCTCAGTCTCAACAGTTTCTCCTGTTTGTAATGGGTATGTTTAGCTTGTGCCTGTTCTGCTGTTGTACCTTTGGAAGCTGATGACTTGTATTCTGGATTTCACAGATAAGGAGGAATTTTGGGGATTTTCGACTTGGGGTTAAGACTTTTGCTGTGATATGATGGGGTGAATCTGTTTTGCATGTTGCAAGGACATAATTTTTGGGGGGCCAAAGGGTAGAATGTCATGAATTGAATTGTATCACCCAAAAATATGTTTATCAGTTTGGCTTGGCCATGATTCCCGGTATTGTGTGTCTGTCCACCATTTTATCATCTGATGTAATTTTCCTATGCGTTGTAAATCCTGTCTCCGTGATGTTAATGAGGAGGGATGGGTGGCAGTTGTGTTAATGAGGCAGGACTCAATCTACAAGTTTGGATTGTGTCTTGAGCTGGTTTCTTTTGGGATATAAGAGAGAAGTGAGCAGAGAGACGGGAACCTCATACCACCAAGAAATCAGTGCTAGGAACAGAGTGCATCCTTTGGACCCGGGGTGTGGGGGAAGATTTATGAGAAGGCCAACAGAGAGAGAAAGCCTTCCCCTGGAGGTGATGCCCTGAATTTGGACTTTTAGCATACTTTACTGTGAGAAAATAAATTTTTCTTTGTTGAAGCCATCCACTTGTGGTATTTCTGTTATAGCAGCACTAGATAACTAAGACAATGATGAACAAAACTTAAGAAAACATGAGAAAGAGAACAAAAAAAAAATAAGCAAAGGCTCATTTTCCGAGAGCACTTAACCCGTCTCAGAAGATAGGACCTCTCTTTGCTGGCTTCTGCTCTGCAGTCCAGGTCTCCTTGAGGTCGACTGGATTCATGGCTTCAGAAAATCTTGCCAACTGTATCATTAATTGTCCTAGGGTAAAATCACCACAAAGTTATAAGTAAAGCAAGAAGAAAGATATTATTTGGGATATGTTCTAAGAGGCAAAGGTAGGAAACTGACAAGCATGCTGCCAGAGCCATGTCTGCCTGAGTCGGAGGAATGTTACAGAATAGGCAAAAGTGAGAAAAAGGACAAGCATGCTGTGAGAGCCACATCTGCCGAAGTCCAAGAAATGTTACAGAATTTTCAGTATATATGAACATTACAATGGGTAAAA